>NC_134353.1:301358996-301724830 GCF_048569485.1 Anomaloglossus baeobatrachus | reverse complement strand
GACAGACCTGGAGACAGACCTGGAAAGAGACAGACCTGGAAAGAGACAGATGGAGCACATTACTTGGCCAATTTAGTTAAATCTGTGGTGAATATCTGTGGGGATGAAATATATGTTACGAAATGCTTCTATAAGCTTAGTTTTTGCCTTTTAATAATTACATTTATATCTATTTGTTTTCTGGTTTTTGTGTGCAGAATACATTTTTGTTAATACATTCTATTTTGTTAACAGCAGTTATTAATCCGGGCAAAGCTGGGTAGTACAGCTAGTATATATATATATATATATATATATATATATATATATATATATATACGGTATATATATATACACACATACATATTTTTTTTTTTCACTCATGTATGGATTTTTTGCATATTCACCTTCTCATATTATCATGCCAATGTGACAGTGGCAATGTTAAAAAAAACATCTAATGGATGTGACAATTGTCTGACTGCTGCCTGCTTTTTTTTAGCTGGGGGGGGCAATAACCATGGGCCTCCCCAGGCTAAGAATACCAGCCCCCATCTCGGCATCAAAATTGGGGGGACCGTACGCCTTTTTGTTTGTAATGATTTAAATAGATAATAAAAAAAGCTGCATAGGGTACCTCCAATTTTGATACACAGCCAAGGTGTCACGCATGGCTGAGTGCTGCAGATGGCAGCCTGCATTTTATACCCAATACAATTTATCTGCATTGGGTATCACAATATGGGTGACCCTACGTCATTTTTTAAATTTATTTTATAATACTATAGGGACGCAGACAGAGTTTCTAATTCCAGCCAATCACAAATGCTGTCTTACAGAATAGGAGCGTGGTATGACTGCAACCAATCACACACGCCAGAACTGACTGTGGGTGGGGAAAGCAGCAAGTTTGTATGAGGGCTAATGATCAGACCCAGAAGCAGCTGCGGAGAAGGTCGGTAAGTATAACTATCCTGGTTTAATCTTCTTTATCTTCTCTCTTTTTCATTTTTAATTTCTAATATTATGCAGGTGGCTACACTTTTTAGATCGGGTTTGCCCATCAATACTGCTAATTCTTTGTACTGAACCTGGGGAGGAAGGAAAGTGGGAGGGGTGGCTCCTGGAGAGAGCCATAGTGCTGCAGACCCAAAGATGACCCCACAAGAACATGGCAGAGAGCAGGCATACTGATGCACAGGACAGCAGTGCCATGTTTGAAGAAGTACCGTCATCCTCTGCATCAGTGAGAGACAGGTCAGAAGAAGAGGAAACAGAGGCAGGGGCATTTTTCAAAAGGCGTGCCAAGGACTGGATTGTGAAGGAGGGGACCCCTGTTCAGCAGCAGGTACCAGTGGCTGAGGAGAAGGTGCAGGTTGAAACTTCAGGGAAGATTTTGCAGCCCCCTCAGAAGCACACACAGAGGGACAGTCAAGTTATCCAGCCTGTAGGAGCCCTATGAGAGCAGGAACCCTGCAGTAGAACCTATTTTACAGAATGTGCTAGCTGAAGTTAAATCCTGTGGATCTACACTAGAAACGCTGACAAACCACGTGGGGGGGGGAAGGGGACTAGGATAGTGCCCTTATCAGAGAGGACATACAAAAAAACTAAAATAAAAGTTACAGAATTGGATCAGAATTGGATCAGAGAGTGAGTGGAATAGAAGACCAGTTGCCCTGCCTTCTGTATAAAAAGATCTTGAAAGGAATGCAAGGACATCAATAATCTCCATAATGAAAGGTTGATCTGATAAACAAGTGTACCGACCCGCTCGCAGCAGCCGAGCTGCTAGGATCCAGCCTTTTTGTGGGTGGCTCGAGGGTCCCGGGGGCCTCACGGTCACTTCAAATGAAAAGGGGAGTGATGGGATGGTGGATGTAGGACGTATATGTACGGGCTGGGCCGTACGGAGTTCGTGACACCACCCACAGTGTGTGGTGATATTGGACACCACCGCTGCAGTTACGGGGCACCCGGGGGAGATGTTGCGCAGCAAGTTGTTAACCCCTCCGTGGGTAGGGATGGTGGCCCCGGAACCCGTTGGGGGTTTGGTTGTGCAGGGAGATGGGCGACCGGAGGGTGCTGATATACTCACTATTAGTAAACACACAAGTCTCTGGTGAACCAAGATGATGGTGGTCGGTGCCCGCAGCCGGCTGCGTTCGGGTTCCCCCACCCGGCTGGTGGTCTCTGTCTTTCTCCTGTACCTGTTTAGAATGGTAGACTGCCTGTGCTTGCAACTCCAGAAGTCTGCTCCCGGCTGGATGTGGCTTAAGGAGACCTTTGCCTGCAGACGCTGGCCCGTGGGATCTCTGAGCCGTAGCGGTGGCCTTTTATCCCCCTCGGTGGGCTGTTGCCTTCAGTCGGGACTTTGGATGGGACAGGACCTCTAGTCCTGGCCTCAATCAGTTAATTAACTAGTTCCAGTCGCTTATGGGCCTAGCTTCAGGGTCTGAGTTCCCCCCTTTGTGCTCCGGTTTCCGAGTTGGTTCCCTGGGTCGATACCGGTGGGCTACAACCCTGTCCCGGTCCACCTCGGTTCCACCTAGCCGTCTTTCCGGCTCCTGCAGATGGAGACCGCCGTCTACCTCCTACCCTGGTACCTGTCAGTTTGCCTTCAGGCCCATACACAGGCCTGACCTCCACTCTCCTTGAACTCTACAACTGATCTGACTTAACTCAACTTTTCCCACCCCGGGCTGGCTAAAACTTCAAGGTGGGCATCTTCCAACCGCCTGGTTCCGCCCCATGGTGTGTCTATCAAGTCCTTAGGGGGGTGACTAGGGTTTTTAAAGATTGGCTGTGTGTTACCTGTGAGGGAAAGGTGTAATGCGGGGCCCTATTTGTGACTACCTGACCCGGCCAGGGCGTCACACAAGCTTCAGAGAAATAATTTGCGCCTGGTGGGAATACCTCAAAAAGCGTAGGGCTGTTTTTTTGGAGGGTTTTTTGAGTCTTGGCTGATTTTAACAAATTTTTTAGGGCAAAAAATGATCTTTTCCCATTCTTTGCAATTTTGATGGCACACTGGATCCCTACGAGATCTTTACCTTCTGGCGCACTTCCAAAACCTTTTCTGATTAAATTACTGCAACTTCAAAAGGACCATAACCTTATACTATGCAAAGCTAGTCATCATTCTGCACTGACCATTGATGGATGGAAAATTTTATATCCTGATTTGTCATTGGAGGTTCATAAAAAAAAAAAAAAAAAAGAAGGCCATAATTTTGGGACATAAAGCGGAAACTATGAAATTAGCAGATTCCTTATTTCATGCTGTATCCGGCCCGGCTCAGGGTGGTTGCCATGAGTCCATATGTCTGACTTTTCATTTGAGTCCAACCATGTTAAGGCATCAGAGGAACAGTCCCTGCGGACTGGATGATGGGGCTTTCCCTGTGATGTTAAATGGACTGAATTTGTGGTGCTGAACTGTAGGACTCTTTCCTTACTGGATTGCTACACCTAAGGACATACCCGAATAATTGCAAAGGAGTAATTATAATTCTCTAACTTTTTTCTCTATCCTTCACCCTCCATTTTTGTTTGTATAATGTTTGGGAGGGAACTTTCCGTAGAAATTTGGGCTACGTGGTTCTGGAGTGTGTTTGAGTGATAGACAGATAGGGGAGATATGCTTTATGGTATAAATGTGCTGTACTCTGACCTGATAAATCCACTCAATTTATTATGGTGACTATAATTATTGTACAAGTACAAAAAAGGAACAAAACCGCTCACCACTGCAGAGACAAGCCTGAATATATCCTCCTGTTAGTCCCCTCTGGTTCGGCACGGATTACGGCAGCAAGCCGGGAAGATAATAGAAGAAGCAGTGGAAAAAATCCAGCTGGACTCCAAAGAGATAAATAAAAATGCTTCTTTATTTGTATCAACTCGATTAAAAATATATATCCATTTCTCAAGTAAAGACACCGGCTTGTTCACACTGATGCATGGCAGATGTATACTACTACGCGTTTCGGCGGAACGCCTTCCTCAGGTCATAGTCAGTACAAGATTAAGAGGATATTTATAAATGTTTTTCCTGAGCAACGAAGTAACTCACATGTTCTCAGTAAATTAATTATATAGGGGAGTATACGCTGCTCAGGTAAAATCACAAATTCACAAGAAAAAAGTACAAAAAGACCACGAAGTATTTGTCTAACCATAAATTACATAGGTATCCATTCAGATAAAGTAAAGAAAAAATATATATATCAATTAGCATTTAAGTATGAAAATCTCATAAATATACATATCCTTTTTTCTTTCTTTTTTTTCCTTTTCTTTTCCTTTTCCATAAATGGACATGAAAATCAATAGACACAATAAAACCCTACTTTATAGATGTAAATAATCACATTCGTTTGTCAAAACACATTATAGGAAGCAAGATATATAAAAAGGACATTGCCCACAGGTATATGAAGAGAGAGAGAGAGGTTGTATTAGCCTCGCAGTTGTCAGCCAAAGAAAAAAAAAAAAAGGTTAAATTTCTCTCTTTTTCAAAAGCCTCAATAGCATAAGATCAAATCATGTCTACTATTTAATCCCTTTGGGAGGCGGGTATCCAACATAAAAATCCACCGACTTTCATGATTAAGTAGCTTTCTCCTATAGTCGCCTCCTCTCAATGGTTTAAAAACCTTCTCTATACCCTTAAATTTAAAGGCTGTCAAATTGCCCTTGTGAACTGTGGCAAAATGTCTAGATACCGCAGAGATGCCAATGGTATTAGCGTTCACTGAGTCGGACATGTGCTTGCGTATACGTTTTTTAAGTGGCCCCACTGTACAGCCTACGTACTGAATCTGGCATTGTTCACATTCTATCAGATATACCACATGATCACTATTACAGTTAATGAAAGTATTAATGTTAAAGCTATTACCATTGTGGAAAGATACAAAGGTATCACTCTTGCTAACAAAACTGCAGCATTTACATTTAGCGGCACCGCACTTAAAAATACCTTTGACTTCTAACCACGTGGTAGATCTGACAGGCCGTGTTGAGACAAATGTGCTAGGAGACAAAATACTCTGCAAAGTGGGAGCCTTTCTGGCAACAAATCTAACTGCATTCTTGCTCATAATTTCCTTCAGTCTCTGATCTTGGTTCAACAGAGGCAAGTATTTTTTTATGATATTTTTTATACTGTCAAATTGATCACTGAATTGCGTAGAGAAGGTAATAAAACAATTATCGTTGTCCCTCTGTTTAGATTTGTCGGCAAGGAGGTCTACTCTATTTACTCTATCAACTATATGCTCTGCTCTGTCTAGTACCACCCACCCAGGATAATCTCGTGCTCTGAGTCTGTCTTTAACCCTTTGTGCCTCTTTTTTGTATGTAGCTGGGCTGGAACTATTTCTCTTAGTACGGATCAATTCTCCCACTGGAATATTTCTCAGAACATGTTTAGGATGGCAGGAAGATGCATTCAGTGTGTTATTAGTGGCCAGAGGTTTCCTAAAGGGAGAAATACATACTCTATTGTCTTTAATGGAGAATTCAATGTCCAAAAAATTAATTTTTGTTTTATGTATATTGTGTGTGAATTTCAGATTGAACTCATTATTATCCAAATATGAAAACAATTCCTCAGCTCTGGATTCTGTGCTCCTCCATACGAGTAACATGTCATCTATGTATCTCCCCAGCCACAAAATATCACTAAAAAAAGGTGAATTAGTACTGTATACAGTGAATTCTCCATTAAAGACAATAGAGTATGTATTTCTCCCTTTAGGAAACCTCTGGCCACTAATAACACACTGAATGCATCTTCCTGCCATCCTAAACATGTTCTGAGAAATATTCCAGTGGGAGAATTGATCCGTACTAAGAGAAATAGTTCCAGCCCAGCTACATACAAAAAAGAGGCACAAAGGGTTAAAGACAGACTCAGAGCACGAGATTATCCTGGGTGGGTGGTACTAGACAGAGCAGAGCATATAGTTGATAGAGTAAATAGAGTAGACCTCCTTGCCGACAAATCTAAACAGAGGGACAACGATAATTGTTTTATTACCTTCTCTACGCAATTCAGTGATCAATTTGACAGTATAAAAAATATCATAAAAAAATACTTACCTCTGTTGAACCAAGATCAGAGACTGAAGGAAATTATGAGCAAGAATGCAGTTAGATTTGTTGCCAGAAAGGCTCCCACTTTGCAGAGTATTTTGTCTCCTAGCACATTTGTCTCAACACGGCCTGTCAGATCTACCACGTGGTTAGAAGTCAAAGGTATTTTTAAGTGCGGTGCCGCTAAATGTAAATGCTGCAGTTTTGTTAGCAAGAGTGATACCTTTGTATCTTTCCACAATGGTAATAGCTTTAACATTAATACTTTCATTAACTGTAATAGTGATCATGTGGTATATCTGATAGAATGTGAACAATGCCAGATTCAGTACGTAGGCTGTACAGTGGGGCCACTTAAAAAACGTATACGTAAGCACATGTCCGACTCAGTGAACGCTAATACCATTGGCATCTCTGCGGTATCTAGACATTTTGCCACAGTCCACAAGGGCAATTTGACAGCCTTTAAATTTAAGGGTATAGAGAAGGTTTTTAAACCATTGAGAGGAGGCGACTATAGGAGAAAGCTACTTAATCATGAAAGTCGGTGGATTTTTATGTTGGATACCCGCCTCCCAAAGGGATTAAATAGCAGACATGATTTGATCTTATGCTATTGAGGCTTTTGAAAAAGAGAGAAATTTAACTTTTTTTTTTTTTTTTGTCTGACAACTGCGAGGCTAATACAACCTCTCTCTCTCTCTTCATATACCTGTGGGCAATGTCCTTTTTATATATCTTGCTTCCTATAATGTGTTTTGACAAACGAATGTGATTATTTACATCTATAGAGTGGGGTTTTATTGTGTCTATTGAATTTCATGTCCATTTATGGAAAAGCAAAAGAAAAGAAAAAAAAGAAAGAAAAAAGGATATGTATATTTATGAGATTTTCATACTTAAATGCTAATTGATATATATATATTTTTTCTTTACTTTATCTGGATGGATACCTATGTAATTTATGGTTAGACAAATACTTCATGGTCTTTTTGTACTTTTTTCTTATGAATTTGTGATTTTACCTGAGCAGCGTATACTCCCCTATATAATTAATTTATTGAGAACATGTGAGTTACTTCGCTGCTCAGGAAAAACATTTATAAATATCCTCTTAATCTTGTACTGACTATGACCTGAGGAAGGTGTTCCGCCGAAACGCGTAGTAGTATACATCTGCCATGCATCAGTGTGAACAAGCCGGTGTCTTTACTTGAGAAATGGATATATATTTTTAATCGAGTTGATACAAATAAAGAAGCATTTTTATTTATCCCTTTGGAGTCCAGCTGGATTTTTTCCACTGCTTTCTTCTATAATTATTGTAGTAGCATGGAAGGTTAGAGGCTTGGAGACACAGTTCAAGAGATGTGTTGTGTTCTTGTGGCTCCATCAATGCCAGCCAGTGATAATATGTCTTTCTGAAACACATGGTAGGGGAATCTAAACAGGTTTCTGAAAAAAGCCTGGGTAGGCATGGAGCATGACTCAACCTTCACTACACATTCAAAGAGGAGGTAAGTGTAAATGCTATTTAATTGCTAACCTAGGAAACACAACCATGCCCCTTGAAAAAGTATTTCCAGGCGAAACACATGTCAGGAGCAAAAGGTTGGGAGTTCAAAACCTACTATGGGTAAGAATTAAGATTACACCATATATTCGACATTTGTGGATTTCCTTATTCAGGATATGGCAGGTTTACAAGCATTGACATTTACTTGCTCAGTTTATGTTGTTGCTGCATATATTATGTAAGGTATTGCCAATATACTTTATTATGTATGCCACATTTAATGGTTAATATCTGTATTAATTACTTGCACTTTCGGACTGAGCACTGTTACATATGCTGACTAGCAGTAGTTAAACAGATGTATTTATTAATTGCTCATATTGGTTGGGAGCTAAAAAAAAGTGTGTATTATTAGCAGCAGGGAATTAGGCAGTAATTCTACAAATACATGCACCATTGTTGCCAACTCAAGCTAGCTAAAACAATAGCATGCCTTTTAAATCTGTGGGCTTGGAATGCTGTAAATTACTACATAGTAATGTTATACATTGAGTACAGAAAGTATTCAGGCCCCTTTAAATTTTTCACTCTTTGTTTCATTGCAGTTAATTGGTGAATTCAAAAAAGTTATTTTTTTTTCTCATGAATATATACTCTGCACCCCATCTTGACAGAAACCCCCCCCCCCAGAAATGTAGACATTTTTGCAAATTTTTTAAACAAGAAAAACTGAAATATCACATTGTCATAAGTATTCAGACCCTTTGCTCAGACACTCATATATAACTCACATGCTGTCCATTTCCTTGTGATCCTCCTTGAGATGGTTCTACTTCTTCCTTGGAGTCTAGCTGTGTTTAATTAAACTGATAGGACTTGATTTGGAACGACACACACCAGTATATATAAGACCTCACAGCTCACAGTGCATGTCAGACCAAATGAGAATCATGAGGTCAAAGGAACTGCCCAAGGAGATCAGAGACAGAATTGTGGCAAGGCACAGATCTGGCCAAGGTTACAAAAGAATTTCTGCACTACTCAAGGTTCCTAAGAGCACAGTGGCCTCCATAATCCTTAAATGGAAGAAGTTTAGGACCACCAGAACTCTTGCTAGACCTGGCCAGCCAGCCAAAGTGAGCAATCATGGGAGAAGAGCCTTGGTGACAGGTAAAGAAGAACCCCAAGATCACTGTGGCTGAGCTCCAGAGATGCAGTAGGGAGGTGGGAAACTGCAGTATATCACTGCAGTACTCCCCCAGTCAGGCCTTTATGGCAGAGTGGCCCAACAGAAGATTCTCCTTAGTGCAAGATATATGAAAGCCCACATGCAGTTTGCAAAAAAAAAAAGCAAGAAAACACATAAGGACTCCCAGACTATGATAAATAAGATTCTCTGGTCTGAAGAGATGGAGATATAACTTTTTGGTGATAATTCTAAGTGGTATTTGTGGAGAAAACCAGGCACTGCTCATCAAGTAACCAATACAATCACAACAGTGAAACATGGTTGTGGCAGCATCATGTGTTTTTAAGCTGCAGGTACACGATGACTGGTTGCAATTGAAGGAAAATGAATGCAGTAAAGTACAGAGATATCCTGGAGAAAAAACATCTTCCAGAGTGCTCTTGACCTCAGACTTGGTCGAAGGTTCACCTTCCAACAAGACAATGACCCTAAGCACACAGCAAAAATAACAAAGGAGTGGCTTCAGAACAACTCTATGACCATTCTTGACTGGCCCAGCCAGAGCCCTGACCTAAACCCAATTGAGCATCTCTGGAGAGACCTGAAAATGGCTGTCCACCAACGTTCATCATTCAACCTGACAGAACTGGAGAGGATTTGCTACGAAGAATGGCAGAGGATCCCCAAATCCAGGTGTGAAAAACCTGTTGCATCATTCCCAAGAAGACTCATGGCTGTACTAGCTCAAAAGAGTGTTTCTACTCAATACTGAGCAAAGGGTCTGAATACTTATGACCATGTGATATTTCAGTTATTGTTGTAATAAATTTTCAAAAATTTCTACATTTCTGGGGGTTTTTTCTGTCAAGATGGGGTGCAGGGTATACATTAATGAGAAAACAATGAACTTTTTTGAATTTACCAAATGGCTGTAACGAAACAGAGTGAAAAATTTAAATGAGCCTGAATACTTTCCGTACCCACTGTATGTTGTCTCATCTTCTGTTGTATGTATTGTTAGGATCTTTAGAAAATTTGTATTTCCTTGTATGTATATATAATTAATAAAATTTGCAATTCTTAATTTAGTGAAAATGACTCATAGTTATCAACTATCTAAATGTGTTGATCGCTTTTAATCACGACATTTAAGAGGCTTAAATTGCCAGAGGTGGTGCTGGCAGTGATTGTGTGAGCACAGCTCCAGTGGCTGCACAAACATTAGGTACAGAAATGTCCATTTGCAGGAAGTACCTGCAGAACAAGTTGTACCACTATGACATATGTAGAGAGGGAATTAATAAAATATCCCATGAAGTAGGCTCAAAAGCTTCTTACTTGTTATCCTTTTAGTTAGCCATTTAAAAGGTATCAATTATGGAGGACTCAGTATATACTAATTCAATCTATGGGCTAACAGTATAAAGATATTTTGCATCTGAAGCAATAGTTCAAGATGTTCTTCATCAGGTATTCAATATATCTGTGAATGTATTTGTGAAAGACTGACAGTTACTTATGTAGCTTTTTCAGAAATACATTCAATTCCAAATTAAATCCAAGTACTTTAGCTCTGGAATATAATAAATTAGGCTTCAGAACTTACTGTCTTTGTGCGTGGGCCAATCTTTATACTCAATTCGATGGTCTTCATACTCTGTGTTTGTGTAGGCAAATAGATAACGGAGAATCTCGGCTCTGCCTCTGAAATTGAAATAGGTCAGCTTGTAATTCGGCATGATCAGTCCTGCAACAGAAGAAATACATAGCCACATAAGGATTGCTGTAATTTCACATAACATATGAGAAAGTAGACCATTTTATACTTTAGAGACATACTTTAAACTATTTTACAGTAATTACTTGTTGTACTTGAGAAACATTAAGCAGGTACGGAGGTTGTAACCAAAGTTGGTATAGGTTGCATGGTGCAACTAGAAGCGTTGCTCGCAGGAGAACGGATTTGGCTGGCTTTGAGACCTCAGCACAGGGGTCTAAGGAGTAAGGTTTCTCCTCATTGGGAGTGCCAAGCCAACATATGCAGACTTCTAGCAATTTTTCCCTGGGAATTTAAATATGCAAATATTTGATTAAGAGATGATGAGAATAGGAATTGTCGTTCCATCTTTTGGAAGTGTCCCGATGTGACTATGGGTATAGCAGGGAATCAGGGCTCCTAGACTGGCCCTCAGGCTAGGGGAGCCCTGGTTATCCCTGATCTCAGAAATACCCCTGAATGTGGAGCTGTCTGAGCTACCTTCCTGGCACTACTCCTGACCAGCTCCTGACCATCTTATAACCCTCTCCCACCCACCCCAGGGATGGGCAGGACAAGAGTGTGATAAAACCAACAGAGAGACAGAGGAAACCAAAACTATCTCACAGCATGCTCACACAAACGTATAAGACAATTTTGTATTATACAATAGGTCTTTTTTGGTCTTTTTCTGATTTTTGTTGAATGCATACAACCGTGCACACATTTTTTGGTAGCTGCATATAAAAACTCACTTCCGCTTGATTACAAACTATTTTTTAGTGGCAGCATGTTTTAACATGGGTTTCATGTTTTTTCTTAAAATTGTATGGTTAATAAGAGGTTGGGGGGTGGAATAAGAGCAGGTAAGAAACAACAACAAGACAATGAGTACTCCACGCAATATAATCACCAGCAGGACTGGGACACACCAGCACACAGCAGTAAGCTATAGTCAGCATGGGAAGCTAGATTCCACCATCTGAAAAAGGCAGGGAGTAAATGTGATTGGTTTCCAACAACATGTGATTCTAAAGGTAACCAGCAGGCTAGCAGAGATTAACTCTTGCTAGCCTAACCATTAATGAGCACACAGCTGGTTGATGCCTGAGCCAGCTTGTGTAACTCAAAAGCTCCAGAGAAACCATAGTGTGGCTTGTCAGAATCTGTGGTGTGAACAGCGTCTGATACCACCATGACCCTTGGCGAATTTTGAACAAAACTCCATGTGACAGGAAGTAGCAATCCTAGAAGTTATAATTACTTGTTCAAGAAGCCAGACCACATGACGTAGAACAAGAAGCTGAATCAGAAACTCCAAATACAGGAATTGATGCGGATCCTGTGGTGAAACTTACAAAATAATTCCTCTGTTTGGTAATAACATATTTACAGAAGACTTGAACAGCAGTGGGAAGTAAAATGGTGCAACAATATGTTTATCTTTAATAGCCAATAACGAAGAGGACATTTAAGTCTGAACACTAACCTGTTTCATCTGACTGTCAACAAACACTAATCTACTGCTGTATTGTAAAACGTTTTGGATAACATCATCAAGCTACAGATCAGTAAAATAGAGATATCTCTGTACCAGAAGCCAGTTGACTGTCCAAAATGGGTTGGATCCACCCCACAAAGATAAAAAAAAAATAAATCAAACACCTCACCTGTGTTGTAATGCTACAAATGCATATTTTTGAAATCTACAGATATAAACCTTGGTGGCTTCAGAAAGACTCTTGAATCAGGGATGCAACCCAAGAACAACTGAAAACCAAGTTGCAAGAGCATCTAGCATACCAAGGAATCATTGCCTATAATACAAAACTAAACAATAAATCAACCTAGTGCCTCTACCAGTCACGTAGAATCCAAATTTAGAAGTCTTGAGGTGAGTTGCACAGAAATTACAACCATTATTACAATAAAATAATTAAAAAACAATATATAAGAGATGGTTTCGTCACCATTTTTCATCAGCCTGTGGGAGGATTGAGGCTTATTTAATGCTCTGAAATCTGCTAGTGTAAATTCACCCCAAATATATGGTATTATGGTGCAATATTTTACCATTTGGGGCCCCACTTTTCATTTTAGCCCAGGGTCACACTTTATCTGAAACTGGCTCTGGCAATACCTTCTATTGAAACAAACTTTCATGTGTAATGCTGCCACCAGGGGGAGCCAGAGCTCTGCAGCAGAAGACACTACTCAGAGCAACGAGAACCAGGAAGTAAATACACAGCGTTCTCATACGCTGCCTCACAGCAGAGCTGCAGGGCATGCGAGGAATAGTCAGGCAGGCTGGGTCAAACACCGTACGGGCAGAAGCAGGACCGGAGGAACGAGCAGAAGCGGAGTCAAAGTCAGGCCAAGGTCGGTACCGGTGGAAGCAACCGAGTGGGGAAATAGGAGAGGGGACAGAGGACATGAGGGACGACCAGGGGACAGAACACAGACAAGGGCATGGGGGCACAGGAGCAGACAGATCAGGATATCACTCACAGGACCAGCAATCACAGGCAAAGCAGTGCTAAGCTTATAGCCGGCGCTGGTTCACTGGAAATGTCAGCTTTTAAGGCATCTAGGGTCCAGAAGTGAGGCCCGAGAGAAGGCTCCGCCCCCTAGCCATGTGGACGGGGAGGCGAACCATGACACATGTACTTTTGCTAATACAATGGTACAGCAACAAAATAAAAATAAGTAAAAAACCATATAGTGTACATAACACTGCTCAACCAATATACCAGGGAATATAGATGATTGATCTTGTACAACTTTCTTTGTATAGAGAAAAAAAAGGGAACCAGCACGATCTGAAATTGGCATGCATCATATAAAAAGTGAAAATTTACAAATTTATTCCAACTGTACTATAATAAAAAAATGAGATTTTTAGCAAATAATTGATCAATTTTTTGAGCTTGCTCCACATGCTGGGACCTGGGCTGGTCTCTATCCACAAGTGCCTTTTTTGCAACATAGAAGCGGTTATATACAGGTTACAGGTATGTGTGCTCTATTATGGTTCTGCTTTTAACTTTATCTAGGAGGCCGCATGGCACATGAAATACAGAATGTAGAGTAGGACCCCCCTATTGAGATTTGCCGTGACGTTGGCAGGGGTGGCTCAAAAAATTGATCAATTATTTGCTAAAAATCTCATTTTTTTATTGTAGTACAGTTGGAATAAATTTGTGAATTTTCACTTTTTATATGATGCATGCCAATTTCAGATCGTGCTGGCTCCCCTCTCTCTCTGTTTGGTCGTAGTTATGCTACAAATTCTGGTGGCCGGTCACCACCATGCCATGCACGCCTGATTTTGGTTTGCTTTGTATTCCCCCTGTTGGTAGCTGTTCAGATTCAGTTACCTCACCCCTTTCCACAGGCAATGCTAATTAAGCACCATCTTGGATCTGGTCCGCCTTTATCAATGGTTGCTATTTGGCACTGGGAGGATCAGTTCTGATATAGTCCTGGTATGGTGCAGAGCTTGCTCCACATGCTGGGACCTGGGCTGGTCTCTATCCACAAGTGCCTTTTTTGCAACATAGAAGCGGTTATATACAGGTTACAGGTATGTGTGCTCTATTATGGTTCTGCTTTTAACTTTATCTAGGAGGCCGCATGGCACATGAAATACAGAATGTAGAGTAGGACCCCCCTATTGAGATTTGCCGTGACGTTGGCAGGGGTGGCTCAAAAAATTGATCAATTATTTGCTAAAAATCTCATTTTTTTATTGTAGTACAGTTGGAATAAATTTGTGAATTTTCACTTTTTATATGATGCATGCCAATTTCAGATCGTGCTGGCTCCCCTCTCTCTCTGTTTGGTCGTAGTTATGCTACAAATTCTGGTGGCCGGTCACCACCATGCCATGCACGCCTGATTTTGGTTTGCTTTGTATTCCCCCTGTTGGTAGCTGTTCAGATTCAGTTACCTCACCCCTTTCCACAGGCAATGCTAATTAAGCACCATCTTGGATCTGGTCCGCCCTTATCAATGGTTGCTGTTTGGCACTGGGAGGATCAGTTCTGATATAGTCCTGGTATGGTGCAGAGCTTGCTCCACATGCTGGGACCTGGGCTGGTCTCTATCCACAAGTGCCTTTTTTGCAACATAGAAGCGGTTATATACAGGTTACAGGTATGTGTGCTCTATTATGGTTCTGCTTTTAACTTTATCTAGGAGGCCGCATGGCACATGAAATACAGAATGTAGAGTAGGACCCCCCTATTGAGATTTGCCGTGACGTTGGCAGGGGTGGCTCAAAAAATTGATCAATTATTTGCTAAAAGTCTCATTTTTTTATTGTAGTACAGTTGGAATAAATTTGTGAATTTTCACTTTTTATATGATGCATGCCAATTTCAGATCGTGCTGGCTCCCCTCTCTCTCTGTTTGGTCGTAGTTATGCTACAAATTCTGGTGGCCGGTCACCACCATGCCATGCACGCCTGATTTTGGTTTGCTTTGTATTCCCCCTGTTGGTAGCTGTTCAGATTCAGTTACCTCACCCCTTTCCACAGGCAATGCTAATTAAGCACCATCTTGGATCTGGTCCGCCTTTATCAATGGTTGCTGTTTGGCACTGGGAGGATCAGTTCTGATATAGTCCTGGTATGGTGCAGAGCTTGCTCCACATGCTGGGACCTGGGCTGGTCTCTATCCACAAGTGCCTTTTTTGCAACATAGAAGCGGTTATATACAGGTTACAGGTATGTGTGCTCTATTATGGTTCTGCTTTTAACTTTATCTAGGAGGCCGCATGGCACATGAAATACAGAATGTAGAGTAGGACCCCCCTATTGAGATTTGCCGTGACGTTGGCAGGGGTGGCTCAAAAAATTGATCAATTATTTGCTAAAAATCTCATTTTTTTATTGTAGTACAGTTGGAATAAATTTGTGAATTTTCACTTTTTATATGATGCATGCCAATTTCAGATCGTGCTGGCTCCCCTCTCTCTCTGTTTGGTCGTAGTTATGCTACAAATTCTGGTGGCCGGTCACCACCATGCCATGCACGCCTGATTTTGGTTTGCTTTGTATTCCCCCTGTTGGTAGCTGTTCAGATTCAGTTACCTCACCCCTTTCCACAGGCAATGCTAATTAAGCACCATCTTGGATCTGGTCCGCCTTTATCAATGGTTGCTGTTTGGCACTGGGAGGATCAGTTCTGATATAGTCCTGGTATGGTGCAGAGCTTGCTCCACATGCTGGGACCTGGGCTGGTCTCTATCCACAAGTGCCTTTTTTGCAACATAGAAGCGGTTATATACAGGTTACAGGTATGTGTGCTCTATTATGGTTCTGCTTTTAACTTTATCTAGGAGGCCGCATGGCACATGAAATACAGAATGTAGAGTAGGACCCCCCTATTGAGATTTGCCGTGACGTTGGCAGGGGTGGCTCAAAAAATTGATCAATTATTTGCTAAAAATCTCATTTTTTTATTGTAGTACAGTTGGAATAAATTTGTGAATTTTCACTTTTTATATGATGCATGCCAATTTCAGATCGTGCTGGCTCCCCTCTCTCTCTGTTTGGTCGTAGTTATGCTACAAATTCTGGTGGCCGGTCACCACCATGCCATGCACGCCTGATTTTGGTTTGCTTTGTATTCCCCCTGTTGGTAGCTGTTCAGATTCAGTTACCTCACCCCTTTCCACAGGCAATGCTAATTAAGCACCATCTTGGATCTGGTCCGCCTTTATCAATGGTTGCTGTTTGGCACTGGGAGGATCAGTTCTGATATAGTCCTGGTATGGTGCAGAGCTTGCTCCACATGCTGGGACCTGGGCTGGTCTCTATCCACAAGTGCCTTTTTTGCAACATAGAAGCGGTTATATACAGGTTACAGGTATGTGTGCTCTATTATGGTTCTGCTTTTAACTTTATCTAGGAGGCCGCATGGCACATGAAATACAGAATGTAGAGTAGGACCCCCCTATTGAGATTTGCCGTGACGTTGGCAGGGGTGGCTCAAAAAAATTGATCAATTATTTGCTAAAAATCTCATTTTTTTATTGTAGTACAGTTGGAATAAATTTGTGAATTTTCACTTTTTATATGATGCATGCCAATTTCAGATCGTGCTGGCTCCCCTCTCTCTCTGTTTGGTCGTAGTTATGCTACAAATTCTGGTGGCCGGTCACCACCATGCCATGCACGCCTGATTTTGGTTTGCTTTGTATTCCCCCTGTTGGTAGCTGTTCAGATTCAGTTACCTCACCCCTTTCCACAGGCAATGCTAATTAAGCACCATCTTGGATCTGGTCCGCCTTTATCAATGGTTGCTGTTTGGCACTGGGAGGATCAGTTCTGATATAGTCCTGGTATGGTGCAGAGCTTGCTCCACATGCTGGGACCTGGGCTGGTCTCTATCCACAAGTGCCTTTTTTGCAACATAGAAGCGGTTATATACAGGTTACAGGTATGTGTGCTCTATTATGGTTCTGCTTTTAACTTTATCTAGGAGGCCGCATGGCACATGAAATACAGAATGTAGAGTAGGACCCCCCTATTGAGATTTGCCGTGACGTTGGCAGGGGTGGCTCAAAAAATTGATCAATTATTTGCTAAAAATCTCATTTTTTTATTGTAGTACAGTTGGAGTAAATTTGTGAATTTTCACTTTTTATATGATGCATGCCAATTTCAGATCGTGCTGGCTCCCCTCTCTTTCTTTGTATAGGTTAAGAACTAAAGGGGGCTTTACACATAGCGACATTACTAGCTATGTCGCTCGTGAAAGCACCCGCCCCTGTCGTTTGTGTGTCATGGGCAAAATCACTGCCCGTGGCGCACAATATCGTTAGTCCACTTACCTGCCTATCGACGTCGCTGTGGCCGGCGAACTGCCTCCTTTCTAAGGGGGCGGTTTGTGCGGCGCCTCAGCGACATCACACAGCAGCCGTCCAATAGATGTGGAAGGGCGAAGAGCAGCCGAAAGAAAGTGACACCCACCTTGTTGATGGAGGACACAGGTAAGGTATTGTTCATCGTTACCGGGGTGTCACACATAGCAATGTGTGCTGCTTTAGGAACGACGAACAACCTGCATCCAGCACCATCAATGATATTTGGGATTAGAACGACGTGTCAACAATCAACGATAAGGTGAGTATTTTTGATTGTTAGCGGTCGTTCATACGTTTCACATGCAACGACGTCGCTAACGAGGCCGGATGTGCGTCACGAATTCCGTGACCCCAACGACATCTCGTTAGCGATGTCGTTGCGTGTAAAGCCCCCTTAAGTGTTGAATTGCAGGTAAAGCCATGGGTGACTTCCACTAGTGACATGATGTTTTTTGTGAGACATCACTGGTTGTAAACCCACCAAAGTCATCCATGGAGTACAATATTTTACATTATACACTGACAAACATAAGGGTTGTTCTCTTACTGTGACAGTTATCCTTTTCATAGCCATAGTACTTGAGTGTACATGCGGTAGTAAATAGTCTTGCAGGATACTCACATATAGCTCTGAGACCATCAATCCTGGTCAAATACTGTATCCATGTCTTTGGCTGTGAAACACCATAACATCAGGTTTTCTCCACTGAACTTGACAGTTCCTTCAATTCTCGATCCTGTAGCCAATTTTCCCAGACGCATTTGCACCCATCAGAGTCTAGTCTATTGACTTTCGTCTCATCACTCCAAATCACCAGTTGCCAATTTTCTACTGTACACTTTTTATACTTTTTTGCAAACTCAAGCCGACACTTCTTTTGATAAAAGTTTGAAGTTGAGGCTTTGCAGTGATTGCATGGACGTCTGTGATCTCACCATTATGAAGCATATGAGCTACCTCCACTGCCGTGTTTGTTGTATCAGAACTGATAGACTTCATGATGAGCTAACTTGTTGACACAGATATTTTCATCTGATGTCCACCTCTTAGTTTTTGAATGGATAGATGGACTCCATTTCATATTCTTCCAACTGTCATGGCACTCACATGATACAGTTTAGCAATTTTTCTTGGCAGAGAGACTGCCATCCATGGTCTGGATGAAACCGTTTCCCTTTTTTGGGAAATCATCTTCATGATTCCTCCTCAATTCGAACCAGTGACCTTTTGCTTGGAAATCAACCTAATAACTTATGTTTAAGATAGCTAAGATGATTGTCCATAAAATGACTGTAGTTTCACATTTGAAGCTGTAGTGGATGGTGAGATATGGAGACTGAAAGTCAAAAGTTCAAAACATTGTCATTCTGTTGTTCACCAGTGTACAGCTAAATATGGAGCAGCACAATGGCTCAGCACTGGAATCCTGGGTTCCAATGCCACCAAGCAGAACATTTTTAAGGAGTGAATGTTCTTCCCGTGTTTGAGTGTGTGTTCTCCAGTTTCCTCCCATACTGCAAAGACATGTTGATTGAGAATTTAGATTGTGAGCCCCAATGTGGACAGTGATGATCATGTCTGTAAAGCGCTGTGAAATAGCACTATACAATTACATGTAATAAAAATATGATTAACAATCTAACCAGAATTCTGGGATGTTTTTGTGTCGCCCTGGGCAAGCCAGGGGACACAGGTAACAACACACACGCACCCCACATTCCCTGCAGATACACCAGCTAACCCACAAATCCTTGTTGCCTTCCTCCAGAGGCTGATGATTCACACCAGGGGGTGGAGCCAGGCGGTTGGTGTCCGCCCGCCAAGGAGGTCACAGCTCTGGAGGCAGGAAGAACCAGGCAGTCTAGTTAGGGGAGTGAAGGAGGAAACAACAGAGTGTAGCTCAGGAGGGAGCTAGAGCGAAGTGAAACAGCAGTGAAAGTGACAGAAAGCCTGAAGTTGGTCTGTGGCTGTGTGCCCACACGGAGTCAGCAAGGTCAGCAGACAGTGGTGAAGGTCTGCAGTGGGACTGTCTGGAGGTTGCTGGAAGGACCACGGAGGCTGTGTGTATCCGGGGGTCTGGAGCAGTATACAAAGGGCAGTCAGCACCAAAGCAGGGGCTTTTCGGATCCCGGCAAGGCTTGGAGTCGCTGTGAATTGAATTGAAACACCGCCACCGCCAAGGCACCAGTTTCCCAGGGCCGGCGCCTGTGGGCAAAGTGTGGAGCTCCTCCGGCACAGATTGTAGTTGGGGAGCGGGTAACCGGTGGGAATCCACCGCTACCAAACAGACATTTCAAAGGTGCAGGGAAGAGACCGTCACCGCTAACTGCAGGGAACCGCAGCACCGTGAACCGTCCGAGGGACCCGTCCAACCAGCCGCTTGTTTACCGAGAACTGTGTCGTGTTTACTGGCTGAGTGAGTACCTCAGTGCCGCAAGGCACAGCGCTGCCCCTGCGCCCCTGCACCCCACTGGGCCCCCGGAATCACCAACCCCTACCCACGGAGGGACAACACAACAACTGGCTGCTCCGCCTCACCATCCCCGGGATCCCCATATAGAGCAGCGGTGGTGTACACTCAATCACCACAACCGTGGGTGGCGTCACGGGCAATAAACAATCTCCCCAACCAAAATCCCCTTTTCACTCACGGGTGAGGAGTGCCGCTCGAGAAGCCCCCGGGATCCGGCCCACCGCTCGAGCCACCACTGAGCAGCAGCCTCCGGACCCGAGCAGAAGGGGTGAGCGTAGTGTGCCGACACCCTCCTCCCCGCCCGCGACAACTTGGCGCCACGAACAGGATCTTACCGCTCTGCCGTCTGGTAGAGGTGTGCCTTGTTACCGCCAGAGGTATCCGGCAGAAAAATTTCAGAAGCCGCCATCTTTGGCGCGAAAAGTTCCCGCTCGAGCGTCTTCTCGAGCAGTAGAGGCGCGAAGGCCAAAACCCCGCCCCGAGAGAGGAGGGGTGGGAAAGAGCTAAGGGGGACGCGATGGCGGCTGGACGCATGTAGTTGCAGCTATAAAAGCAGGGACGCCAGGACTCTGCAAACATACCGTTCCTGGAAGAGAAAGCCATCATGTGGATGCCGTCCCGCGACACCGTAGCCCCCGCGCCTGGAACCGCGGCGTGGGTGGAAATCCGAACCGCGCAGCTCTACCAAAGGCTGCAGGTCAAGATGCAGCTCCTCATGGAGGAGTGGGAGGCCGACATGGCGGATGTTATAGCCACCGTGCGGAGACGTGAGGAGGAGGCGGAGAAAGGGAGGGTGAGTGACCCACGTCCCGATGCCCTTGAAGGGCCGGTCATCGCGGCTGTGGGGCCCGGTCCAAGCCCTTTCCCCCCGCTGCCTCCCTCGCCACCCGTCCCGGAGGCCGTGACCCCGCCACTAGGCCTGCTACCACCGCAACCGGTAGCAGTACCCAGCGTCCCCGCCCAGGCGGGCCGACCTGTAGCCGGAGCCCGCGGCACACCGGAGGTGTTACCGTGGAAGACTCTGAAAGTGAAACCGGAGGCATCCCCTGAGAAGTTCCCCGAGCCGGAGCCGATGACCCGCTCCGTGCCGAAGGCCCAGCAGCGGAAAGCCCCTATGCCCATCCCCCACACCTCGGCTGAGGTAGCGCCGGGTTGTTGCTGCAAGGCAGCGCCCAAGGCCAAGACACCGCGGGACATGCCGCCCAGATTCCTGACAGTGGGCAATGTCCAGGATGTCCCGCGGGGCCCGACCCGTGCGCTGGCGCTGGCGGCAGCGCCGTATTGGGATAGGGAGCCAGTACCGCTGGGTCTGGAGATCGCCGAGAGGGAACGGAAGAAGGCCGAGCTGGTGGCCCGAGCTATCCGAGAGAAAGAAAATCTCCGCCAGGCCACGTTCCGTGTCCGGGGCCCGTTGTACGAGGGGCAGGTGAGGCGGTTTGATGTCCGCCGGGGCTACAGGTTCATCTACGAGCCGGGCCTGGAGGCCGAAGTGTTTGTGGCCCGGCGGGATGTGAATGCCCACCTGCCTGAGGAGCATCCCGGCCGCAACCTAATGCCGGGAGACCTTGTTCGGTACACCCGACACTGCGGAGAGAGGGGGTGGTTTGCCCTGGATGTGAAGCTGCGGGGTAGCCAGGAGAGCAGAGTGAGTCCTGCACCCCCTCACTCGGATGAAGCTGAAGGCCTGGAGTAGGGCAGTGGAGCACCGTTGTCCAGTCCCCGTTGGGACCACCACAGAGTTGTTTGTTGTTTGAGAAAGTTTGAAAGAATGATAAGGAAATGATTACCGAACAGTAACCTGATTATCTTTGTGATTTACAACCGGCTGGAGCCGGCACCGTTGTCCCCGTGGGGACCGTTAAAAGTTGTTCTGCATGGAGGACTATCTATGGACAAGCCCGTGAACTTGCAGGGCAACCACAAATGTTAGTGGCTTGTAAATATGTTGTTTACCGTTACCGTTTTCCGCAGTGCCGCCTCCGGAGAGGCAGGTTGGAGGGAGGGCCCTGAGCAGAGCAGGCTAGGGCCCAGCCACTAAAGGAACCGGTGGCCACCCTCAGGAGGGAAGGACAGATCCCGCTCGGGTAACTTGTGCTGGACTGTGGGTCAAGGGGTGCTGCCTGGGTTTTAGGGGCAGCATCAGGGCCAGGTTGCTTGGGTGGGAGAGAGCAGAAACCGTAACCGTAAACCGTTTGCAACGTTAAAAGAAACGTGCCTCCCGTCTTGGGAAGAGTTATTATTAAAAATGTACATAATTTACCGTTTATTATGTTATACCTTTTTACATTACAGAAAACAAAAGGAAAATAAAACCGGTGTTGGACGGGCAGCCCGAGGACGGTCTGCGTTTTGCTAAGGGGGAATGTGTCGCCCTGGGCAAGCCAGGGGACACAGGTAACAACACACACGCACCCCACATTCCCTGCAGATACACCAGCTAACCCACAAATCCTTGTTGCCTTCCTCCAGAGGCTGATGATTCACACCAGGGGGTGGAGCCAGGCGGTTGGTGTCCGCCCACCAAGGAGGTCACAGCTCTGGAGGCAGGAAGAACCAGGCAGTCTAGTTAGGGGAGTGAAGGAGGAAACAACAGAGTGTAGCTCAGGAGGGAGCTAGAGCGAAGTGAAACAGCAGTGAAAGTGACAGAAAGCCTGAAGTTGGTCTGTGGCTGTGTGCCCAGACGGAGTCAGCAAGGTCAGCAGACAGTGGTGAAGGTCTGCAGTGGGACTGTCTGGAGGTTGCTGGAAGGACCACGGAGGCTGTGTGTATCCGGGGGTCTGGAGCAGTATACAAAGGGCAGTCAGCACCAAAGCAGGGGCTTTTCGGATCCCGGCAAGGCTTGGAGTCGCTGTGAATTGCTAAATCCGTTAGTGAAGGGGACGCAGATCCCCCAACAAGCAAGTCCTGATTGACGGCAAAGGTCCAACCACAATGGGGAAACACCGCCACCGCCAAGGCACCAGTTTCCCAGGGCCGGCGCCTGCGGGCAAAGTGTGGAGCTCCTCCGGCACAGATTGTAGTCGGGGAGCGGGTAACCGGTGGGAATCCACCGCTACCAAACAGACATTTCAAAGGTGCAGGGAAGAGACCGTCACCGCTAACTGCAGGGAACCGCAGCACCGTGAACCGTCCGAGGGACCCGTCCAACCAGCCGCTTGTTTACCGAGAACTGTGTCATGTTTACTGGCTGAGTGAGTACCTCAGTGCCGCAAGGCACAGCGCTGCCCCTGCGCCCCTGCACCCCACTGGGCCCCCGGGATCACCAACCCCTACCCACGGAGGGACAACACAACAACTGGCTGCTCCGCCTCACCATCCCCGGGATCCCCATATAGAGCAGCGGTGGTGTACACTCAATCACCACAACTGTGGGTGGCGTCACGGGCAATAAACAATCCCCCCAACCAAAATCCCCTTTTCACTCACGGGCGAGGAGTGCCGCTCGAGAAGCCCCCGGGATCCGGCCCACCGCTCGAGCCACCACTGAGCAGCAGCCGCAGAAGGGCTGAGCGTAGTGTGCCGACACCCTCCTCCCCGCCCGCGACATTTTCATTTTTGTTAAATCTTTTTACTGATATATTTCTATATGTCCCTCATCCCTGGTAGATTGTGAGCCCTCATGGGCATGGTCTTCTACTCCTGTACCAGTCTGTGCCTTGTATTGTTCAAGATTATTGTACATGTCTATGTATGCCCTCCCCTTTTTCACATGTAAAGAGCCATTGAATGAATGGTGATATAATTAATAAAATAGTGAATTTAAGCTACTTAACAAAAGTTAACTTGCTTTTAGCACAGGTAAGTAGAGATGAGCACATCGCTTGTGCAACCCCAGTCCACATCAGAGCTCTCTGGCCTTAGCAGGAGCTAAGTGAATTTCCTGAGCTTTGGGGTTCCCCTGAAAGTCGTGTTTAATTCGCTAGCCTGTCATAACTTGTGAAGCATGCGCCACATAGGTAACGTTTCATCAGTCTGACTAATCATAAGCTAAGCTTGTTCTTCCAAAGAGAAAGGAAAAGTGCACAACTCCTGTACACAGCCAGAGCATTGACTGTGGACCAGGGTTGTATGGCATGATCCGCTCATCTCTATAGATATGGAAGAAATTATTCTCAAAACAAACTAAATAGATAATTTCATCTTGTCTGAATCATTAAAATGCTTAATATGCAGAAATTTTAGCTGTGTAGGAAAAAAAAAAGAGAGAGAAGCTTACAAACCAATTGCACCAAGAGAAACGTCCAACTAATTAGCTTGGGTGATCTAACAACAAACGTATAAGGGGTACTTTACACGCTGCGACATCGCTAGAATTGCTAGAAATGTCGCGTGCGATAGCACCCGCCCCCGTCGTTGTAACGATATGTGGTGATCGCTGCCGTAGCGAACATTATCGCTACGGCAGCGTCACACACACATACCTGCTCTGCGATGTCGCTGTGACTGCCGAACGATCCCTCCCTCAAGGGATCCCGCCCACCTCTTTCCTTCCTCATTGCTGGCGGGACGCAGGTAAGGAGAGGTTCCTCGTTCCTGCGGTGTCACACACAGCGATGTATGCTGCCGCAGAAACGAGGAACAACGTCGTCACTGCAGCAGCAACGATAATTGAGATTAGGGGGGGATGTCACCGATTAGCGATTTTGGACGTTTTTGCAATGATTCAAAATTGCTAATAGGTGTCACACTCAACGACATCGCTAACGCGGCCGGATGTGCGTCACAAAATACGTGACCCCAATGACATCGCTTTAGCGATGTCGTAGCATGTAAAGCCACCTTTAGGCTCATGACACGATCGATAGAGCTAAGCCCACTTCAGTTATAACGCAATGCATGAGCAAAAGCAATTTGGGAAAATTCACATGCTGTCTTTGGGTAACACTGCTAGATAGGACCAGAAGCGACATTGGATCGTTAGCATTAGTGTCATACAGAATGGAAAGTTTAAATGGGGCTTATATTTCAAATTTTGAGTGTGAACATTTGACTTGTACATACAGTATATTTTCCTTTTTTAAACTTATAAGATATGTTAAGATATACTATATATGAAATACAATTTCTCACTTGTTTTTAACTAAGATAAAAAACACGAAGTCACATATCTTCCATCCACTCTATTTCAATTAATTAAACAGTGATCATATCACATTTTTGTCACATGTGCAGTACCGTAGCTACCAGGGGGGCAGATGGGGTGGGCACCCCGGGCCCCAGGCTTGGAGGGGCCCTCCTGGAGCTACTGCTACAGGGCTAAATTGGAGTTATTTGCTGTACGAAAGCTGCTGGGGCAGAGGAGAACTAATGAGGTACTGCCCAGATGGAAGACAAAACCTAGCCTGCGATGATGTCATGTACGTGACCCATATGGGAACAGCCATAGTTTTGCCAGGCAGGAAGCTGTAGGAGGTAAATGAGGAGCTGTGGACATTTGTGACAGAGGGGTGTTTCAGAGAGGCGTAAGGGGGAGTACAAGATGCGTGCTATATGGGGGCACTGGGCAGATTGAGTGAGGTGGGGATGCAGGGTCTGTAAGAAATATGAGAGTGCAGGATGTATGAAATATTGGGGGGCAGGCTGTGTAGGATATGGGAGCTCAGGGTCTGTAGAGGATTTTGTATTGTAAGGTGTGAGGGATATAGAGGTGCAGGGTATGTGAGATAGAGCACCACAAAGGAGGTGAAGATGAGGGATAAAGTAAGTGCTCCACCATAGAGCTGAAGATACGAGGAACTTTTACTGTAAAGTGTGGGAGGGGAATAGAGGTGTTTACTCAGTATACAGAGAAATGGCATATTATGGGAGGCAGTAAGTACAGTGTGAGGGTACAGTATGAGGGGACAGTGAAGGCACATTTTGGAGGCTGAACGGTGTAAAAAGCGGGTGCACAGCATGGAGAGTGGGTAGTGTGGCAAGGGGCACGGTAGATTTGGACAGTGTCGAGGCCATTGTTCGTATCACAGGTACATTATTTTGTATGGACAGCATATAGGACATGGTTCATAAGGGCGGATAGTTTGATGGCTATTTTTCATAAGGAAAGACAGTGTGGCGGCCATAATTCATGGTGGAGGGATGGTGCAATGGTTGTAGTATATGAGTTTTACATGGTGGGGGTCCTGTATCATATTATTTTTTTAGGGCATCTTGTTGGGATATGCTGCAGACCAGAGAAAATGGAAGTCTGTGGAGACGAGCTGTGGATGTCCAAAGTCATCATAATGTCTGGACCAGATGGCATGATACAAAACCAACCAGAGAAGAAGTCACCAATAAGGAACCTGGATCTAAGGGTGCATTTATACGGGACAATCGCCACCTTTAAATGACCGTTGACCAGTTGGTTATATGAAGCAGTCATTTAATGGCTAATACACAGTGCTCTCTCAGGTTTTTCCAGTGTCGGCGGTGAGAACGGCTGTAATGTGACCAGAAGTGTTTGCAGACTTCTGGTCAAATTTGCAGACTTCTGGACACGTTCCTTGCTCAATATACTTGCATCACATGGTAAGCCTGGACAATCCCTCTAATATGTTCCTTCTGTGCATGTTAATGTTTTCGGTAGCATATATCTCTGTGAATTTTGCAAGGCCACACGGACTGTGAAAAATGGGTGCATGCTGATCTGTGAAAAACACAGAACACGTATGGGAAACAGACATATGCATGAGGCTTTAGTCTAACTTACGAGTAGGGGCGTGATCAATTTAAGTGTTTAAGGCAGCATGAATGGGAACTACGGCCCTGCCACTACATTTGACTGTGTTAGTAATACACAGGAGGACAAAAAGTAAAGTGCAAGAAATTCATATATTTTATTGAGACATGCACAACACAGAACGATTAAAATGGTTCACCATTTGAATCGTTCTGTGTTGTGCATGTCTCAATAAAATATATGAATTTCTTGCACTTTACTCTTTGTATCCTGTGTATTACTGCCACTATGAGTAGTGCTGGCACCCTCTTTGCCTTATTATGGCTGACCTGGTGCTTATAACAAAGGCTGTTATTATGAGAATTGTCTTGCTAATTTGACTGTGTTAGTGCGCACATGTACAGCTCTGGTGTTGGTCGGGGTGCTCGGATCCGGGATTGTGGTGACTCGAGGGGCCCGGACCTGGGTTGGCGGACAATTTGATCTGAAAAAGGGGGTATTTACAGGGGAGACGTTCGTGACGCCACCCGTGGGTTGCGTTACTGGGAGTACTGCCGCTACTGTTAGGAGTACCGGGGCAGATGGAGTTAAGTAGCCTGATGTTAGTCTCTCCACAAGTAGGGAAAGCCCCGGGCACAGGGTGTTTGGTGGTTATTTGGGAGCGCAGGGTGCAGGGGACCAGGGTACTCACTGTGGGTAGTCGTGGTGCTGGATGAGGATTATAAAGTAGACACTCACACTGAAGGTAAACCAAATCCTCTGTGTACCACAGTCCCTGCGGTGAGCCCATCCAGGTATCCTCTCCCACCGGTGTCACTTGGTAATCCGGAGCCCACCTCCGTGCACAATTTAGTTTTCTGTTTGTGGTCCCTTGGCTTGAAGCTGTTGGGGCCTCGCTCACTATGTGTAGTGTAGCTGTGCTCATGATGGCTGGCACTTGGGATTTCAGTGGGCTGCTTTACTGGAAAACCCTATCCCCCGCGATGTGCTGATGCCTGCAATCTCTGAGCTCTGGGAAGATCGTGAAGATACTCTCCCTCCCAGGTTAATTATCAGGACGTTGAATTGGTTCCTGACCTAGGGTCCTGTACCCCGTCGTGCTTGGTACCGGTCAGTTCTTTTTGGTTTCCTGATGCCGACAGTCCTCCGATACTATGTCCGTCGCACCCTTTTCCAATGTCACTGCCACCGGTCCCTGACTCCTCTGGTCCCGGATTCCGTCTGTGACCCAATCTCGGTCTAGCTCCCCGGGAGCTACCACTCCAGCTCCTCACTCTTTGAGGGCTGCCACTGAACTCCTGTACTTCCCTCCCACCAGTCTGCCTGACCCCTAGGTAGGTGGCCCTTTTCCAGCTAGACTAACTTGCTGGTGTGTCTGACAGGTCATGATGTGAGGTGTTGATTAGGATTTGTGGTGCTGATGGTAGTGACACCGATTTCTTAGGAACCTGCAACCATGGGGGGGTAGGCCCTGCACCCTTGGTAAAGATTGCAGTACCCTGTGGCACCCTGATGTACTCAGGGGTGCCACACACATTCTCTTTTTTTCTTTTCCTAGGACCACTTGGTCTGAAAACAAAATTGGATATGTGCAATGCCTCATTGGATAACTTTGGTCCAAGTACAATCCAATGTTTTGTCGGATTGCACTCAAAACGAAAATATGGTAGTCTGCACAAGCGCTTAGGGTGCAGCACCATAGATGTAAATATGGTACCTGGTTAGGGACCCTCTTAGAAGTTTCACCTCCCTGAGGCAAACCCCTAGCTATGCCTCTGCACATATAGCTTTTGTCTGAAGTCTTGAAAAACACAATCTACAATTGAAAAAGTATTTCTAAAGATAGTTTATTATGCTAATGATGGTAGTGACTAGTCGCAGGGGCATTAGTTCCCCTGACTATTCTGCCCACATAGCATATTATTACGCCCCTGTGGGTGTGATAACATACTATACAATGCCCAACATCACTGCATGGCTGCTCATATCTGTTTGAATTGATTGCATCTGATGCCGGGTGTAACCTCAGTGTGCATGATCAGAAGTCACCGCATTTCCAGTCATGCGCACTACACCTGACATGGGAGTATGTTATCATGCCCACAGGGGCATGATAACATGCTATGTGGGCAGAGTACTCTGGGGAACTAAAGCCCCTGCGACTAGTTACTACCATAATTAGTATATAATAAACAAACAAACAAACAATCTTTAGAAATTATGATACAAAGCCACATTAATGTTTGCAAATACACAGGAAAAAAAAAAGACATTAATTTTTGGAGACATGCCCTGTGGTCTGACAAAACTAAAATTGAACTGTTTGGCCATAATGACCATCATTACTTTTGGAGAAAAAAGGGAGAAGCTTTGAAGCCTTAAGGCCGCTTTACACGCTACGACATCGCTAAAGTGATGTCGTTGGGGTCACGGAATTTGTGATGCACATCTGGTCGCGTTAGCGATGTCGTTGCGTGTGATACCTATGAGCGATTTTGAATCGTGGCAAAAACGTTCAAAATCGCTAATCGGTGATATGCCCCCCTAATCCCAATTATCATTGCTGCTGCAGGTACGATGTTGTTAGTCATTCCTGCGGCAGAACACATTGCTATGTGTGACACCGCATGAACGAGGAACCTCACCTTACCTGTGGCCGCTGCCAATGAGGAAGGAAGGAAGGAGGTGGACGGGATGTTACATCCTGCTCATCTCCACCCCTCTGCTTCTATTGGGTGTATCGCTTAGTGATGTCGCTGTGACGCCGAACAAACCGCCCCCTTAGAAAGTAGGCAGTTCGCCGGCCACAGCGACGTCGCTCGGCAGGTAAATATGTGTGACGGGTCCATGCGATTTTGTGCACCACGGGCAGCGATTTGCCCGTGATGCACAAACGATGGGGGACGGGTACGCACGCTAGCAATCTCGCTAGCGAGATCGCAGCGTGTAAAGCGGCCTTAAGAACACCATCCCAACTGTGAAACACGTGGGTGGCAGCATGATGTTGTGGGGAGTTTTTTGCTGCAGGAGGGATTGGTGCACTTCACAACATAGGGAAGATTATACTATGGCAATACTGAAGCGACATCTGAAGACATCAGCCAGAAATGTAAAGCTTGAGTGGAAATGGATCTTCCAAATGGACAATGACCCAAAGTCACTAGCATTGCAAACTGGTTACAAAGTGGCTTAAGGATAACAAAGTCAATGTTTGACATAAAGCCCTGATGTCAATTTTAATGAACAATTAATGTGCAAAGCTGAAAAGGCCGGTGCAAGCAAGGCAATCTACAAACATGGCTCAGTTACACCAGTTTTGTCAGGAGGAATGGGCCCAAATTCCTACCAACTATTGTGAGAAGATCCAAAATGGTTGGCCCAAGTCATACAGTTTAGGGCCAATGGTACAAAATACAAATGTAATGTATGTAAACTTTTGACTTTACAGAAAGTAATAAAAATGCCTTAAAACGTTCCTCTCTCATTGTTCTGGCATTTGATAAATATAAATAATTTTGGTAATGCTAATTGACCTAAAATGGTAAAGTGAAAAAAACAGGGTTTATGTATCAGCTCAACACGTCAGAAGTCCAGAAAGGCTCAGCTGGTTCTAATGAGCAGGTGCACGGAAGACCGTGGCTGGTGTCCACATTAAAGTTGGAGGGAAAAAAGGTAATGATCCAGCACCATACAAATTGAAAGTTTCTTCTTTATTTCATCATTTAAAATAGGGGGTGGGGGAGAGGGGATACACCGTCTCCATAAAAGCGTAACTCACAAGATGTGTTTCAAACACCTAGATGTTCTTGATCACATGTAATGCATCGTAAAATGAGAAATATGTACACACACACACACACACCACACACACACACACGTTAAGGGATATGACATGCCTGGGGAAAGAGGTGGAGGGAGATTATGAAATGGTTGAATATACACAGCAGAGGCAATTCATTTAAATCTAATAGTAGCACTACCAATCCACATGTGTGCCGCAAGAAAGAGGCATACCAAGAAAATGGACAATATATAAATTATGTAAAAAAGGATGTCAAAAGGAACCATGCTACAAGGCAAAAAATGGAGAACCACAAGTAAATACACAATAGAGGAATTTTATCAACATGGCAAACAATCCAATAATTTAATAAAGACATGAAATATTAATATGATTGCTTCTTATTGTATTTATAATTTATTATTTTTTCATGTTCATTCAGTTTGCAGAAAGTAATAGAGATGGGTTTTCAGCTCCACGCCAATGACCAAAGACGGCTTGAATATAAGATTAATGTTGCTTTATTTTCATGGACAGGTCAACGCGTTTCAGGAGTCTCAGCTCCCTTCATCAGGACAAACAGGCAAAAGAACATCAAACAACTTTTGTTGTTCTTTTGCCGGTTTGTCCTGATGAAGGGAGCTGAGACTCCTGAAACGCGTTGACCTGTGCATGAAAATAAGCAACATTAATCTTATATTCAAGCCGTCATTGGCATGGTGCTGAAAACCAATCTCTATTACTTTCTGCTATCAGCCAATTCGGGGACTGCAGCCTTGACCTGGAGTGTACATGCTTATATAGGAGTTGTGACTGGCACCAACTTCTATAGGTGAGTTTAATCTTATTCTTTAACTCCTTCCTTGCAGGCACGAGTGGAATCACTATCCACCCATACCTGATAACTTCTTAAATGGCGCTGTCAAAATGTAACAGTGCCATTTTAATGGCGATTGTGGTAGATCTGTAGTCACTGGCTTCCACCGGAAGTCACGTGACGTGATCACGTGCATCCGATGGTTGTCATGGTAGCACAGGATCATGTGATAACTCTTATAGCTCACATGACTCTGGTCCTGTAACAAGCAGCCAAGTACTGCTATGATCAGGAGTAAATAATTAGCGATCAGACTGCTGATCCTTATAGCCCCCTAGGGGGGCTACTAAAAAAAAAAACAAAAAAAAAACCACATCTAAAAAGTTCAAATCACACACCTTTCGCCCCATTGAAAATTAAAGGGTTAAAAATATTAAGGAATGTACACACATTTGGTATTGCCACATTCAGAAATGCCCAATCAAAATATTAAATCAATTAATCTGATCAGTAAACTGTGTAGCAGCAAAAAAATTCCAAATACTAAAATTACGTTTTTTGTTTTTTTTTGTTTCAGAGGTTTAAACGTGCCTCCTTCATCAGCATCTCCCCTGATGAAGGAGGCACATTTGAACCTCTGAAACATGTTGGGACACATTTGCCCCGCACAGGCTTCCGTAGCCTATCTTGATTCGTGTGACGTCACACGCTCTCCTCACACGTGCGTTCGGGTATCCAGGGAAGCCACTGGCCGGGGCCCCTGGATACAGACGCCAGCTCCTGACCGCACACCGTTCTTCCTACGGGGTAAGATTAGCATTCACCCCTTGAAGCCCGCCTCGCAGAACACCCCCATACTCTGCACTTACTGCCAGTCCCGAGGTGAACATCCACGCCACTTATAACCACTGCAGCCTACTACGAACCTCCAGATGAGGACACGCATTCATCTATTCATCTAGTCTGGTGCACCTTCCAGGAAAGTCAATTGTTCTCCATTTTATCCTGCACATGTCATTTACTACTAGCTTGCAATACGTCAGTTTGTGAGTGCTGTAGTCTTCTGGTATTGTTATATATGTTTCCTTGATTCACTCTCATGCGGAGTGCATTTACTATCAGCTGCTCCAACACTAACCTTAGGTCACTATTTAACCACTGCACCTGATACATTCAGCCTACAGGCTTTAGTTTTTCAGCTTTGCCATTTGCCTCTGAGCGCTGGTATTTTCTATTCCTTTTTCAAATGTAAACTATGTAATTTTATCCATCCAACAGATTGCTTTCACAACAATAGGAAAAATAAAAGCTTCCCTTTTAAAACCTTAATTATCTGTGAAAGCACACATGTCATTTACATGGCTATCTGCATTACCTGCAATAAATACTACATTGGCTGTACTTAGCGGACACTTAAAAAAAAAAGAATTTCAGAACAGCTATCTGCAGTAGTACCAACAACCACCTTTACCTCCTATTCCTTCTCTGGTTTGTCTAAACACGTTTTTACCTCGGTTTTTGCCGCAGGTGCGGTATTCTGCCAGAGGGTGCAGATTTTTCGTAAGAAAAGTCAATTTTCTAGTGAGCACATAGGCTAAGGCTATGTGCCCATGTGAGATTAAACCTGCAGATTTATCTGCGGAAAATCCGCAGATTTTCTGGACTTTCCAGATAAATCTGCAGCTTTCAGCATGTACAGACATTCCCCATGTTATCCTATGGGACATAGGGAGTTCTGTGTCCATGCTGCGGATACGTGTGGCTGCGGAACATGCTGCGGATGTCCCGCAGCCGCACGTAATTGCATGTCAATTCTTTCTGCGGAATTACCTGCGGAAATCCCGGCCCTCCACTATGGAGATAGGGCCGGGACTAGGGCCGGGACCTCCGCAGGTAAGCCGCACAAATGCCCGCAGGTTTACTGCAGCTATTTCGCTGTACTACTGCAGCTAAAAATAGCTGCGGATTCCGGCGAGCAGCTGTGGGAAACCTGCGGGCCGTACCTGCGGATATATCCGCAGGTACAAACTCCCATGGGCACGTAGCGTAAGGTTAGAGAACGTGTGAAAAAAACGCATAAGGGAGGGAATTGGGCTAAAGTGCTTCTCACACAAGAGGTCTTTTGGATTCTGCAATTGGAGTCCTGCTTCCCCTTAGGTCTAAATTAAAGACACAATCTAACATTTTTATTAAACATCTCAAAAAAACCCCAAAAAATAAAAAATAAAAATGAATAAAATAAAATAAAAATATAAAAAACAAAGATTTGTAGAAGGTAAAACATGGAAGCATGATAATATATGCGTTGAATGAACATGACATATGATAAATAAAAAGGCAAGAAATGTAAAACTGAAAAATAAAATGAAAAATAAACAAAAGAAAATCACAAACAATAGGAATTTTTTTTCCCCTTCAAAAATAATAAATTAATAGAAACAATAAGGAAATGATGATAATATTTCAAGTCTTTATTAAATCATCGGATTGCTTACCATGTTGATAAAAATTCCTCTATTGTGTTTTTCTTGTGGTTCTCCATTTTTTGCCTTATAGCATGACTCCTTTTGACATTGCTTTTGCACACAATTTATATATCGTCCATTTTCTTGGTACGCTTGATTCTTGCCGCACAAATGTGGATTGGTAGTGCTACTATTGGATTTAAACGATTTGCCTCTGCGGTGTATATTCGATCACGTCATCCTCTCACTCTCCCAACCCCTCCCCCCTCTTTCCCCAGGCATATCATATCCGTTAATTTGTATAAATATCCTTCTCATTTTATGATGCATTACATCTGATCAAGAACACCTAGGTGTTCAAAACATGTCTTTGAGTTACGCTTTTATGGAGATGGTGTATTCCCTCTTTCCCCCCTATTTTAAATTATGAAATAAATAAGAAACTTTGAATTTATATGGTGCTGGATCATCACCTTTTTCGCCCTAAAATGGGAAAGGTTTATTCTGATTTCATGTCAGATAGTGAGAAACACATGCCTATGTGTCGTTTTATATAGTGTATGTAAACGTCTGGTTTCAACTGTATATACAGTATATTACAAACATGTGAAAAGGAGCACAGAACACAAAATGGGTGCAGCAACTAGGGCACAGTAAACAAATGTCTATCTGCCTAAATCTATAATATATGAAAATTCAGAGGACGCTCAGTGTGCATATCATTTTAAGGCCGGTGCCACATGGGGACTAATGCGATCCTCTCATGACACTGGGCTCACACTGGCAGCACAGCAGGAGCCAAGTATCATGCGAGTGTCACTGCGACTGAGGTCCGATCATGCGATCGGACCTCAGCTGCGAGGGATGGGCCGGCACTGAGGAGGGGTGGGCTGGCACGGAGGAGGAGAGGGAGGGATTTATCTCCCTCTCTCCTCCGTAGCTGGCTATTGCCATTCTTGCCCTGCACTCGCGGCACACTGGTGTACTGCGAGTGCATTGTGATCTTTCTCTCGCCCCATAGACTTGAATGGGTGCGAGAGAAAGAAACTCGCATTACAGTTGCAGCATGCTATGATTGTTTTCTCGGTCCGATTCGGGCCAAGTAAATAATCGCTCATGGGTGCTGACACATAGGTTAATATTGGTCCAAGTGGAATGCAATGTTTTATCTCATTCCACTCGGTCCGATTTTCATGCTGTGTGTCTTAGCCCTTAAAGAATTGCAAATATAAATTAGTTTGTTACAAAAATGACATGTACAGAGATTTGGAGTGCTCTGCTTAATAGGTATAGGATTTTTGTCACAAAAAGATATGAGATAGAGTATACAGGGCTAGTATTTCATGAAGTGGATATTGTAAAAACCCATATATACAGCCTCCCATAAATACCTTGTGGCATGCTGACAGGCAGTTAAGGCACAGACCGCACCCTTTCACTGCTATACTTGCAGTTTCACCAGGAGTTAAATGTCCCATATACAGAGTTCTTTAAATTAATGACTAACTAGATGTAGGTGGCTACATTGAAGGAGTGTGGCTGAAATAAAGGAACCCCTAGAAATGTGCATCAGATACATTGTAGACTGTGGCGTGTGTAAGCATTACACATGGCATATGTCAGTCAGTCAGTCTGAGGTAAAAGGGCATGTAAGCATTACACATGGTATGTGTCAGTCAGTACCCCACGGACACAAACTTTTTTTCCCTTTCCAACACGCCTGTTCCTTTTTCCACCAGCATCTGTCATTTTGCCACTCATTTTGTTTGTGAACAAATTGGACACTTAAAATGTGGTAGCAAAAATGGAGAGGTGGTGTAGATTGCAGAGGTGGTCTAGCTTTATTGACAGCTGAAGAACCAACACTGACTATCCCAGGCAATTTTACAATGCCCCTAAAAGTGTCAGCACTGTTTGCAATTAAAATTGCGAAGCAAAAATGGACAGGTGTGTAGAATGCACAGGTGCTGTAGCTGTAGCAAAGGAACACTAAGGCGGGCTTTACACGTTGCGACATCGCTAGCATCGGCTAGCGATGTCGAGCGCAATAGCACCCGCCCCAGTCGAACATGCAATATGGGTTGATAGCTGCCGTAGCGAACATTATCGCTATGGCAGCTTCACACGCACATACCTGGTCGGCGACATTGCGGTGACTGCCGAACAATCACTACCTCAAGGGGGAGATGCGTTCGGTGTCACCGCGACGTCACGCAACGTCACTAAGCAGCCGGCCAATAGAAGCGGAGGGGCAGAGATGAGCGGGACATAACATCCCACCCACCTCCTTCCTTCCGCATTGCCGGCGGGACGCAGGTAAGGAGATGTTTGTCGTTCCTGCGGTCTCACACACAGCGATGTGTGCTGCTGTAGGAACGACAAACAGCATTGCACCACCAGCAGTAACGACATTATGGAAATGAACGACGTGACACAGATCAGCGATTGTTGATGCTTTTGCGCTCGTTCATCATCGCACCTAGGATTTACACGTTGCGTTGTGGTTACCGGCGCCGGATGAGCATCACTAACGACGTGACCCCAACGATATATCAGTAACGATGTCACAACGTGTAAAGTACCCCTAAGTTAGTATCCCTGACAATTTTACTATGCCCCTAAAAGTGTCAGCACTTTGTGCAATTAAAATTGCAAAGCAAAAATGGACACGTGTGTAGAATGCACATGTGGTGTACCTTGCTTGACAGCAAAGAAACCCTAAGGTAGTATCCCAGACAATTTTAGTATGCCCCTAAAAGTGTCAGCACTTTTGGAAAATAAAATTGCGTAGCAAAAATGGACAGGTGTGTAGAATGCACAGGTGCTGTAGCTAGCTGGTCAGCAAAGGAACACTAAGTTAGTTTCCCAGACAATTTTACTATGCCCCTAAAAGTGTGCAATTAAAATTGCAAAGCAAAAATGGAGAGGTGTGTAGAATGCACAGGTGCTGTAGCTAGCTTGTCAGCAAAGGAAGCCTCACTTTCTATCCCTGCCAATGAAACAATGCCCCAAGGAATTGCCTGAGCTGATATAGCCAGACGCTGTTATATAAACCCCTGCACAGTGTTGGCAGAGACCTGCCTAGAAACAATGGCTATGAACGGCTGTAATGCAGCCCTGAAAAGGGCTGAAATTACAAGTAGTCCCTAATCCCTGGCCGGGTCTTATAAGGCAAGGACATATGACATGCACAGCCACACATGCCCTTGCTTGTCTGGCAAAAATCCACTTAGCAGTGTGTGTCTGTGATTGGCTGACAGCCTGGCCCGACCCACTGTACACGCGGTTAGGGAAAAAAAAAAAATGGCGATCGGCATTCTGTCAGCAGTCAGCAGCAGTACTGATCTAAACCCCGTCCCCCAGCACACTATACGCTGAATTTTGATAATATCATGATTCACAGTGACTCACACTATTACAGTGAAAAGCCAGCTAGTAACTAGCTATGCTTTTTGGTGATTGAACCGTTATCGAACGTAACTCGAACTGCCGAACTTTAAGCAATTCGTTCGAGTTCGTCGAACGACTCGAACACCGCCCAAAATCACTCGAACGTGAAATTGGCGAACCGTTTGACTTGAACATCGCTCAACTCTACTGATAACCTCCTACCCAAACTAAAATTCATTATATAGCCCTGGTTATTTCTTCTCTTCCCCTCCACAATTCATTTTAAAGCTATTATGGACGTATGATAAATTGTGGGGGAGGACACATTACAGGGACTAAAGGCCCCGTTATACGCAACGACATATCTAACGATATGTCGTCGGGGTCATGGATTTTGTGACGCACATTCGGCGTCGTTAGTGACGTTGTTGCGTGTAACAGCTCCGAGCGACTGTTAACGATCAAAAATACTCACCTTATCGTTGATCATTGACACGTCGTTCATTTTCAAAATCTCGTTAGTCGTTGTGGACGTAGGTTGTTCGTCGTTCCTGAGGCAGCACACACCGCTACGTGTGATACCCCAGGAATGAAAAACAACAGCTTACCTGCGTCCTCCGGCAATGAGGTGGGCGTGACTTTCCTGCGGCTGCTCTCTGCCCCTCCGCTTCAATTGGACGCCTGCCATGTGACGTTGCTGTGACGACGCACGAACATCCCCCATAACAAAGAGGTTGTTCGCCCCCCACAGCAACATCGCTAGGAAGGTAAGTCCATGTGACTGGTGTTAGCAATATTGTGCGCCACCCCAGCGATTTGCCCATGACGCACAAACGACGGGGGCGGGTGCTTTCACGAACGACATCCCTAGCGATGTTGCTGCGTGTAAAGCGCCCTTTAGGCTTTGTGCACACATTCAGTATTTGCAGCATAAAATTCTTCTGCAAATCCTGATGCGTTGGCAGGAAGAACACTGCATAAAATATGCTTTTTGCTTGCAACTGTAAAACTCTGTGTATTTTACGCTACAAAATCGCAATGTGTGTACATAGCCTTATAATTAATTGGGGGAGTGTCACAGGGACTGATTAGTTTATATTTATTAGGCGACAGATTATAGTTGATATGGGCACAGTGCCAGCTTATTTATCACCTTATATTCTGAATGGTGTGTGGCTCATTGTATAATATATAGTCTGGTACATATTTATATTCAGGGGCACAGTGTGGGGGGATTTTTTATTCAGGAGGAAAGTATGTATACAATATATGTGACCTTGTTATTTTCAGGGCTGCAGTGATCAATGTGAAAAAAAGAGTAGTGGCTGTAAGATGGCGACATGAAGGTCTGACCAGAAGGAGAAGAGACAACAGAAAATAACTTACCAGATGAGACGTCAGCGGTAAGTAACTTTCTGAAAACATTTATTCTATACTGTATGACTTGGAGTATTGCTGTTATGTGTTAAATTTGTTAGGCCACATTATCACATTTGTGTGACATTTCCGTGTATTGTCAGACTTTTTTATCAGACGGCATACGGACCCATAGAGTTTCATAGATCCATTCACATATCAGTGAAAATCACAGCTCTGAGAATGAGATCTGCGAGACTTGGAGCATGTGCTGTTCTGATCTGATTGTGAGGAATAGGACAAACTCCATGGGTCTGTGCGCTGTCTGAGAAAAAAAATCACGCAGCACACCGACACTGCACACGGATGCAGAATGCAACCTCATTATTTAGTGTACTTGTGAAGCCCCACAGGTGTTGTGTCGGTGCATTACCTTCAGGGACTCCACTCGGCTGGATCTTGTCACAGGTAGGGAATCTTCTTCTTGTCGTGACGCCACTCTCAGTATTGCGGCCAGTAGGGACCGCCACTGCAGGTTGAGGGACGCCTGGGGCTGATGGTGAGTGCAGTTAGTTGGAATAGCCTCCTGAGAGTGAGGCAAGCCCCAGGGCCCTGTGTAGGTGCGTAGTACCACAAGGCGCAGAATAACTCCACACACGCAGGATGTCTTTCAGGGGTTTTTACTCACTTCAGGTGGCAGGGTGAGTAACCCGGGCGTAGCTGGGATGAACCAGGCGGGAACCAGGTATCCTTCAGGCTGACTTCTGATGGTGACTACCAACTCGCCTTCCTTAGCCCTTGGTGGTTTGGGGTGACCCCGACTTTTAGTCCCTATGGGGGTCACCCAGGGAAGTTGCTGAAGCCTCACTCCCCTTCGTTTGCCGTTTGCTTGTTGCCTGGGCCAGATCACTCCAGCTGCTTGCCTCCTGTGAACTGTGGGCCCTAACTGTGGCTACGTGGCTGCGGCTTTTAGGTGTTGTGGTGTGGGCTTTGAGGGCCCCACACCGGCAGGTTTAGCAGGGAAAGGTGGATCTATCCCCGCTCCGGGATCTGCCGCCCGTTTGGGCCTGGTTCTCCCTAGCAGTCTCCTTACTCTCCCACTCTGTGCTCTCTCTCTAGCTGGAGATGGGTTTCGGGTAGCCCTCCTAGGTGACCGTTCTCCCCCATCGGTAGCCACTGCGCGGACGCTGTCAGACTACAGCAGCCCAGGGGAAGGGGTCAGCTCTCCTCGGAGCTCCCTGGACTCTGCTCTGAACCGGCTCACATCTGGGACCTTCACTCCTGCTCCTGTCAGAGCTTTACTTTCCTGCTCCTCACTTCTCCACACTCTGCTGCAGACTGTTTACTCCTCCTTCTCTTTTCCCTTTTGTGCCTGCCTACGCCACCTAGCAACCAGATTCTCTTACCACACCCCTTGAGAGGAGATGGAGGCTTTTGGCCCCCTCCACTATTCCAGTGGAGGCGAAGGCTTTTCCCCCTCCTGGGTTCCCCAGGGGCCCTCTCATAGGTACATGTGTGAGACCTGATCACTATGCGCCTGTGTAGTCACACCTCGGTCAGCCTTCTGGATTACCTGTATTGTACTGTCCCCAGCATGGGTGCAGTACTCAGTGGTGCCTGACCAGGTCAGGGGCGCCACATTCCCCCTTAGTTATCACCAGCACGTCCTCGGGCTGCAAGACAACATTTTAAGATGCATAAAACATTAAAACATGTAAAACATTTTTAAAAGCACCAGGTACCATACATCACCACCCTCCACCCACAAGTCCGTTAACCCACCCAAAACCCTCTCACGTTGGCCGCGCCTTCAGCCACTTCTGGCAGGATGTAGAGGCGGCTTTCATGGTCTGGTGGTCTTCAGGGTATACCTGGCCTGGTGGAGCCGCGCCTTCAGCCACTTCTGGCAGGATCCAGAGGCGGCCTCCACAGTTGGTGCTGACCAGGTACCCTCTTTGTGGTGGAGAGCCAGGCCCCATAAACAGGCATGCTCTCTGGTTGCAGGTAAGCCAAGGCCCTATATACGGACGGGCTCCCTGGTTGCAGACGAGCCAAGCCCCTAAACAGGCTGACTCTGGTGGTGGTGGTGCCCTCTGGTGTAACTATTTACACTGCGAGAGTTTGTGGCTATAGCCAGTTCATAGCCTTAAGGTTCATTTCTCACATCAGTTTATGTGGGCACATTCTTAAACTTGTAAACGTTGCAAAACAAACTTTTCAAACTGGTAACTTGCTTTACTTTACATGAACTTTATGCAGACTCCTCTTCACCAGGGCTTGGGCCTGTAGGGCTGCGGCACCTGTTGCTTCCTTGACCTCTTTCTTCATCTGTGGTTGTCTCATCAGTAGGTCCTTTGTCTTTTCTTTCTTTATCGCTGTCTTCCCTTTCTTCTTCTTTAGGACATGGTGCTACATCTAGCGCATACCACCCTCTTTCTCCTTGATGCATGGTAAATTGTACGGAGTCTCCCATCTTTAAGTTTCTGCCAGGGTGTCCTCTGGGCAAATGAGCTCTCACATCTCTTCTATTGACGAAGATACCTTCCTTTATACCTGGTGCCACTATAAAGCCATATCCGCTCTTCAAGTTAAAGTCTTCCACAACTCCTCTACAAAGGGGTCCTCTAACCTGTGCTTTGGCTCTTCTCAGGAATCGTTTTTCTTCTAGGTCTCGGGCCATGACTTCTCTCTGCTCTGGGGATGGCGGTGCAGGGAAAGACTGTGTTCTGCTACGGCGCCGTGTCTTGCGGACTGGATTCTGCGAGGTACAGCTTACCAGCTCCCAGGTAAGGCTTTTAGGCAAATCTTCTTCAGCAGACGGTGTCAGGTCTTCTTCATCCCAGCGGGAATATGGCAACATCTCCGGCTCTGGGCATGGATCCACTGCTGATGGCTCCTGAGTCAGCTCCTCAGCTTCCTGGCCTCCCCTCCCCCTTAGTTCTTCTGAGCACTCCTTTGGTGGTAGTGCTGGGGATGGACTTTCTTCAGCAGGCCCAGGCGGGGGACTCTTTGGCGTGGTTGCTGCAGGGGTTGCCGGAATCCTCTTGGGGGTGTGCGGAGGGAGCATGTACTGATCCACCATCTCCTGTGGGAACTTGGCCTCCATGTCAGCCTTCAGCTGCCAGTATGCGGGGTCCTCCCCCAGCGTGGGCTTTCCAGCAGGGACCTCTTTGGACTGGGGAGCGGTGTCTGCTCTGGCCTTGCAGGCCGGGGTAAATGGTGATGCCATCTTATCTTGGCGGGCCGCGCCTGACATGGCGGCGGCCTGGTCTTGGCGGGCCGCGCCTGGCATGGCGGCGGCCTGGATGGGCGTTTCTGGCGCAGCTTGGATCGACGTCGCAGCTGCGATGGGGTCTTTGCAGGCTGGGCTGGGCGTCGCTGCCTCGATCGGAGCTTGGCGGGCCGCACCTGGCGGGGCTGCGGCCTGGTTCAGCACCTCACTTGCGGCGCGGACGAGCGTTGCTGCTGCGGTGGGGTCTCGGCGGGCCGGGCCTAGCAAGGCGGCGGCCTGGGTCAGCGTCACACCTGCGGCGTGGATGAGGGTCGCGGTGGCAGCCGGTTCTTTGCGGGCCGGGCAGGGCATCGCTGCAGGGACCGGGTCTTGGTGGGCCGAGCAGGGCATCGCTGCGGCGGCCGGGGCTTGGCGGGCCGCACCTGGCGTGGTTGCGGCCTGGCTCAGCGTCGCCGGGCGCCTCTTCAGGGACCGCGGGCGTGGTGGCAGGGGTCGGGGCACTCGCGCCGGCAGGGACATCACTGGACTCACCCATCGGTGGCAGCATCGGGGTCTGAGTCGTCACCGCTCGGTCTGGCGCTCGGCGCGCGGCTCTCCCTTCATAGGCCTGAACCGCGGCAGCCATCTCCAGAAGTTCCATGCGTTCTTCTCTGATCTGCTCCACGACCCGGGTCTCCAGTCGGTCGCAGAACTGGGCCAGCTCCCGATACCACCAGGCAGCGGAGCCCGGTTCTGGGTTTCTGCGGTCAGACGCCATTTCTTCTGCGCCGTCTTCTGCACGATTTCCCAGCAGTGGACTCGTCGTTGCCTCTAGTAGCAAGCTGTTCAGTTTCCGCTCTGCCTCTTTCAGCAGCTCCTCTCCCAGCAGCAGGCTTCTGGCTCCCTTTCTGTCCCGACGTCTCTGGACGCTTCCGCTCTCTTCACAAGCGAGGTCAGAACTCTGCAAGGGATCTCTGGGTAGCCACACCTCTTCGTGGGCGGTAACTTCTCCCAGCGCGGGCTGCTGTTGTTTTTCAGCGCGCTTTTCATGGTGGCAATATGGCGGCGCTTCCAATTTTCCAAGCGGACCGCCCAGGCACATGGTCACCTGTCTGAACAGGTCTAGTCCTTATCCTGTTCGTGACGCCAGATGTGAAGCCCCACAGGTGTTGTGTCGGTGCATTACCTTCAGGGACTCCACTCGGCTGGATCTTGTCACAGGTAGGGAATCTTCTTCTTGTCGTGACGCCACTCTCAGTATTGCGGCCAGTAGGGACCGCCACTGCAGGTTGAGGGACGCCTGGGGCTGATGGTGAGTGCAGTTAGTTGGAATAGCCTCCTGAGAGTGAGGCAAGCCCCAGGGCCCTGTGTAGGTGCGTAGTACCACAAGGCGCAGAATAACTCCACACACGCAGGATGTCTTTCAGGGGTTTTTACTCACTTCAGGTGGCAGGGTGAGTAACCCGGGCGTAGCTGGGATGAACCAGGCGGGAACCAGGTATCCTTCAGGCTGACTTCTGATGGTGACTACCAACTCGCCTTCCTTAGCCCTTGGTGGTTTGGGGTGACCCCGACTTTTAGTCCCTATGGGGGTCACCCAGGGAAGTTGCTGAAGCCTCACTCCCCTTCGTTTGCCGTTTGCTTGTTGCCTGGGCCAGATCACTCCAGCTGCTTGCCTCCTGTGAACTGTGGGCCCTAACTGTGGCTACGTGGCTGCGGCTTTTAGGTGTTGTGGTGTGGGCTTTGAGGGCCCCACACCGGCAGGTTTAGCAGGGAAAGGTGGATCTATCCCCGCTCCGGGATCTGCCGCCCGTTTGGGCCGGGTTCTCCCTAGCAGTCTCCTTACTTCACACTCTGTGCTCTCTCTCTAGCTGGAGATGGGTTGCGGGTAGCCCTCCTAGGTGACCGTTCTCCCCCATCGGTAGCCACTGCGCGGACGCTGTCAGACTACAGCAGCCCAGGGGAAGGGGTCAGCTCTCCTCGGAGCTCCCTGGACTCTGCTCTGAACCGGCTCACATCTGGGACCTTCACTCCTGCTCCTGTCAGAGCTTTACTTTCCTGCTCCTCACTCCTCCACACTCTGCTGCAGACTGTTTACTCCTCCTTCTCTTTTCCCTTTTGGGCCTGCCTACGCCACCTAGCAACCAGATTCTCTTACCACACCCCTTGAGAGGAGATGGAGGCTTTTGGCCCCCTCCACTATTCCAGTGGAGGCGAAGGCTTTTCCCCCTCCTGGGTTCCCCAGGGGTCCTCTCATAGGTACATGTGTGAGACCTGATCACTATGCGCCTGTGTAGTCACACCTCGGTCAGCCTTCTGGATTACCTGTATTGTACTGTCCCCAGCATGGGTGCAGTACTCAGTGGTGCCTGACCAGGTCAGGGGCGCCACATACTCACTATGTAAAGCGCCTTAAGTCCTTAAGTACATCGTTTCTCCTTTTATTATGTATAACACTGTCCCTTATTAGCATCCTCGCTAGTTATGTATGGTACTGTCCTTTACTATATAGTGTCCTCTCTTTTTCTGTATAGCACCGTCTCCTATATAGCATATTCTCGTTATTTTTGTTATTCACAGCTCTCTCTCTTTATTATATAATGCTCTCTTGTTAGATATAAAATGACTGCTGATGGAGCAGCATCTGACCAGAAGACCAGTCCATCAGAAAAGAAGCTTTACCATGTTCCATCAACAGTCATGTCATTTTATAGCTAACAAGAGAGGACGCTATGAGATAAAGACAGAGCTCTATAAATAACAAAAATGACAAGAGAATCCAATATGTAAGGAATGGTGCTGTACATAACAAAAGAGGGCACTATGTCATATATATGTATATACATATAAATCTGCAGCTTTGTCACCATAAAAAAAGGGAGGCACAGGCACAATTTCAGTGATCGCTCCTGTGCTGGAGGCAGGGACAGAGCAGGGCTTAGCGTGTAGCAGTATTATGAGGTCATCACACTGCTGCAGGAAAGCAGAGCCGTGGAGGTGGCGAGGACTCGGCAACCGGCAGGTATTCGCTTTGTGAGCCGAAGACAGGTGCAGTACGATTGCCGGGGGTGTTGGAGGGGCCCGCCGACCCTGGTCCCCGCCTTACTTCAGCTGGATGTGCATTGGAGGGCACATATCCAGCTGAAATGCATCATGTCTCAGAGATGACGCCAAGTGACGTGGGAGCCGGGCAGGGTGAGTAAAATATATATTAAATATATACGTATATATACTATATACAGTATATATATATATATATATGTTTTTCCAAGAGTAGTGGCGGACTGTGGAAAGTTTTCGGGGTGGAGGCGGAGCGGGGGTGGAGCCTGGGTGGAGTCTCAAGGGGACCCCATAATTTTGCCAGTATGGGGCCCTGAAATTCCTAGTGGCAGCCCTGATAGGGCTGCAGAAGCCTCAGGGGCGCTACAGAGGCGTCTATGAGACACCCCCATCATCAATCTATAATAAGTGAAAAGAAATACACAAACACCGAAAAAATTCTTTATTTGAAATAAAATAAAAAAGCACCCTCTTTCACCACTTTATTAACACCATAATCATACCCAGCGTCGGACTGGCTACTGGAGGAATCTCCAGTAATACCACTCCTGGCCGCGGTTACCTGCACTAAACTCCGAAGCTCTCATCTGAGCTCCGGAGTGCAGCCTGGACTGCGCCGCAGGTTTGCAGGACTGAACTGGGAGCGCCGACTAATTCCCCGGCTATCATAGTTTAGTCCATGACAGCTGCGGACAGGCCAGGCTGGACTCCGCAGCTCAAGTGAGAGCTCCAGAGTTCAATGCAGGTAACCGCGGCAAGGACTGGTATTACCGGCGGTTTCCCGTATTACCAGTCCTGGCTGTGGTAACCTGCATTCAGCTGCGAACAGGCCGGGTTGCACTGCGGAGCTCAGCTAAGAGCTCAGGAGTTCAGTGCAGGTAACCGTGGCCAGGACTGGTATTACTGCAGTTCCTACTGTAGCCAGTCCGACGCTGATCACACCCCTCCAGGTTCGACGTAATCCACACGAGGTCCCAAGGCAATTCAGCTCTGCTACAGCTGAAGATTACAGCAAGCAGCCATAGAACAGCCTTTGTGAGCTCCAGAGAATGAATGAGCCACGTGATTACTGGTCCCTTCACTCATGTGATTTCCGGTCACAGCTGTCGATACCTGTGACCGTAAATAGCCTGAAGGAGGTCACTGCTGAACGTGTGGGTCATTCATTCTCTGTACAATAGACCCAGAGTCCGGGTCATTGATTATTTGCAGTCAAACGCAACACAGGTTGGGGGCACGTCTGACTGCAACCAATCACAGATGAAAGCAGTGAATATGTAATGAAGGTAATGAGCGACCTGGGAAGTGAAGGAGAGGCTTCAGGACCGTAATGCCGTGCCAGTGATTCAGTAAATATAGCGCACCTGCTCCAATCCCCCTATCCTTGCCACCATGCTAAGTGGGTCAACTAGTTAAGGGAACTAGTCCCCACGCTCATTAGCATATAATATATGATCTTTAGAAATACTTTTTCTAAAGATCTATTTATGCTAGTGTATACAGGTACGGTTAGGCAATATGCACCCAAAACTGCTTGTGGTTCTGGGTGCATATTGCACCTGACAGGTTCCCTTTAATAAATAACATTTCCCACATGTCTACCTTACACCAGCACATTTTTTTAAACATTTTTTTTGCTAGGAAGTTAGAATTGTTCAAAGTTTATCAGCAATTTCTCATTTTTCCAAGACAATTTTCAAAGTCATTTTTTAGGGATCACATCACATTTAAAGTGACTTTGAGAGGCCTAGGTGACAGAAAATACCCAAAAGTGACACCATTCTGAAAACTGCACCCCACAAAGTACACAAGATCACATGCAAGAAGTTTATTAACCCTGTATGTGTTTCACAGGAACTAAAGCAATGTGAAAGGAAAAAATGAAAATTTTACTTTTTCCCAAAAAATGTTACTTTAGCCCCAGAATTTGCATTTTCTAAGGGTAACAAGAAAAAAATGCACCATACAATTTCTTCTGCATATGCCATTACCTCATATGTGGTGGAAATCTACTGTTTGCGAGCATGGCAGGGCTTGGAAGGGAAAGAGTGTCATTTGAATTTTAGAGCACAAAATTGTCTCGGATAGCTGATATCATGTCGCATTTGGAGAGCCCCGGATATACCTGAACAGTGGTGCTGCTCCCCTGGTGACCCCATTTTGGGAACTAGACCACTCAAGGAATGAGTACCTTGGTGAGTACCTTGAACCCCCAAGTGCTTAATGGAATTTTATAACATTAAGCCGAAAATTTAAAAAAAAAACTAAAAAAAAAATTACCACAAAATAGTTTCTTCATTCCAAATCTTTTATTTTCACAAGGGTAAAAGGAGGCAGTGCATCATACAATTTGTTGAGCAATTTCTCCTGAGTACCCAGATTCTTCATATGTGGAGGAAATCAACTGTTTGGGCACACCATATAACTTTTTGAACAGAAAATTAGCTGGAATAGTTAGCTGATGCCATGTCGTGTTTAGCGAGCCCCTGATGTGCCTAAATAAATAAATGATGTCCCTCACATAGTATGTCACCACAGAGCCTCCCACACTTTAGAATGGCATTACATAGCCCCCTTACATAGTATTATATCCTCACCACAGCCTCCAACAGAATGATGTTCCCACCTAGCCTCCTTAAGGCATAGTATTGTGCCCCCACAAATGCCGTTTAGAGCACAGAATTATGTCAAATACATGCTCGTTAGGACACATTATGATGTCCTCACAAATATCCCTTAGGGCATAACATATTGTCCCCACACATGCCCCTTAGAGCACAGCATGATATCCCCACACATGTACCTTGGGGCACAGCATGATGACCCCACACATGCACCTTCGGTCACAGCATGATGTCCACACATGCACCTTCGGTCACAGCATGGTGTCCACACACATGCCCATGTGGCACAGTATGCTGTCCCCACACATGCCTCTTAGGGCACAGCATGATGTCCACACACATGCCCATGCGGCACAGTATGATGTCCCCACACATGCCCCTGGGATATAGTATGATGTCTCCACACATACCCCATAGGGCACAGCATGATATCCCCACACATGCACCTTCGGTCACAGCATGATGTCCACACATGCACCTTCGGTCACAGCATGGTGTCCACACACATGCCCATGTGGCACAGTATGCTGTCCCCACACATGCCTCTTAGGGCACAGCATGATGTCCCAACACATGCCTCTTTTGACATAGTATGATGTCACCGCACTTTCCCTCTATACTTCTATACTGTGAGTTAGAAAAATAAACCAAAAACTGCTACTCACCAAGGGGCCCCTTCTGGTATTGCACAGCTGATGTGATGTAGTGACGCCATCGCACCTCCTGTACTCTCAGACTCAGAGGCTTTACAATGAAAGGGGGAGCTGATGCTCCTTGTTCTATCATTGTATTCACTGGTATCAGATACCAGTGAAAGTCTGTCCCGATTTGCAATCCAAAGCAAAAGCCAAAAGGGATATATGTCCACGTCTTCTCTTCCATAGGGTATGTTTCATTATGGTGAGCCCCTATAGTGGATGGATGCCTCAGCATCCAGTCGACAGTGCAGACTATCAGGCGCATATCTCGTGAATATAGAAACCTGACGATCACCACAAATGTAGTGTTGACCGAGCCTTCACTGAATACCTAGAGGTTCAAACCAATCTGTTTCAGATAAGTTTGCACGATGACCGCTAGTTAGGAAAAGGCACAAGCAGGGTTGCCAACTTGACTTGATTTTTTACTTTTTTTCTGAACCTTATAAAAAAAAAATCACAGAAGGACTTTTTTTTTTTGCAAACACATTAGAAAGCTATACTAAACCATTATTGTTATAAGTGATCCATGTCTACAGCCTATAATTCTGATATGAAGATGTGACGCCTTGGCAAAACCAGGTAGTCACACAGATTAGGCCCCCGCACAACACCCTTCCCACCCAGGGTTAAAACAGTCGACCTGAAAACCTAGTCACCCCCCCTTAGGGTAGGAGAGACACACCAGTGGGCGGGACCAGGTGGAAGGGAACGCCCACCTAGGGGTCTAGAGCACCCAGGGCGGGAAACCAGTCAGTTGAGTTAAGCCTCAGATGAAGTCTGGAGTTTGGAGTGGAGAGGAGTGAAGTTTACAGGTGGCAGGGTTGGAGCCCTGGTGCCTTGGCTAGGTGGCAGAAAGTTGCCAGGGTCAGCAGGAGATGGGAAGATGGCTGCCGGAGATCCGAGGTGGACCGGGACAGGGTTGTAGCCCGCCGGTACTGGCACCGGAGAACCGACCTGGAAACCATGCACAAGGGGGTTCTCGGACTCTGAAGCCAGGACCGACACCAATGGCCTAGCTAATTAACCGATTGAGGGCAGGATTTTAGGTGACAACCACCCACCGAGAGGGATAGGGCATCCGCCAGGGCCCAGGAGATCCCACGGATCAGCATCGACGGGCATGGCTCCCCACAAAAGGACCGGGAGTGGACTCCCGCGTTACTCACCGGGAAGTCTACTGAACAGAAAACACACTGTGCAGAGGAGAGGGACACTGACTACTAGCCTGGGTGTGGGACCAGATACACCCAAAAGCGGAGGCCGGCCACCACCACCTTGGTTTACCAAAAAGAACGTTGTGCTTATTGTCTCCATATCGCCGTGCAACCTCGTCCCACACCAGGACAACTGAACCGTGAGTGTGTTGAAACCTGCAACTCTGCACAACACTGGGTCCCGGGGCAACCATCCCTACCCACGGAGGGGTTAACATCTGGCTGCCAATACATCTTCCCCGGGTACCCACATAACAGCAGCGGTGGTGCCACAGCTCACCACACACCGTGGGTGGCGTCACAGACAAGTTACAACAAATCCCGTACATTTACGTTCCCCTTTTTATTCGACGTGTCCGCACGACCCCCGGGTCCGGAGCACCCCTTGAGCCGCACCGTAGGTCCGGATCCGAGCAGCAGCGGCTGCTGGCATGGAGGCAGCACACTTCAAAAATTTGGCGTCACGAACAGGATACTTAGCCATCCACTTACCTGGTGGAAGTGCACCTTGTTCTGGACTGTCAGCGGTGCTCTGCTGTGAAATGTTTGAAAACGGCCATCTTTGCCGCCATTTTTGGGTGTGAAAAACAACAGCCCAGTGTCTTTTTCTCCGAGATAGGGCGCGAAGATGAGGCCAGCCCCCTGGGAACAAGGCCAGAAGGAAGAAAAACCCTGAGGCCGAAAACAAAACTAGCAAGCTGCGTCTAGAGATTGCTCCCGAAAAACCAAGGGGAAGAAACAGAAGATGTCCGCACCAAATGTTGTTGACGACGGGGCAGTGCTCGTTGCCGGAGCGGCGTCACCCGCGAACGAAGCGGCTAGCAAAGATGCGGCGGCTCCCGCTCTAGTCGCAGGAGCGGTTGGGCCTGTGATTCCGGCCGTCACCCACGTTATGCCGATCACCTTACCTTACTTACCCGGCGCTGCCTGGTTGCCTCAGTATGATGGACGACCCGATGCCCTGTAAGTATTCAAGAAGAAGATATGTGCCGTTCTTGAAATGTACGCCATGACCGGCAAGCTGCGTGCAGCGATAGTGGTGGGACAGTTGACCGGCGCCGCCGAGCAGGAAGTGGAGACTTGGGCCGATGCTGATCGGGCCTCGGTAACCACCATTTTTGACAAGTTGCAAGTCGCTTTTAAAACCCGCACAGAAGCGGAGTTGCTGATGCAGTTCTACCATTGCCGACAGCGTCCCGAAGATAGCATCCGGGACTATGCCTTAAGGCTGCAAATTGTCCTTTGTACGTTGAGGCAGACGGACTCCATCAACGAGATTGAGAGCAATAAAATGCTGGTGGAGCAGTTCTTGCAGGGGCTAGGGTCCGCTGAAGATCGCAAACAGCTGTGGCTGTGGGCCCTATTGCATCCGGACTTGAACTTTGCAGTCCTGAAGGACCGGGCAATTAAGGCCCTACAAAGATCTGAAGCTGGTGCCTCGGAACCCCCCTGGCCAGCTGATACTGCTCATGTCTTGGTGGCGCCCCCTCCGTTAGCTCTGCCAGTGCCCGCCGCGATGCCTGAGACTTCGGAGGACTTAGCATCGCAAGTTCAGCGCCTGAACCACCATGGCAAGAGCGGGCCAGCAGAGGGCTCTGCAAGGTGAGATTCGGGCCCTCTTGCAGCGGCAACAGGTGAACATGTCAGGTGGAGAGATTGGTAGTGTGCGGGTGATGGATGTAGCACCTCTAGTGGTGCCTCCGCGGAGTGAAATGATGATTTGGTGCAGGGCAGCAGTAGGTCCCAGGGGACAGGATTACCTGGCAGTGATAGAACCTCTACCTTCAGAGCACTGGCCCACAGTAATGGCAGCCAGAGGGGTGATTGATGCCCGGAAAGGAAGAGTGCCCGTGACACTGATGAATTGCAGAGAGGAAGAGGTAAGGCTACCCCGCTACACCACCATTGCTAAACTCTTTACAGTAGACACTGATGCCATCCAGGTAGCAAGCTCCACAGTCACCGCATCACAATCAAACAGTGACAGTCCACCTGAACAGTTAGAGGAGTGGTGTCGAGAGCTACATGTAGGCACTGACGCCATGCCCGCGCATCACAGGAGAGGGGTATACAGGGTAGTGCAGGAGTACGAGCAGGTATTCAGCAAACACCCGCTAGATTTCAGAAGGATCAAGGGGGTCCAACACCACATCCCTACCGATACACATCCACCCATTAAAAAGAGGTATACAGTAGGCCGATTCCACCTGCACATTACCAGTGTTGCAAGGACATGTTGAGGAACATGAAGGAGGCCAGGGTCATCCGTGATAGTTGTAGTCCCTGGGCTGCTCCATTGGTCCTGGTAAAGAAGAAGGACGGCACCAGGAGGATGTGTGTGGATTACCGGAAGATTAACCAGATTACACACAAGGATGCCTACCCTCTTCCCCATATTGAAGAATCGTTGGCCGCACTGAAAACAGCAAACTATTTCTAAACCCTTAACCTCACTAGTGATTACTGGCAGGTGTCGGTCGTGGAAGAGGACCGGGAGAAAACTGCTTTCACCACTCTGATGGGACTCTGCGAGTTCAAACGCATGCCGTTTGGGCTGTGTAATGCCCCAGGAACCTTCCAGCGGCTGATGGAGTGCTATTTGGGACACCGCAACTTTGAAACCGTCCTGCTATATTTGGAGGACGTCATTGTCTACTCCAAGACGTACGAAGCACATTTAGAGCATCTTGCCGAGGTGTCTGAAGCTCTTTCCAAATATGGGATGAAACTGAAACCCTCCAAGTGCCACTTGTTGAAGCCTAAAGTGCAGTACCTCGGGCATGTGGTGAGTGCCGAAGGTGTGGTGTCGGATCCAGAGAAAATTACAGCCATCCAGTACTGGCCAAGGCATACCACAATCAGGGAGGTGAGGCATTTCCTAGGCCTGGTGGGTTATTACCGCCGCTTCATAAAGGGCTACACCAAGATGGCCGCCCCCATGCAGGACCTCATAGTGGGACAAACCAGGAATGGCAAGAATCTTAGCCCTCCGTTCAACTGGGGCGAAGAACAGGAAAAATCCTTTCAGCAGCTGAAGTCGGTCTTGACCGGAGAAGAGATCTTAGCCTATCCCGACTATGGCCTCCCATTCATTCTGTACACAGACGCCAGTAATGAAGGCCTGGGAGCCATCCTGTCCCAGAAGCAGAATGGCAGAGAAAAGGTGATTGCTTATGCCAGCCGGAAGCTCCGGCCGACGGAGAGGAACCCCGAGAATTATAGCTCCTTCAAATTGGAGTTCCTGGCACTCGTCTGGACAATAACCGAGAGGTTTAAGCATTACATGGCTTCTGCAAAGTTTACTGCCTACACAGATACTAACCATCCAACTCACCTGGATACGGCAAAGCTGTGGGCCCTAGAACAACGCTGGGTGGCTCAGCTGGCGAACTATGACTTTACCATCAAATACCGGGCCGGCCGCAAAAACACCAATTCAGATGTGTTGTCTCGGATGCCACACCTACCTGATGGAGGGGCGGATGAAGATGAGTTGGAAGAACTGGAGCTGCCTGTATTCCATAAACCTGACAGTGTGAACAACGCAAAGCCATATAGTGGCCAGCAAGAGGCAGCCTTTAACCCTCTGCCCCACCATGGTTGGCAGGAAGCCCAAGATGAGGAGCTCGCAGTCTGGCTAGTCAAGACACTAATCTCCCATGCCCATTCTAGGATGGAGCCCAATACTCCCGACGAAGCACAGCGACTGTGGAGAGAGAGGGACCGTTTGTACTTATACCAGGGCAGATTGTACAGAGGGCTGATTAACCCCAAGACACATGAGGAAGTCCGTCAGATTGTAGTGCTGCAAGCGAAAGTGTCCGTGGTCCTGAAGGCTTACCACGATGGAGCTGGGCACTTCGGTTGGAAGAAGTTAGAGATGCTGCTGAGAGAACGTTTTCACTGGATTGGAATGAGCATCGAGGCATGGTGTAGGGATTGTGGTCCCTGTGTGCTAAGAAGGAAGGATGGAACCAGCCAGAAAGCCCCGTTGCAGCCAATTGTCCCTCACCAACCACTGGAACTTGTCGCCCTCGACCACGTCAAGCTCACCCCAAGCCGGAGCAGCTATACTTACGCCCTCACCATCGTAGATCACTACTCCAGGTTCATGGTCGTGGTACCTGTGAAGGATCTGACGGCTCGCACTGCAGCCAAGGTCTTTCAAGCATACTTCTGCCGCCCACACGGTTACCCAGCAAGAGTGCTTACTGACCAAGGCCTTGCCTTTGAGGTGGAAATCTTTCAGTAATTCTGCAACTTCTGCAAGAAGATCCGTACCACTCCCTATCATGCCCAGACCAACGGGATGTGCGAAAAGATGAACCACCTAGTCCTCAACCTGCTCAAGACCTTGCCTCTGGAGGAGAGGAATCTGTGGCCTGAGAAATAGCCTGATTTGGTGGACATGTATATTAACATCCCCAGCAGCTCCACTAAATGCACGCCCGCATATCTAATGAGAGCAAGACCCGGAAGACTGCCCGTGGATCTGGACGTAGAGGTACCTGAAACCATCCCGTCAACTGTTGATTGGGACACCAAGCGTAGGAGGCAGTACCGGCAGATCCAAGAATATGTGGAGGGAAACTTGCACCAGAGTCGAGAGAGACAAGAGCAGTGTTTCAATAGACGAGCCCAGGCTGTCCCCTTCGAACCTGGAGATGTTGTCCTAAAGAGGAAGAGAAGACTGCACAAGTTGGATGACCAGTGGGAGAGGACCCCTTATGTTATTGTCATGAAAATATAATAAGCAGATATGTTTTCAGGGTCTCTGGCTCAGGAGTGACCCCCCCCCCCTCCCTCCAGAGCCCTGCCAAATTAACAGCCAGGGCAAGATTTCCTTGTCAGGAGATGGAACAGATACATTTGAACTAGCTTATCACACCTTCCCCCAGTCCTTTAAAGACACCCTGCGTAGCCAGAGATGCTCCGTCTGGAATTTGTACACACAGGGGCGGAGTACAAGTTTCCTACAGGAATATAGCTGTGCTGATCAAAGGGCTGGGGCAGCCATATTGTCTCCGTTGGTGAAGTATTAATATTGCAAGGTACATATGTCCCCCAGAGATGGCGGGCGTACCGCTGATCTCGAAATTCCATAACGCACATCTCACATATTTCAGCTTAATCGTAGGACATACGGAAGAGCCTCAAATTAATATCTGCCACCCAGAACATACCAAACCTCCCTTGTGTGCTATCTACCTTCTGCTAAAATCCTAATATAAAATATGAGGGTAATATCGTCTGTGTGGGTTGCTCCCACGTGGAGATATGAGGACCATAAGGATTTCATAATTTTGGAAGAGGGGAAAACCCCTTCCCTTACAGGATGTAAGCAGAGGTGGGGCTGCGGGTGGGGCAGAGGTTGATAAAAGCGAGTGTCTGAGTACACACTTGGTCAATGCCAGAGGATATGCATGCTGTGCATAGGATTGTCCAGTTCCCAGGGGCTGCCTCTCCCCATATATCTGAGCCATAATCTGTGACCAGGTGTAGTAATCTTTCATTTTTCTTTCCTTTTTATGTAACTGTCTATACTGTATGTGTATTGTTCCCTTTTGTAAATTCTTGTATATTTTTTAAACACTGCCTATTTTCGGATTAAATATATAAAATTTAATAGCTTCTTTCCTCATGCTTTATATACGAATCCAAAAACCCACAGGGCCTTATGCTATCTGAAACGGGTCCCCAGCTATCCGGAAAAGCTGGGTGGTGGCAGCATAATTATTATTGCATAGAATTATTGGAGTGCTATCATTAAGGGTACCGAGTAATCTGTAATATTTGCAGATGATACTAAACTCTGCAGGGTAATCAATACAGAGGAGGATAATTTTATATTACAGGGAGATTTATGTAAATTGGAGGATTGGGCTGAGAAGTGGCAATTGAAGTTTAATGTAGATAAATGTAAGGTCATGCACTTGGGTAGAGGAAATAACATTTATGATTATGTACTTAATTGTAGAACACTGGGTAAAACAGACACAGAAAAAGACTTGGGTGTATGGGTGGATGGTAAACTTCACTTTAGTGGACAGTGTCAGGCAGCTGCTGCCAGGGCTAATAAAATAATGGGATGTATTAAAAGAGGTATAAGTGTTCATGAAAAAAATATAGTTCTACCTCTGTACAAGTCACTAGTGCGACCGCACTTAGAATACTGTGTACAATTCTGGTCACCGATATATAAGAAGGACATAGCTGAACTGGAGAGTGTGCAGAGAAGAGCGACCAAGATTATTAGAGGAATGGGTGGGCTGCAATACCAAGACAGGTTATTAAACTTGGGGTTATTTCGTTTGGAAAAACGAAGGCTTAGGGGGGATCTAATCACAATGTATAAATATATGAGGGGACAGTACAGAGACCTTTCCAAAGATCTTTTTACACCTAGGCCTGCGACTGGAACACGGGGGCATCCGCTACGTCTTGAGGAAAGAAGGTTTAATCATAATCACAGACGAGGATTCTTTACTGTACGAGCAGTGAGACTATGGAACTCTCTGCCGCATGATGTTGTAATGAGTGATTCACTACTAACATTTAAGCAGAGCCTGGATGCCTTTCTTGAAAAATTTAATATTACCAGTTATGTATATTAGATTTTATGACAGGGTGTTGATCCAGGGAACTAGTCTGATTGCCGGATGTGGAGTCAGGAAGGAAATTTTTTCCCCATTGGAACTTGTTTGCCACATTGGGTTTTTTTTGCCTTCCTCTGGATCAACATGTTAGGCTACAGGTTGAACTAGATGGACTTAGAGTCTCCCTTCAACCTTAAAAACTATGATACTATGATACTATGAGGTATATATATATTCCATTAGCGGGAATCGGGGATATATACATTTACCCTTGCTGTGAGACCTCCAATATTTGGCATTATTAGCTCAGCAGCCCCATTTTATGATTGTCCTGCAGTACCAAAAGTGGCCTGGCGACAAGGAGGGCGCTAGAGAGTAGTCATGTTTGTGAAATCAGCGAACAGCTGCGGGATATCTGAGTGACTTCCCCGGCTGTTCGTGGCAGTTATCCAACCCACTGGTCGGGAAGATCAGAAAATGTACCTTGTCAGTCGCGACCAAGGGAAGACTATGGCCACTGTTTTCAGGGACCACCTGAAGAAGTGTCCAGAGCCCCTGAAGATGGTGGAGAAGGTTCTCGCTCCCACTCTGGGCGTGGAGAAGAAGAAAGAGGTGATCCACACTATTATGGATGACTTTCCAGCTGATTGGCCTATGCAGAATGGAGCAGTGATTGTTCCCGTTATAATGTTCCCACAACCCGTGGAAGATACAGAGCCAGAGATGTCAGAATGCACCTATACCACGCTCCCGTAGGTCCTTACCAGCTATACCTGACACTAGGGAAGAGGGACCCGTAGTTCACTCTCCCCCACCAGTCCTAAGTGAAAATAGAGGGCTAAGAAGGTCCACACGCCCTAACTTAGGTCAGCCACCACTCAGGTACAGAGAAACTGATGTTTAATGAGTAGTGCCTGCTTGCTGTGTAAATAGTGTGTGTGAATGAGTTCCAATTAACCGAATACTTTACCTGATTAGGAGGAAGAAGATTAAGGTAGCGGTTCCTGGCTACCCTAGTTAACCCCCACTTATACCATTTTAAAGTTAAAAAAGGACCATGGCTCAGGACTGGCGAGCCAACCCAAAAACTTTTGGGCCTTGTAAATAAACCCTGACCACTTTCCACGTCCCGCTGCAGTCTCTGGAGAGGCTTATTGGAGGAATGGCCTGCCGTGGAGTAGGCTGAAGCCCAGTCACTACCAAAACCGGTGACTACCTTCCAGGCCAGGGGTCCCCGGACTTGGGGCCCGTGACAAAAACTGCCGGGTAAGGAACTTTTAACCCGGCCCGTGTGGGCGTCACCTGGACCCGTTCCTGGACTTGGGCAAAGGCAAGCCAACCAGTTTTTAGAGGTGGCACCAAGGAATAGGTTTGTTTGGGTGGCGCGTGGTGAGAAGGGAGTCCAGTCTGTCACGCTCCGGTTTTATATGTGCAACGTTTAAGAAATGTGCCTCCCATAAGGGAAGAAAAATTGTATATATATTATTATACTTGTATTTGTTTTACTTTTCTATTTTGCAGTACTGGTTAAAAAAAAATAAACGGTGGTGGTCGGACAGCCCACGGACGGTCTGTATTTAACCTAGGGGGAATGTGATGCCCTGGCAAAACCAGGTAGTCACACAGATTAGGCCCCCGCACAACACCCTTCCCACACAGGGTTAAAACAGCCGACCTGAAACCCTAGTCACCCCCCTTAGGGTAGGACAGACACACCAGTGGGTGGGACCAGGTGGAAGGGAACGCCCACCTAGGGGTCTAGAGCACCCAGGGCGGGAAACCAATTAGTTGAGTTAAGCCTCAGATGAAGTCTGTAGTTTGGAGTGGAGAGGAGTGAAGTTGACAGGTGCCGGGGTTGGAGTCCTGGTACCTTTGCTAGGTGGCAGACAGTAGCCAGGGTCAGCAGGAGATGGGAAGATGGCTGCCGGAGATCCGAAGTGGACCGGACATGGTTGTAGCCTGCCGGTACCGGCACCGGAGAACTGACCCGGAAACCGTGCACAAGGGGGTCATCGGACCCTGAAGCCAGGACCGACACCGATGGCCTAGCTAATTAACTGATTGAGTGCAGGATTTTAGGTGACTACTAGCCCGGGTGTGGGACCAGATACACCCGAACGCGGAGGCCGGCCACAAACACCTTGGTTTACCAAAAAGAACGTTGTGCTTATTGTCTCCATACCGCTGTGCAACCTCGTCCCGCACCAGGACAACTGAACCGTGAGTGTGTTGAAACCTGCAACTCTGCACAACACTGGGTCCCGGGGCAACCATCCCTACCTACGGAGGGGTTAACATCTAGCTGCCAATACATCTCCCCCGGGTACCCACATAACAGCAGCGGTGGTGCCACAGCTCACCACACACCGTGGGTGGCGTCACAGACAAGTTACAACAAATTCCGTACATTTATGTTCCCCTTTTTATTCGACGTGTCTGCGCGACCCCCGGGTCCGGAGCACCCCTCGAGCCACACCATAGGTCCGGATCCGAGCAGCACTGGCTGCTGGCGTGGGGGCGGCACAAAGACATCAACTGCATTCATTGTAAACTGTAAAATGATGATAATTAGAATAAATATAATCTCTATTTTTTTCAGTTTAAAAAAAAAATAAAAATGAGATACCTTAATTTTTTTACGGACAGGGTAAAAATGTGCCCTATTTTTTCTCAAATTTCCAGCATGCTTGTTCTTGTGGAGACTTTTATTGAGGATTTCACTGTAATCAAAGATTAGCAAGTGAAGTAGGGTTAATTCTGCAATGAAATCTGCAACATGTACAGTATATTCCATTGGCAGATTTGCTGTGGATTTGTTGCAGATTTGTAAATTCGGCCTTACTGTGCAGCAGATTTACAGCTGAGACATGCACATTACTAGATGTCAGCATTTCCCTTGTATGATAACATGCCGCATCATAGGCTCGTGCTTCCTCCTGTGCTAAGGTTAAATTTTGCTTAGCCAATAACTTCCTTCCTCATCTCTGACACCACACACAAGTCTCGTGTAATATGGACTCTAAACTGTAACTGATTCTGTAAAATTCAGCAATATAATGGCTTCACCTGAAAACTGATACCTTTTGGTGAAATGGAGTTGCCTTACAAATTCAGATGTCATAGGAACAAAATAATTTTTTAATACTGTAATGATGTCCTCAAAAATAGTTTCAAGGATTATTGGGAACAACAGAGAGGACGATATGAAATGTCTTGGAGACACAGGCAGGCTTTGCACACTACGATATCGCAGGTGCGATGTTGGTGGTGTCAACTTGAAAGTGACGCACATCCGGCGTCGCTCCCGACATCATAGTGTGTAAAGCCTTTTACATACGATTAACGAGCGCAAAAGCGTCGTTATCGTATGATCGGTGTAGGATCCGCCATTTCCATAATGCCGTTGCTGCGACGGTACGATGTTGTTCCTCGTTCCAGCAGGCAGCACACATCGCTGTGTGTGAAGCCTCTGGAGCGAGGAACATCTCCTACCTGCGTCCCGGCCAGCTATGCGGAAGGACGGAGTTGGGCGGGATGTTTACGTCCCACTCATCTCCGCCCCTCCGCTTCTATTGGCTGCCTGCCGTGTGACGTCGCTATGACGCCGCACGACCCGCCCCCTTAGTAAGGAGGTGGGTCACCGGCCAGAGCGACGTCGCAGGGCAGGTGAGTGGATGTGAAGCTGCCGTAGCGATAATGTTCGCTACGGCAGCAATCACAAGATATCGCACCTGCGACGGGGGCGGGGACTATCGCTGCAGCGTCGGTAACACATTGTTACCGATGTCGCAGCGTGCAAAGTGCCCCTTAGGCTATGTTCACACAGGGCGTTTTTGCAGCATTTTTTAGCTGCGAATTTGACTTGGTTTTATGCAAATCCATGCTAATAAAACGCGGCCTTTACAGTCCCAGCAAAATCTATTAGATTTCTGAAATCTCCTGCACACATACAAATCACCTCCAGGATTTTCCTGGCGGTTTTGTGAAACATCTCCGTTTTGCTGCATTATGAAAAAAATGAACGTCAATTCTTTTCAGTGGTTTTGCCATAGTCTTTCAACCTAGTGATGTGTGGACTTGCAGATACCCTGAATCGGCGGGTCTAACTGGGTTAATAAAAAAAACCAGCATGCTCCTGTGGGCATACTAACATGCTAATGAATGCGCAGTGAAGCCGCAAATACCTCACTGTTCATGACAGCTGGCGGAGGATGGATATGCATGATCTGGAGTCCTCAGCAATTCCGGTCATACACACTGTACCTCGCTGAAGCTGGGAAGCTTACATCCGACATCCGTTTAGTGCGCATGGTCGGAAGTCACAGGTACTCCAGATCATGCACATTCATTAGCGAGTTAGTACACCCACAGGGGCGTGCTACCATGCTATGTGGGCCGACTAGCTAATGGAACAAACGCCCAGGGGACTAGTCCCCGTGCTCATTAGCATATAATATACGATCTTTAGAAATACTTTTTCTAAAGATCTGGTTATCTATGCTAGTGTATACAGGGACTACTAGGCAGGGATTAGCAATATGCATCCAGAACTGTTAGTGGTTCTGGGTGCATATTGCACCTGACAAGTTCCCTTTAACTATTTTGTGTGACATAACCCTCTAGTTTAAGAGCATAAAAATTCAAAGTTTGAAAATTGCAAAATTTTCAAAATTTTTGCCAAATTTCCAATAATTTCACAAATAAATGCAAAACATATTGTCCTAAATTTACCACCATCATGAAGTACAATACGTAATGAAAAAACATTCTCAGAATCTCAGATCCACTGAAGTGTTCCAGAGTTATAACCTCATAAAATGACACTAGTCAGAATAGGAAAAAAGTGGGTGTTACACGCAGCGATATCGCTTGCGATATCGCTGGTGTAAGCACCCGCCCCCGTTGTTTGTGCATCACGGGCAAATTGCTTCCCGTGGCACACAAAATAGTTAGGAGCCGTCAAATGGACTTACCTGCCTAGCGCCGTCGCTGTTGCCAGCGAACCGCCTCCTTTCTAAGGGGGCGTTGCGTGCGATGTCACAGCGGTATCACTAAGCGGCCGCCCAATAGAAGCAGAGGGGCGGAGATGTAGCATTCCACCCACCTCCTTCCTTCCGCATTGCCGGCGGCCGCAGGTAAGCTGTAGTTCGTCGTTCCCGAGGTGTCACACACAGCGATGTGTACTGCCTCAGGAACGACGAACAACCTGCGTGCTCAACAATCAACGATGTTTTGAAAAGGAACGACGTGTCAATGATGGACGATTTGGTGAGTATTTTCCATCGTTAACGGTCGCTCCTTGCTGTCACACGCAACGACGTTGCTAACTATGCCGGATGTGCGTCATGGAATCCGTGACCCCGGCGATATATCGTTAGATCTGTCGTTGCATGTGACGGGGCCTTAAATGGCCTGGTCATCAAGGTGAAAACAGGCTCGGGGGTAAAGGGGTTAAAAAGAATCTGTCAGAAGATTTTTGCTACCTCATCTGAGAGCAGCATAATGTCGGAAGAGAGACCCTGATTCCAGGAATGTATCACATTTATGTTTACTGGCGAATCAGTTGTGACAAAATCAGAATTTCTAGATTTAGCATGAAGCAGAACTGAGAAAGCTAACCCCACCCTTACCAGGCTCTGTATGCACAGTGTTTAGAGACAGTGAAGTGATTACCAGAGGAGAGGGGTATGTTGGACTAGGACTCACACGCTGTTGTATGGAGCAATGATAAGGTCCTGATGCTAAAACAATCATTGTAAGTAAACAACAGCACATACCTTGATAAGAGACACATCTCTGAATTCTGTGTAACAATGTAAAGCTGACACATCTGCAACATGTCATTAATGTGCATCACGTGTATTTTTATAAATTATAGTAGCATTGAATATTGCTCAGAATCATTAGAGGGCACTGAAATTGAGTTTTTTTTTAAAATTTGTGAAGACCTTTTTCAAGCACAACAGCAAAGTCTTTAAAACTTTCATATTGATCTATCAGAGCCTGAGACTGCACTACTGAGATATTAATGACAACACAGCCTTTTCTGACTTCTGTCAGTGATAGTGTTATCATGGAGGCCATCTGTGGATGAAAATTAAGTGCAGAAATGTCATTTAAAATGTCCCATGTTGCAGCCATTGCCCTGGGACTGCAACTTCAAGTGATAATATATCTGGTAAAGGTGGTTGACATTTATCTTTTATTTTAAAATGAAGTTGAGTCAATGTGTCTCCACTCTTATCCAATTATCACAAAATGTTAATGTAGAACAAGAATTAAGAATGTGCCATTATTGTTTATGCACATTAGGCTAGTTTCACACTACGTCTTTTTAACATCCGCTGAAAACGTTTTTTTTAGCGGAAGTACGGATCCTGCTTTTACAGCAAATAACGTATGCAAACGCATATGTTATTTTGCAGGATCCTGCACTGGATGTTTAGGGGCGGGCATTGGAGACATGTGATCGGGAGTGAGGGGAACTAGACTGGGAGGAGGCTTCTGACAGCTGCAGACGCTGGTAACCAAGGTAAACATCGGCCTTGGATACCCGATATTTATCTTGGTTACGAGCGTCTGCAGCTGCTAGGAGCAGGGCTGCTTGCACGCGTAACCAACGTAAACATCGGGTAACTAAGAGAAGTGGTTACGCAATATTTACCTTGGTTACGAGTGTCCGCAGCTCTCAGGTGGGAGAGAGGGAGGGAAGGAGAGAGGGAGGGAGGGAGGGAGAGAGGGAGGGAGGGAGGGAGAGAGGGAGGGGGAAAGACAGAGATAGAGAGAGAGAGGGTGAGGGAGGGAGTAGAGAGATAGACAGATGACGCGAGACTGGTTCTGGGCATGCTCAGTACTTTCTGGGCATGATCAGTACAAAAGCAGGATCCTGTCTATCAGCACGCCAGCGTTCACCTGCGTTCGCGTGCGTTATAGTCAGGATCCAGCAATTTGCAGTATTTGGACGGAGCTCAAAAACGCTACAAGTAGCGTTTTTGAAACATGTTAAAAAACTGCAAGTCACTGGATCCTCACTATAACGCACGCAAACGCAGGTGAACGGATGTTAACGCGAGTCCATTGCAAATGCATTGAAATGAAAACGCATTTGCACTGGATCCGCTTGTCCGCTAAAATAACGTTAAGGACGGATGTTAAAAAGACGTAGTGTGAAACCAGCCTTAGACTACCAAGCAGTGTTCATAAGAATTGATGCAAGATCAGGAAATCCTGGAGTTCATTTATTGGGTTTCCTTCCTTGCAGTTTTTTTCCTTGTTTTACAAGATACATTGTATATATTGCAAGCAAGAATAGTACAAAACTTGGATTCAATAGGATCTTTTACATGGAAATCGCTACACTTTAAAAAAACAATAAACATTCAGTAAAACTGGGAAAAAACCATGGACAGTCTAAAACTTGTAATTTCTCCCCTCTTTAAATAGATTAAATACCCTAAGTTATTGTGTTGTCAGAGATGTAAGCTTACAGAATATGTCACCAAAGTCTTTCTGCAGGTGACTGAACCAAAATAAGTGCATGCAATCTGTTATGAATCTGATAAATGTATTTTTGTTCAGATTTGACAGTTTTTTAAATGCTTTTTTTAGTTCATAAACTCTGGGATTCTGCATTTAACAATACAATTGGATAGATTACATGCATTTTTTTGTCTTAGGGCTCATGCGCAGGTTGCGTAATTACATGCATTTACACTGCGTATTGCACTGCAGCATAAATGCATGCGTCCTGCGTCCCCTGCACAGTCTATGTAGATTGTGCATGATACATGCGCAAGTTGCTTTTATGAACGCAGCGATTTGGGTGCTAAAATTTTGACCCAAATCCGTGCGTTCATAAAATGAGCATGTCAATCATTCCGTGCGCAATGGATGCTGCTCCCACTCTGTCTATGGTGGGGACAGCAGCCATAGCGCATGAAATCGGCTTTTTTGTACAAAAAAACTGCATCCATTATGCAGTGTTTCTGCAGCGATTTGACGCGGACATGTGCTGTCAAATCGCTGCATGAGCCCTAACTCTCCATAGAAGCTTATGGGAAAATAGACAACAAAAAATTCACAATTCAAGAATTCTTTGTGTACCGCCCCCGGGCGAGCAGCCGGGCTGCTGCCGCCGCTCGTATCCAAATCCGCGGTGGCTAGAGGGGTCTCCGGACACGGGGGTCGCGCGGCCACTCGATTAAAAGAGAAAAGGGGTATATACAGGGGGATTTTGGAAAGTTCGTGACACCACCCACGGTGCGTGGTAATGTGAGGGACCATCGCTGCCGTTGGGGAGCCCGGTGACGATGGTGTGGCAGCCTGATGTTTAATCCCTTCATGGGTAGGGGGTTCGTGTCCTGGGGCCCGGTGGTGTAGGGATGGTGTTTGGGTGCCGTTGGGGAGATAGGTGCAGGGGTTTTCGAGGTACTCACTCAGTCCCAGAATAATCACACCGACAGCTTGTAAACCAAAGTTCTGAGCACCACTGTAGTCTGCGGGGAGCACGCCTGGATCCATGCCCCTGGTATTGTTGTTGGTCTGCAGCCCTATTCCTGGCACCTTAGTCTCAATTGGACCCGTTGGTATGAAACTCTCCAGGTCCGGCTCACCCATATGGCTAACGGAGTGAGCTTGCTCTCAGGGTTCACGCGTAGGATTTTCTTGGACTGTAATGGGAAAGTCCTATCCCATCGGTGCGCTAGTACCCCGATTTTTGAGTGGGATGGGGATGACACTTGAAGTCTTCACTCCTGTCGGGTAAATTACCGGAACGGGTGAAGCTACTTTCCAGCCTGGGGTCCACGTACCCCATCATGCCCTGGCGCCTGCCCGGTAATAGCTCAAGGCCGTCGGTTGCCCTCCTCGGCAGTCCGTGCCCCTTGACACTATCACCTGCGACCGGGTTCCAGCTCCTACCAGGCCCAGACCACGGTCTGCCACCTAGTATCCCGGAGCTCTTTTCCACTCCACTCTCTCTACTGAACTCTGCTGAACTGACACTTTCCTCACTTTTCCCTTACCAACCCCCATATTGGCGGCCCTATTCCCTTCAGGCCTCCCAATGGTGTGTCTGGTAGGTTCAAGTGGGAAGTGTTCCTAGGGTTTTGATTGACAAGCTATTAACAACACCATAGGACTGGGTTCCGTTAACCAAGGTGGGTGGACACTGTGCAGAACGGCAGACTGCACAATACTCTGTGACGACTTGATAGACCAGGGCGTCACATTTGAATGTGATTTCATGAATATTTATGCCCATTCTGCATTTTCTTTGCTGGAACTGTTTTTATACTACATTATAACACGGCCTTGTATGTCAACATACTGTAAGGAATCTGCGCAGAGCCACTAGTTCCTCCCAGGTACAATATTTGTCTAATTGAACAAACATGTTAGCCAGAATTATAGATGTCTGGGACTAGAGTCGATGAGCAAGATGTGACTGCGGTGCAGAAGGATAGATAATTAAATATATCCCACCCTGTTGCTTTACATGTAGTCACCTTCCTCTGCTGACTGCCTAAAGCTTCCACTGTTTATTTACATGTTAAAAAAAAAAATCAGCATTTTTTTCCCCACATTCAAATGATGTCAGAATTGTTTTTGGGCAGACTTCTGTTTTCCGTTTCCTTGTTACCATTTAATTGTTCCAATATTAACCATTGTTAACCATTTTACAAATTTAGTACTGATGAGTGAGCCCTTCCATGCTCGAGTGCTCGGTACTCATAATGAGCATTTTGACACTCAGATGGCCTCAAGTGGTGTACCGATTATAATGGAAATTTATTTGAAACTAGAGCATTTTTCTGGAAAAATTAACTGGTGTTGGTTTGGTGAGGACCTGTGTATGAGCAATGAGGTGTCTTTGCTCCTTTCTTTTGAACATCAAAAAGCCTGAAGCACTTCTCTGTTTTTCTGGATTATTTGTGGTCAGGTCTACGACCTTTAATGCAGTCATACAACCTTCTACATAATTTTCTGCAATTCCAAAACTTTGTGCCAAATATCACAAAGCAAATGTCACAAAACAGTTCATTGACATTGAGTCAGAGGACACTAACTGTTCAGGGACAAGACCTTTAGCTTTAACGATCTGGCGTAAAAAGATTTTAAAAGTCACAACATTTTGGCCTAAAGGTCCAGTCACACTAAGCAACTTACCAGCGATCCCAACAACGATAGGGATCGCTGGTAAGTTGCTAGGAGGTTGCTGGTGAGATGTCACACTGCGACGCTCCAGCGATCCCACTAGCAACCTAACCTGGCAGGGATCGCTGGAGCGTCGCTACACGAGTTGCTGGTGAGCTCACCAGCAACCAGTGACCAGCCCCCAGCGCCGCGTGGAAGATGCTGCGCTTGGTAACTAAGGTAAATATCGGGTAACCAACCCGATATTTACCTTGGTTACCAGCGCACGGAGCTACAAGTGCAGAGAGCAGGGAGCAGCGCACACTGAGCACTGGCTCCCTGCTCTCCTAGTTACAGCACACATCGGGTTAATTACCCGATGTGTGCTGCAGCTACACGTGCAGAGAGCAGGGAGCAGCGCACACTGAGCGCTGGCTCCCTGCTCTCCTAGTTACAGCACACATCGGGTTAATTACCTGATGTGTGCTGCAGCTACATGTGCACAGAGCAGGGAGCAGCGCACACCGCTTAGCGCTGGCTCCTTGCACTCCTAGTTACAGCACACATCGGGTTAATTACCCGATGTGTACTGCAGCTAAATGTGCACAGAGCAGGGAGCAGCGCACACTGAGCGCTGGCTCCCTGCTCTCCTAGCTACAGCACACATCGGGTTAATTTACCCGATGTGTCCTGCAGCTACATGTGCACAGAGCAGGAGCCGGCCCTGACAGTGAGAGCTGCGGAGGCTGGTAACAAAGGTAAATATCGGGTAACCAAGGACAGGGCTTCTTGGTTACCCGATGTTTACAGTGGTTACCAGCCTCCGCAGAAGCCGGCTCCTGCTGCCTGCACATTTAGTTGTTGCTCTGTCGCTGTCACACACAGCGATCTGTGCTTCAAAGCGGGACAGCAACAACTAAAAAATGGCCCAGGACATTCAGCAACAACCAACGACCTCACAGCAGGGGCCAGGTTGTTGCTGGATGTCACAAACAGCAACATCGCTAGCAATGTCACAAAAGTTGTTCGTTAGCAGCGATGTTGCTAGCGATGTTGCTTAGTGTGACGGGGCCTTAAATTGAGGCTGCACTAAAATTCTGCAACTTTTGGTGTTCACACCATATTCATCCAGCTTCAACAAGGTGGACAGAGCTTCAGTGGTATGGCGACATGGCGACCACTGCTTGTCAAATTCATTAGACTGAAGTAGGTTTCAGATGAGGGGCACATGAAGGTGGACACCTTTTGTCAGATGTTATTAATTCATTAGAGGTGGAAGCACTGCACCCTTTTCCCACATCAAGACCAGCCTGAAGATTGTTTGTTTTTTTGAATTGGACCGATAATCTTCACTGAGGCTTTTACAATCAACGCTCATAGTTCTTTTCAGCAGAAATACAGAAAATAGTAAAACGCTATGGAGATGTGAAGGATAAGCACTTTGTAGGAAGATCAATCTTGTGCAAGCATAGATAGGTCCACCAGGGTCTTCTGTATCAATCCATCGGGTTGCTGGTCTTCCTCTTCATCTTGTTCCTTCTATTCTTACAACCATGATGTTCTTCTCCAGTGACTGCTCTCTTCGTATGATGTATCCAACATCGGCAAGTTGTAGCTGAATGATTTTTACTTCGAGTGACATGTCTGGATTAATTTGTTCCAAAATTGATTTGCTTGTCCTTCTTGGCATCCATGATATTGATAACATCCTTCTCCAGCACCTCATTCGGAAGGCGTTCTACTATATAACTAGCTGACATTGTTTTAAATGTATGCAATCCTTTGAGGACCAATTTTCTTGAAGTGGAAAACCCTTTTAATAAAGTCAACATTTGTTCCTAAGTTTAACAGCAGCTCTGCCTCTCCTGACATTAATAAATTGCATCCTAAATAGACCATCGGTTAAGGTTTAGGGTTCATTTACACTTTAGGTTTTTTTATGTGCAAGCGCTATCTATATTTTTTAGAGATGAGCTGAACTGTGAAAGTTCGGGTTTTCCGGGTTCAGTGGGACTTTAGATAAAGTTCAGTTTGGGACCTGGACTTGACCTAAACATGTCGACCATTGGAACTCACTGATTGGCAGTTCGGCTCTCCACCCACATACAGCCAGCCATAAACAGAACATTTCTGGGGGAGGGATGATGATGTTCTTTTTTCTTTTAGACACACCACATCCAAAAATGTTCTTTTTACCCCCTTGACAGCCATTCAGAGACTGCAAGCAGCTCACACTGGGTTGAGTTTCGAGCATACCAGAGCAACACTATGCTCAATTAAGTGGTGGGCATTCGTACAATACCCAAACTACGAACTCAGACACTGATGTCTTGAAAAGTCCAAATTAGCTACAACCCCCAAACTGTACAGTTTTGGTTTGTTCATCTCTAGTATTTTTCATTTTTCTTACCTTTGACTTTACATGGGACTATACACGTCTATGAATCATGGAGGCATGTCTGATATTGATCCAAATGTCGGACCAAACTCATAAGTCTATAGGTCTGTGAAAAAATTGGATAGCAGTTGGATGCCACCTGTGCACTGTTTTTTGTTTTTTTCCACTGGCAGATAGGAGAAGGTGGAGAAACGTTTTTTTTTCTCTCGACAGTGCAAACAATTTTGAAACTCCAACCAAACTGATGAAAATTTGCTTAAAATCAGTCATGAAATTGATATTTTTCTCATATATAAAAAATCTGGCAACTGAATGAGGCCTTAGGGGGTCTTTGCACACTACGACATCGCAGGTGCGATGTCGGTGGGGTCAAATCGAAAGTGACGCACATCCGGCGTCGCAGTCGATATCGTAGTGTGCAAATCCTTTTTGATACGATTAACGAGCGCAAAAGCGTCTTTATCATATTATCGGTGTATGGTCCGACATTTCCATAATGCCGGTGCAGTGACAGGTACGATGTTGTTCCTCGTTCCTGCGGCAACACACATCGCTGTGTACGAAGCCGCAGGAGCAAGGAACATCTCCTACCTGCGTCCCGGCTGCAATGCGGAAGGAGGTGGGCGGGATGTTTACATCCTGCTCATCTCCGCCCCTCCGCTGCTATTGGCCGCCTGCCGTGTGACGTCGCTGTGACGCCGCACCACCCGCCTCCTTAGGAAGGAGGCGGGTCGCCGGCCAGAGTGACGTCGCAGGGCAGGTGAGTGCATGTGAAGCTGCCGCAGCGATAATGTTCGCTACAGCAGCAATCACAAGATATCGCTGCTGCGACGGGCGGGGACTATCGCGCTTGACATCGCAGCATTGTGCAAAGTACCCCTTAGGCTGGGACTACCTGGCAATTGTGGTCAGGACAATCTACATCGCACCATAATGTAAGTGAAGGTGAGAAGCAAGTTATTGTGATTGCACAAACATTTTTGTCCAAACAGCAATGATGGTAAGGCGTAATAACTATATAGCCGCTCACAGACTGATTCAGGATCCTAGGTGTCTCCTTGCTGTAGCAGGTTCATGTATAATATTACTTACCATTTATGAAACAATATCAGATAAAACTATGAGATTTCAATGGCCAATGTTGAGCAAGTTTTTGTCTGCTTTCAAAGAAGGTAAACTGCAATTTACAGAACGTCTGGATTGAAGAGTTCAAGTTGTGACACCTAATTATAAAATTTGCTCTTTGTACTCTTTAAATTAACCAATTCATTTGTTTTAGTTTTTTTGATGTAGGACATTTTTGATATGTTGACCTATTAAAATTTTGCAATGAATGACCATTGTGTTTTTATTTTTCAGTTAGATTTTACCAGCAACAACAGGTGTGGCAGAGTACAATGAGAGACTACTCACAAGGAAAGTTTTGTAAAGTAAAGTACTTATGAGACACAGCTATTCTATAAGCATGTAATACTAATATCATGGGACAGGTATGACAACGTCAAATCTTCCACTCTGTTGGCTGTGCCAAGAAAAAGGGAGTTCCACAGATAATACAGGGCAGCACACAGTCACAAAAGGCTTTTATGTGAACTCATTATTTGCAAGGCTTATAGACTACATGTAAACTAGTTCCACATTCACTAAGCATGAGCATTTAAGAGGAGAGGTTACTAGTAAATTATAATATTGTATTACTCGGACCTGATCAAATAATGCTTCTATTGATGACTTTTAAAAGCAGGTAAAGTGCACCGAGGCAAAGCCATAACCTAAAACGCCCCAGACTCAAAGTAACATCAGTCTTGGCACCACCTTTCACTTTGTCAGCAATAAACCTAATAATCAACATTATACATTACATGAGGACTTAGGCTGGTTTCACACTATGTCTTTTTAACATCCGTTGAAAACGTTATTTTAGCGGAAGTACGGATCCTGCTTTTACAGCAAATAACGTATGCAAACGCATCTGTTATTTTGCAGGATCCTGCACTGGATGTTTAGGGGCGGGCATTGGAGTCATGTGATCGGGAGTGAGGGGAACTAAACTGGGAGCCGGCTTCTGACAGCTGCAGACGCTGGTAACCAAGGTAAACATCGGCCTTGGATACCCGATATTTATCTTGGTTACGAGTGTCTGCAGCTGCTAGGAGCAGGGCTGCCTGCACACGTAACCAACGTAAACATCGGGTAACTAAGATAAGTGGTTACGCGATATTTACCTTGGTTACGAGTGTCTGCAGCTGCTAGGAGCAGGGCTGCCTGCACGCGTAACCAACGTAAACATCGGGTAACTAAGAGAAGTGGTTACCCGATATTTACCTTGGTTACGAGTGTCCGCAGCTCTCAGGTGGGGGAGAGAGGAAGGGGAGGAAGGGGGAAAGACAGAGATAGAGAGAGAGAGGGTGAGGGAGGGAGTAGAGAGATAGACAGATCACGCGAGACTGGTTCTGGGCATGCTCAGTACTTTCTGGGCATGCTCAGTACAAAAGCAGGATCCTGTCTATCAGCACGCCAGCGTTCACCTGCGTTCGCGTGCTGTTTAGTCAGGATCCGGTGACTTGCAGTATTTTGACGCAGCTCAAAAACGCTACAAGTAGCGTTTTTGAAACATGTTAAAAAACTGCAAGTCACCGGATCCGCACTATAACGCACGCAAACGCAGGTGAACGGATGTTAACGCGAGTCCATTGCAAATGCATTGAAATGAAAACGCATTTGCACTGGATCCGCACTTCCGCTAAAATAACGTTTTCAACGGATGTTAAAAAGACGTAGTGTGAAACCAGCCTTAACTGTATAAGCATGACAGTAAACTTTATTATATTTATCAACAAGTCGTGAATATAATTAATACATACCGCTTCATCTGAAAGTACACAACACTCCCTAGGAATATAATAGTCCAAAGATCAGGGGCGCATATATCATTGGGGCAGCCGCACATGGGCCCAAGAGGTAAGGTGGCATATTACCACCTCTAAAGCAGGTGGAGTTGTGCATTGGAATGAGTTTTTGGGCTGCAACAATGGGCCCATATATTGTTCTTGCACAGGGGTCCTTTTCTGTATATGTCCGTCAGTGCCCAGAATAGAAAGACGTAAGCCAAATACATAAGAGTTAATCAGGTCATTGAGATTATTTAAATACAGTAAAATACTTGAACTATTTGCAGGGAACACTTCTAAATAAAGTGGTACATGACATACTGTAATAATAACAGAGCCAGAAATAGAATATTATAAATAGACTAATCCACAAAGGGAAGTAAGAAATGGTTAAAATGCCAGTGCTACTAATGTAAGTAGTTCCCCATTTATAATCCTCAGTGGGGTAGTGAGGAAGAGTAAAACCACCTTAAAGTAGAAATAATCAGCATATTAAAACTCTAGGAATATAAAGGTAATGTTATCTAGGTAGATGTACTTGGCTGCAAAAAGTGCTCTGCAGCACATGTCAATACCCATGGGCTAGCATGGTTGATCAATGGTTCTCTGGGCCAGCATTGTTGGTTAACGGTGCTCTGGACCAACATAGTTGCGCTGGGGGAGCATGGTTGGTTAATGGTGCTCTGGACTAGCGTGGCTGGTCAATGGTGCTCTGGACTAGCGTGGCTGGTCAATGGTGCTCTGGGTCAGTATGGCTGGTCAATGGTGCTCTGGGTCAGCATGGTTGGTCAATTGTGCTCTGGGTCAGCATAGTTGGTCAGTTGTACACTGGGTCAGCATGCTTGCTCAATTATACCAAGTGCTTTAAACTTTGTCCACTCAGGAACCGTTATACTTTAGTTGGAATTTAGTTTTGAATACAACTCCTATGAGAGCCTCCTTCTGACTTTCATAGACTTGTATTGATCACTTGTGATGTAACTTCTGATTTCCGGGCAGTCAGAAATTATGGCCCAAGATGGAGTGGTAGGAACAGAGTGACACTAAAAAAAATGTGAAGATGTTGGAAAGTGATTATAAGACCAGGGGCAGGGGACACAGCACAACTCCAACGCTGAAAAAAACCCCAAAATTCTGGAATGGCACTTTTAAAAACACTGTTGTTATAGTGGAACTGAAGGTACTGTGACAGACAAAGGTGCACATTAAGCATTACTACTTTCTAAGAGCAAAATAAGGACACTGTTCTAGGGCACTTGCCCAGTGCATTCATATTTTCTATGAGGCAAGTTTTCCATCTAGATGGCACAAATGAGGTATTTTACTTTGTAAAGGGCACAGTGATGGGCATTATTATAGGGAGCAGTAAGAGGAGCATTGTTATTGTGCCAAACAGTAGGTGCAGCACACATATGGCAGCAGCGGCTCAGCATTGCGGAACCTGTAGGATAAAGAGTTTGCGCCAGTTGAGAATAGATGGGGATGGGGATGGTGCTGAGAATGTGAGAAGTCAAATGTGTCTTTGTTGTAATCTCGGCTGATGAGTTGTGGCTAGAAGACGTTATGTCGGTGTTGGCTAGACTGAAAAGTCAGGAGAACTGAAGGACTCCATAAGAAACAACTTCAGCTGTAAGTCACTGTCTGTAACTGTGTTGTAATCTCTTACATGTTCTGCTGGACTAGTATCCGTGTTTGGTCTTTGGGTACAGAATTATTTTCAGTAACAGCCCTTTCATCTGCTGAGGTTTCTGTATAACCACGCTTAGGGTGCACCACAGCAATTGTAGTCAGGGTTACCTTGTTTGGGGCCCCCTCAGATGTTTTGCTCCCCTCCTCCCCAGATGAACCAGTAACTACGCCTCTAAACCAAGAACATTAGGCTATGTGCCCACGCTGCGGAAAATTCATGGAATTTGCCGTGATTTTTCTTGTGGAAATTCCACAGATTTTTCAAAAATCCGCAGTACAGCGAGTCCTCAGCCATTTCTATGGCATTTGGGGAGTGATGTTCCCATGCTGCATTTTTTTCCGCAGCGGAAATAATGCGGATTTCCCTGCAGAAAAATTTGCAGCATGTGAATTATTCCTGCGGATTTTTCCGCATGATCCTATACTTACCTGCCTTGATAGAAGACACCGGAGTCACTTCATCCAGTGCAGTGGAGCCAGGAGCAGGAAGCAGGAGGTGGTGGAGCCTGTCATGTGACAGTTGGAGCTAGTTCAGGCCCGCCCACCTTCTCCTGCAATGTGCAGACAGACACGGCCGGAAAGTGAAGTGCTGCGTGATGGAGGTAAGTATGAACACCCGGTCACTCCAGCACTTTTTCTGCATTGAGGATACTGTATCCTCAATGCAGAATGTTGACAGCAGCATATCCGCAGGACATTCCGCAATACATCCGCAGCATGAAAACAGACAACGTTTTAGTGCGGATTTCTGGGAGCTCCTGCGGAATGTCCTGCAGATATATCCACAGGACACTTTCCCCGTGGGCACATAGTCTTATGTTTTACAAGACACATGTCCGACAGTGATTATAGTCAATTTCTGAGTTCAGAAATATTAACTGTGGACTAGACTTCATTAAACCATAAGGTTTTCTGGGAAAGGCTCCTCTATACATTTTTACCTATATAAAACATGGAGCCATACATCCACATTTGTAAAATTATCAAAATTCTTTATTAAACATATATGCAAGACAAAAACAATTAAAAACCATCAAGAGTTCTTAGTGCAGAGAATCGAACAGTTGTGGAAATCCCACTTTCAGATAGTATACTGGATGGAGAGGATAACTCCACTGGGCTACGTGTAGATAGTCAGGTGTGATTACATAGGTCACTAGTGCGGACAACACATGAATCACAAACAAAGAGCAGAACCTCCATGGAATGTCACTGAACATCCATATATGGGCATAAAGAGTACACAGTGTATTAAAGTAAAGGACACAGTATATAAACCATGTCCACCCAATGGATATATTATATATCAAAATACAGGTTCAAATGCTCATGTGTATGATGCATGCGTATCCACAAAGTGAACCCACTAGTCACATAGCAAAGGTTCTAAACCAGCATAAATAAATGTAGTAGTGCATAGATATAAATATCACCACAGTGACATGTCAGTGCATCAAAATATATGCGGCCTCACTACAACCGTTTTAAGCCAGCACAGCTGCATATAACAGCAAAATTAGTATTATTGTAGTGGCATGTCAGTGCGGTAAGAAGTTATAATGCTGGTAAATCAGAAGCAGCACTCACCCATATTAAATCCAGTCTGGCAATGTGACTTCCAATGCCCCTGGATTTAATATGGGTGAGTGCACAAAAAGCACATGGACGCAGATTTGATAATGTTTTAAGGCCTTGGGATAATAAAGCTCCTACTCCCACCTCCAACGCATCTACCTCCACAATGAACTGCCACAAGAGGTCTGACTGAATAAGGACCGGTGCAGATGAAAAACAGTTTTTCAACTTATGAAAGGCCCCAATAGCTTCAGACGACCAAATCCAAAAGATCCGCCCCCTTACGTATGAGATCAGTCAGAGGTTTAACAATCTGGGAAAATCCCTTTTTAAATTTTCTATAGTAGTGGGCGAACAACAAAACACGTTGTAGAGCTTTGAGGTCGCTAGCTTGAACCCAATGAATAATAGCTTGTACCTTCCCAGGGTCCATTTTAAAACCACCAGCTGACATCATGAACCCTAGAAAAAAAAAAATTCCTGCATGGCAAATCTACATTTTTCTATCTTGGCAAATAAGGAATTTTTCCTAAGACTTTGTAACATACAGTAGATTGGATATGTCCATAATGAAAATCGAAATCAGGTGAAAAAAATCTGAATATCATCCAAATACACCACAATAAACCTTCCAATGTAGTAAAAAAAAAAAACATTGTTAATGAAGTTTTGAAAAACAGCAGGTGCATTGGTTAATCCAAAAGGCATCACAAGATTTTCAAAAAGACCCTTGGATGTTAAAAATGCCATCTTACACTCACCACCATCCCGGATACATATTTAACCCCTTCACGACCTTGGACGGATCTATCCGTCCAGGATCGTGTCCCGTTAAGCCCCGCCCCCTGCCGCGGGCAGGCGGCGTGGATCGGCACACATATCAGCTGTTTTCAACAGCTGACATGTGTGCCTGCTAGCCGCGGGTGGAATCGCTTCCACCCGCGGCCATTAACCCCTTAAATCTTGCTGCCAAAGTCTGGCAGCAAGATTTAAATGCGCGCGGCCATGTTTGTTACTCACCGCCGCCCCCACCGGAAGTCACGTGTGTTATCACGTGACTATCGGTGGTTGCCATCGTAGCACAGGGTCATGTAATGACGCCTGCTGCTACGATGTTTCACTTTCATTTTCCCTCGGCCGAGAGCAGAGGGAAAACCAAAGTGACTGAATCTGCTGATTACAGCGGTATAGCTGTGATCATCAGATAGCGATCAGCAATCGGATTGCTGATCGCTATAGCCCCCTAGGGGGACTAGTAAAATTAAAAAAAAAAGTAAAAAAAAAAGTTTTAAAAAATAAAAAAAAAACAAAAAACCTAAAAGTTCAAATCACCCCCCTTTCCCCCCATTGAAAATTAAAGGGTTAAAAAATAAATAAATATACACATATTTGGTATCGCCGCGTTCAGAAATGCCCGATCTATCAAAATATAAAATCAATTAATCTGATTGGTAAACGGCGTAGTCGCAAAAAAATTCCAAACGCCAAAATTACGTTTTTTGGTCGCCGCAAGTTTTACGCAAAATGCAATAACAGGCAATCAAAACGTAGCATCTGCGCAAAAATGGTACCATTAGAAACGTCAGCTCGAGACGCAAAAAATAAGCCATCACTGAGCCATAGATCCTTAAAAATAAGAACGCTACGTGTTTTGGAAAATGGCGCAAAACGTGCGCCACTTTTATTGGACAAACTTGTGAATTTTTTTTAACCCCTTAGATACAAGTAAACCTATACACGCACCGACCTGAGGCATCACATAGATACCTCAGTTTTACCATATAGTGAACACAGTGAATAAAATATCCCAAAAACTATTGTACGATCACACTTTTTTTGCAATTTTTCCGCACTTGGAATTTTTTTGCCGTTTTCCAGTACACTATATGGTAAAACTTATGGTTTCATTTAAAAGTACAACTCGTCCCTTAAAAAACAAGCCCTCATATGGCAAGATTGATGGAAAAATAAAAATGTTACGCCTCTCAGAAGAAGGGGAGCAAAAAACAAAAACGCAAAAACGGAAAGTGCCCGGGGGCTGAAGGGGTTAATTATAAGCCCCTCTAAGATCAAACTTGGAAAACTATTTGGCCCCAGTTAGCTGATTAGATAGGTCGGGGATAAGTGGAAGGCGGTATTTTTAACTGTAATTTTATTTAATTCATGGAAATCGAGGCAGGGAAGGAATTCTCCATCTTTTTTTGGCATAAAAGAATCCAGCAGCAAAAGGAGAGGAAGAAGGATGAATATGCCCTTTCCATAAACTCTCACTTACGTATGTCTTCATGGTAGCTCGTTCGGAACCAGACAAATTATACAGGTATGCATTAGGCAATTTGGCATTAGGGATAAGATTGATGGTACAATCATAAGGGCAATGGGGCGATACAATCTCTGCCTCTTTTTACGAAAAAACATCTCTGAAATCCTTCAGGTACTTGGGAAGACCGTCTGGACTAGCAGTTGAAACTTGCACAGAATTGAGACATTTTTGATGACAATCAGAACCCCAATTGACAATATCCCTTTGGCACCAATCAATAACAGGATTATGTAAATGTAACCAAGGGATTCCCAGCACCAAGCCCACAGGTAAATTATCCATAACATAACAGGAGATGGACTCAGTATGAAGAGATCCAACCATGAGCGTGAATTCTACCATTACATACTGAACCAAGTTCCGGAGTAGGGCGTTTTGTCAATTACAACAATCTGAATGGGTCCCTTCAAACTAACTGTTCCTAAACCTAACTTCATCACCAGTCCAGAATCAATAAAGTTCATAGAAGACCCACAGTCAATGAAAGAAAAGAAAATGCTGATATGAATCGATTTTCAAAGGATAGTTCCACATTCACAAATACTTTATTTGAGGACTTAAGAGGTACCTGGAAGTCTGGGTGACCTCCTCGATAATCACCCAGACTTAGGTGTTCCCGACGGCTTGTCTGCAGGAGGGTGAGCTAAGCATTCCTTTCAGAAATGTCCAACAGGACCACAGTAGAAGCAAAGCTTGAGTTAATGACGCCGTCCCTCTCCTTTTTATTAGGACCGGCTGCACCAACTTTCATAAGTTCTGCCTCAGTTAGATAATCACAGCTGGGATGACTGAGGGGACTTTCCTGTCAAATCTCTCATCTCTCCTGTAACCTACGATCCATATGGATAGGTGAGTCATGGCCTCTCCAGAGATCTCGGAGGGAGATGGAGAGCCAGAGCATCCTTTAATGTATCCGACGGACCTCTGTAAAACTGACACTTCAGGGATGTGTTGTTACACAGGACTTTATATGACTACTATCTGAACTCTGAAATAAACTATACTGCTCTGCAGTGCGGCCTCTCTGTGTCAGATTCATGATCTTAGCTTCTGCCACCTGGACTCTGTCAGGTTTGTTGTATATCAACCTTAGAGCATCAAAAAAGGCGTCAACAGAAGACCGTTATGGAGCTAATGAAGATAGAGAAAATGCGCACATATGGGGACCCCCCTTAAGAGACATAAAAAAACCCACCTGCTGGGACTCATTCCCTGACGATCAGGGTCATAACGCAAAAAATAATTTACAGCTCTCCCTAAAGACTCTGAACTGGTCTTTCTCCCCTGAAAACATATCAGGGAGAGCAACCATGGGTTCAGGGGCACTCAATTGCACGTCAGTCGATAGTGAGGGGTTCTGGGAAGTACCCACTGTACTAGAAAACTACCCCTGCAACTGCGTCTGAGAATATGCTAACCTCTGCTGCTCCACAGTTAAATCCTGGACTAGTTGGGTCAGGTTTGTAATTTGATCGCAAAGAGAATGTACTGGTTCCTTGAGTGGAGAAAAAGAAAGTCAGGCCAGTTGTAATGTAACGCTAGTCACTACAAGGATATTATGGAAGGAGGGGTAGTCAAGAAAGCCGGGGTATGGTAACAGGAGGACACGTATGAACAAAAGGGGAAAACAGGGGCATAGTCAGGTCACAGTCTGAGGGTCATTATACCAGGAGAGCACGTAGTAGATAAAGGGAGAAAACAAAGATCAGTCACAGCAGTCCGGGATCAGAAAGCCAAGATCAGAACAAAAGCCAACACACAAACAGCAACACAGCAGAGCCAAAAAATACAACTGGCGAGGTTCTGGGGGAGCATGCTCAGTAAAGAAGCCTGAGCAGTCACCAGAAAGGTGGAACAGCTGAGTACCCAGCACTAGAGATGAGCGAACCGGTCGCGGTTCGGCTCGAGTTCGGTTCACCGAACGGAGGCCGCATTCGAGTTCGGTTTGGCGAACCGTTCGACGAACCACTCGAACCCCATAGAAAACAATGGGAGGCAATCACAAATAAATAAAGACACCTAGAAACACCCTCAAAGGTGTCCAAAAGGTGACAAACAACTCACAAGACAACACAATCACAAATAAATTCTCATGCGAAAACAAAACAGCTTGACGAGGAAAAAGAGGACGAGACACAGGTATAGGCATGGCATGCCCTTCTAAAATCATGCAAAACACCACAAGGGGACTCCAAGCGGAGTCTCCCTTTTTTCCAAAAATTGGGCCACACAGACACCCCTTCAGTGGCAGCACTTGTGCCCCAGTTGTACACTTCACAGGTAGATTTGCATCAAGCACATTCAAAAATACACCATCCTTAACTGTCCCCAGGATGGCACCGGGGTAGGTAGCAAAGTCTTTGCTGATCCCAGATCTGTTCATCTTGGATCATTTTTAGAAACAGAAGAATAGATAATGAAGACCACTGCGCTACCCACATGTGCACATAGTGGGAGAAACTTAAAAGTGAGTCAAGAGGCTCCTAGTGACTTTAACCAAAATATGATGATCTGTATATATACACAGTATATGCAAAAAGATCAGATAAATTAAAAGTCAGATTAGGTAATAATATGAGCAGCAATATTCAAAATCGGCAAAATAATTAAATACCTGAAATGGTGACTATGTAGATGCCTTGTTAACAGGTATGGTGGTTTAATCAGTATACCAGTATGGCAGCTGATAATAGTTTTAAGAAATAAAGTTCAATAAAATGAAGAATAAATAATGAAAAAATATAGTTGTCCAATTATAAAGGATACATCAATGCAAATGTCCAGTTCAGGACTTGATGGAGTTAAATGGTCGTTGTGATCAGAATGTATACTACTAGTGATGACTTGTTTAAAAATAAATGGTAATAGGTTATACAACCAATTTGGTTGATCCCAATATGGCTGCTGTGCACCTGAGAAAAAGATAGAGTGAGATTAGAAAGAACCCAAAGGGTTAATGCACAGGCTATACATCATGACGTATTGCACCAGTGCTCGGCGGTGCTGCCACAGTCGCTGTAACATGTGTAGAGTCGAATTCCAGCGTGTCGGCACATCGCATTTCAGGCGATGAACTGGCAGGCCGAAAGACTTCTGGAGTGATGCAAGTCGCTCAGCTGCGGAAGTGAGCAGACAGTTTTCGTGCCCTGTGCAGAAGGCCATCTAGGCCGGGATAGTGTGTTAAAAATTGCTGGACAACAAGGTTCAACACGTGAGCCTTACAAGGCACATGTGTCACCTTGCCCAGGAGAAGGGCCGCACCCAGGTTTGCAGCATTGTCGCATACGGCCTTACCTGGCTGCAGGTTGAGTGGAGACAACTGTGACGACTGGACTTTCATGGGTTAAAGTTTCTTAAAATTCAGCCAGACAGGATGATAGATTGTTTATAGACGGGGGATAAGTCCCTCATTGTTTCTACAAGACTCTTGTTGACTCATGTAATTGTGTTGGCCACTGAAAGCCAGACGTATTGTTTCTCCAGACTCTTTCAGTAACCATTGTAACGTAATTGTGCATTGCTAATGTGATTACCTTAGTAGCCATTGTCGAGTCTGTGACTTGCAGACTTCATGTAGATATCCTCAGTCTTTCTGTAGACATCATTTGGATAAACATTGTCCATGAAGGTTGAGATTCATCCAATGGGAGAGGCGATCTTGTCCAACCAATCGATGAGGACGCAGTGTATCCAAGTGGAAGGCTGTGGCTATAACAAGGATTTTTTGAAGCCACCAGGTTGTTGATGGATGCTGATGGATCCAGTCTAAGCTCTTTGGAGCTGACTAGAGTATCAGGATATCTTATGGCTTCAATCTAGGGACTCCGGTTCCGGTTGGAGACCATATCCACAGCCTAGGGATTTCGATTCCGGCTGCCAGGATTGTAACATTATTCAGGACTACCTAAGGAGGACACTCAGGTTGGAACAATCCGGTCACCTGGCTACAGACTTTACAGACCTCACACAGCTTCCTAAATCTGGCGCTATTCCTTTCTCGGTGGGTGCCCGCCGAAAGCGGGGTGCTGCTGGATTGGAGTAAGCGGCCCTGGAAGCTCTGAGGCATGGACATTCTAAATCCCTGGTGAGCCAGCGGAAGGGTGAGACTCTGTTGTCTGTTACATTTGTGTGTTTTGCTGGTTATGTGTTATGTGTCGTTAATATTTTGGGGATCTAATAAAGTCTAATTATTGTGGTTCCCTCACCCTGTGTTGTCTGAGTAGTGTTACGCCCACGGTTAAGGAGGCCGGCGTTCAGTTGGGATGAGCCCTGAGCCACGCTGTCTTTCTAAAGGCGGCGGGTTTTAGTGGACGAGAGCACCAACTGAGCCCCGTGTCTCCACAAACCATTTACCAAACTCGGACTCCAGAGCTGCCCACAACTCAGCCGCTGTGTGACTCTTATTTCCAAGACATTTCAAGCTAAAGACTGCCTGATGCCGTTGCGCTCTGCTGCCAGCATAGTAATGAGGTGTGCGTGATTCCTTCTGCGCAGTTACAACGCTGGTGGCCTGACCAGGCAGGCTTGGGGCGGCGGTGGAGGACCCAGACGAAGTTGAGGAGGCAGAAGCGTTGGAGGAACTTGGACAGAAAGAGGATTGACGCACAAGTCGTGGGGACGGCAAGACTTGTTCAGCAGACCCTTCTCCATCTATCACCATAGTTACCCAGTGCCCAGTCAGCGACGTGTAACGTCCCTGTCCATGCTTACTGGTCCAAGTATCGGTGGTGAAATGCACCCGTTCACACACAGAGTTTCTCAAGGAAGCGGTGATGTTGTGTGCGACATGCAGATGTAGCGCAGGCACACCTTTCTTAGAGAAGTAGTGATGACTGGGCAACTGGTACTGGGGCACAGCGACAGACATAAGGTCTCGAAAATCCTGTGTGTCCACTAGGTGGAAAGACAGCATTTCGGTAGCCAAGAGCTTACAGAGGGATAAAGTCAACCTCTTAGCTTTGTCGTGGGGCGGAGGAAATGACCTTTTATTTGTCCACATCTGAGGGATAGAGATCTGGCTGCTGTGTGGAGACGGTGGTGAGTAGTGTGTCCCTGGAAAAATGCAGGTTTGTGAGGAAAGTGCAGACGGAGACATGATGTTGCCTTCATACAAAGTTGGTGCTATCGATGTCTGAGAGAGCTGTACACCCGCACTTGTTTCCCTTTCCAAACCAACTGATGACCTGCCAAGCAAACTGCCTGTTGTGGTTAAAGAGGTGGAAGGTCTGCGTGGAAGAACAGATGTGCCAGCTGTCCCCACAGTCATAGAAGATGAAGAGCGCGCGGATGCACTGGAAGGGGCAGGCAGTGGTTGGCCCGCTACGCTAGGCCGCATTGAAGCACAGTGAGCTTCCCACTGGGACTTATGATAGCTATTCATGTGACTATTCATGGAAGAAGTTGTCAAACTGCTGAGGTTTTTGCCTCTACTTACAGATTCCCGACATATTTTACAGATCGCATGATTTGGGCGATCCTTTGCAAGGTCAAAAAAGGACCAGGCTAGGCAAGGCTTAGAGAACATGCGACCTGCTGAGCCACCCCGACTGGTGCTCAGAGGCAGAGTGGTGGCTGAGGATGCAGTTGTAGACGTGCTACCAGTACTCCTCCTCTGTTCAGGAAGGCGCAAGGTAACTTCGTCGTCAGTTGCATCCACCTCCACCGCTTCTGTTGACCTTGAGTGCCTAACTGTGGGTTGACAGTAGGTGGGATCTAGAACTTCATCGTCAAGCGTTGTGTTTGCACTCCCCTCGCCCTCAGACCTAGCTTCTTCCTGCCCTGACCGAATATTTAAGTTGTCATCACAATCTGGTATCTGTGTCTCATCGTCATCAGTATGCTCCTCATTGTCTCCACCAACAGGTGTTACAGTTTGGCAATGAGGGTCTACATTATGCTCAGAAACTTGGTCATCACGGCCTCAATCTGAGTCACAAAGCTTCTGGGCATCACTGTAGACCATTTCCTGGTCTGTACTCACTGTAGCTTGGGAGCAGACCTCTGATTCCCAGCCTATAGTGTGACTGAACAGCTCTGCAGACTCAGTTATCTCTGTTACACCATACTCTGCAGGGCGGGTGGAGACTTGAGAGCTGGGAGATAGCAAGTGCGATTGTGATGACAACTCAGAGGACTGTTGTTTTTTGGATTTAGAAGTTGAGGTGGAGGAGAGGCCACTTGTTGGAGCACTTGAGATCCATTCAAGCATGTGCTTTTTTGTGCATCCTCTACCTTTGCTCCAGTTGTTTTGTTCCGTAAAAAAGGGAGCACATCGGATTGTCCACGGAAAGTAGTAGACATCTTACTTTTGCTGGAAGATGGCCTATCTTCAGCAGATGTTAAGGTAGCTTTCCCACCTTACCCATGGACACAAACTTTTCTTCCTTTTACAACACGCCTGTTCCCCTTTCCACCAGCATATTTCCTTTTGCCACTCATTTTGTTAGCGACAAGATTGGCCACTTAAAATGTGGTAGCAAAAATTGAGAGGTGGTGTAGATTGCAGACGTGGTCTAGCTTTATTGACAGCTGAAGAAACAACACTGACTATCCCTGACAATGCAACTATGGCCCTACAACTGGCAGCACTCTTTGCTATTAAAATAGCTTTGCAAAAAAGGGCAGCAGGGTACAATGCAGAGGTGGTGGGACTTGCTTGGCACAAGTGGGACACTAATGGAGTACAGCAGCCACTTTTTGGATGGCACTAACTGGCAGCACTCTTTGCTATTAAAATAGCTTTGCAAAAAAGGGCAGCAGGGTACAGTGGCCGGGTTGTCGGTCAGTGTAGAGGAAAGGAAGCCTCACTTTCTATCCCTCCTAATGGTGAAATGCAGCAAGGAATTCCCTGAGCTTAGGTACACAGATGCTGTTATCTGTATACAGCGTTTCCACGGACCTGACTGTCACCTATTGCTCTGAGCCCAAGAAAATGAGCCCTGAAAAGGGCTGAAATAAACTTCTGTCCCTATTCTGTAAAGCGCTGTGTGTATAGTGTACACAGCAGGACCGGCGACAGGAGCTGCGTGAGCGGTGACTGTCACCCAGACGCAGAAGGCAGATAATGGCACTGTGAGGGAAAATGGCCGTATTTATAATGCAAGGACATGTGACAGTTGTCGCGGGCGGAGGAGGGGACGCTGCGCTCTCCCACTGCTCGGGTCCGGCTGCCGCTGCTGCTGCGGCCGCTGCTGCTCGGTGGCTCGAGCGATGGGCCGGATCCCGGGGACTCGAGCGGCGCTCCTCGCCCGTGAGTGAAAAGGGGTGGTTTGGGGTTTTGGGGATATTGTCCGTGACACCACCCACGGTTGTGGTGATTGTGTAGACACCACCGCTGTTCTGGACGGGGATCCTGGGAGCGGTGACAGGGAGCAGCTTTGTTGTTATTTCTCCCCTCCGTGGGTAGGGGGTTGGTTGTCCCGGGGCCCAGTGAGGGGTTAGGAGTGAATGGCAGGCGGGTTACGGGGCCTGGTGAGGTGCAGGGTCGCAGGGGCAGCGCTGTGCCGCACGGCACGGAGGTACTCACTCAGCCAGATGATGATGACACAGTTCACGGTAAAACAAGCGGCTGGATGGACGGGTCCCTCGGACGGCTGCGGTTGTTCCTCCCTGCAGGTTGGTGATGACTGTCTCTCCCTGCACCTAAGTTCAGTGTTGGTAGCGATGGGTTACTACCGGTAACCCACTCCCCGACTTGGATATGGGCCGGAGGAACCCCTTTTGCCCGCAGGCGCTGGCCCTGGGAGATGGTTGCCCTTGGCGGTGGCGGCGTCTCCCCTTCACGGTTGGACGGTTGCCTTCTATTGGGACTTGGCTGTTTGGAAACCCCGGAGGTCCCCTTCACTAACGGATTTGGCAAATTCACGGCGACTCCAAGCCTTGCCGGGATCCGAAAGGCCCCTGCCAATGGTGCTGGCTTCTCTTTGTATGCCGGTCCGGTACCGCCGGGTCACCACCCATCCACGGTCCTTACGGCAGACTCCAATCGGCCTCCACTGCAGACGGTCACCACCGTCTGCAAACCTTGCTGTTCTGTCCGGGCCACACACCCGCACCAACTTCAGGCTCTTTTGCTGTCACTTCTCTCCTCTCTACTACTTTCCTTCTTCCACTTCCTCCTCCAAACTCTGTCTCTCCTCTCACTTCCCTAGCTTCACTCTAACTGCCTGTGTTTTCCCTCCTCCAGGACTGTGAACTCCTTGGTTGGTGGAGACCAACTGCCTGGCTCCACCCCCTGGTGTGGACAACAGCCCCTGGGGAAGGCAACAAGGATTTTGTGTTTTGACTTTGGTGTGCCTACAGGGAGTGTGGGATGTGGTGGTGTTGTTCTCTGTGGCCCCTGGCTTGTCCAGGGCGACACACATTCACAACCTATGACACATGCCCTTGCTTGTCTGGCAAAAAGTCCACTTACCTGTGTGTGTGTCTGGGATTGGCTGACATGCTGGCCCATCCCACTACACGCGTGCTTAGGGAAGAAAAAAAAAAATGGCGATCGGCATTCTCTTAGCAACACAGATCTAAACCCCGTCCCACCCGCACACTATACACTGAAATTAGATAATAGTGTGAATCACAGAGTGATTCACACTATTACAGTGAAAAGCCAGCTAGTAATTAGCTTGGCTTTTTGCTGATAGAACCGTTTTCGAACGTAACTCGAGCTGCCGAACTTTTAGCAAAAAGTTCGAGTTCTAGTTCGATCTAGAACACCCCCCAAAATCACTCAAACATGAAATTAGCGAACCTTGAACCGCGCTCAACTCTACCCAGCACCTCCAAGAACCAACCTGGACTCCAGTGTAGTGAACCAAGCTATAAGTTCAGTATCCAAGGAAGGCGCCACAGAGGATCTTCTAAAGGGCACTTTACATGGTGCGACACGGGCAAATTGCTGCCCGTGGCGCACAACATCGCTTTTACCCGTCACACGGACTCACCTGCCCTGCGACGTCGCTGTGGCCGGCGATCCGCCTCCTTTCTAAGGGGGCGGTTCGTGCGGCGTCACAGCGATGTCACACGGCAGCCAACCAATAGAAGCGGAGGGGCGGAGATGAGCGGGCGGAAGATCCTGCCCTTCTCCTTCCTTCCTTCTTTTCCGGTGGACGCAGGTAGGAGATGGTCCTCGTTTCTGCGGTGTTACACGTAGCGATGTGTGGTGCCGCAGGAACGATGAACAACATCGTACCGGCAGCAGCGATATTAAGGAAAGGAGTGCCGTGTCAACAATAAACGATTTTTGACGTTTTTGCGATCGTTGATCGTCGCTCCTTGGTTTCATACGCTGCAATGTCGCTAACGGCGCCGGATGTGCGTCACTAACGACGTGACCCCGACAATATATTGTTAGCGATGTCGCAGCATGTAAAGCACCCTTTAGGCAAGATGCTCTGCACAAGGAAATAGTGTCACTGCCAGATCTGTAAGCGCCACAGAGCATCTCCAGGTCTCTAGGATGCTCGGCGCAGAGGAATCGTGACACTTGCAACCTGCCGCTGAGCAGGATACCTTAGACTCTCAGCTATCCCTCCACTCACCCTGGGCTGATGAGATCACTAGACTCGCCACTGCAATACAAAAACACAAGGGAAGGAATACAAACAGGGGAAATAGACATGCAAGGATAAGACACTACAGGTAGCTTCAGTTTAGCAAAAACCACTGCTGCACACAACACGACAGTCGTCTTCCAGAACAGGCTTTTATTTAAAGTGGACTACATAGAAAGGAGGATTCAGTTTCTATCACAGGCATCATGTTATCAGATCACATGACTTCAATAGGTAAAGAGAGTAATCCCAAAGAGTCACACCTGAGATTGGCAGCTACAGCTCACAGCCAGACAGGAAAGGGTGCTTAACCCCTACAGCCCTACAGCACCACAAAGGAAATGTTATTGTGATGCCCCTGAACTAGTCAAGGTGTCACAGGGTACTGTACTCTTTTATCTGCTGGTGCAGGACTCAACCCCCCATGGTTCTGGGATCCTAACTTTTGGTGTTGCTCCATCAGCATTCAAATCCTAGTCACCCTACACCACACCCTGTCAGGCACACCAGTGGGTGGTCTCGCTGGAATAGGGCCACCCGCCTAGGGGTCAGGCAGACTGGTTGCAGGGACTTAGTTGAGTTGAGTGATAGCCCTCAGAGAGTAAGGAGCTAAGGGGAGTTGGAGCTCCCTGGGAGACATTGGCTAGGTTGCAGACGGTAGTCTGGGACCGGAGGAGTCGGAGACCCGGTCGCAGGGTATTAGAGAAAGGAGCCAGACTTAGTTTATTGTAACGGTTGGCACTGGAGTACCTAATAACCAAACCGGTACCGAGCACGGCGGGGTACTGGACCCTAGATCAGGGAGTAGCTTCAAGCAACCTGATAATTAACCTGCAGAGGATAGTATCTCTATGAACTGTCCCCAAGAGCTCAGAGGTCGAAGGCATCAACACAACGAGGGAGATAGGGCTTTCCAACCCATGCAGCCCACTGAAATCCCAAGTGTCAGCCATCGAGAGCACAGCTTCCTTACCTAATCGTGGGGAGCGGGACACTGAAAGCTATAGGCCGAGGGTTCACACAGAACATCTAACACTAGTGCATGGAGGCAAGGTACCGATCACCCGCAACACCAAAGGAAGCGGACTTCCGGATGAGCTCCCTTCAGAGAGGCAGCGGCACCCTGAGACTTGGTTTACCCTTGTGTAAGAGTCTGCTTTGCGGTCGCATCACCACTAACACTACCTGAATGAGTACGTGGTCCTCCCCTGCTTCCAACTAGCGCTGCGCTCCCCTACACCTCCCTTATCTAGAGTCCCGGGGCCTATCCTTCCCATGGAGGGAACGTCATCTGGCTTCCCCACTCCATCTTCCCCGGGTACTCCCACCGGCAGTGGCGGTACTCCCCTTACCGTGAACCATGGGTGGCATTACGAACTGTAACCCCACCTGCAAATATCCCCTTTTCATTTGAAGTGGCTGCGAGCCCCTGGGTCTGGAGACCCTCGAGCCACAGCAGACCCCGGATCCAAGTGGTTCGACTGCTGCAGGGGCGGCACATTATTAAATAACAGTAGGGAACGGCGCTGTGACCTTATGACACCAGATTCATCCGGGGTCTCCCCCAAGCGAGATACACTCATGACACCATTGTTTTATTTCAATGCAAATAATAGGCCCTGCCTACCACACTGTCTGTTCATTTCACTAAATTGAAATCATAGACCCAGTTTCAGTGGCAATATCAATGCAGGTGGCAGTGAATGAGCCCATTCTTCTTTCTGTCTGGATCTCTGACTTCAGTACTACCAGCACTGCCCTGATTGTAGCTTTGGCTGTGTACAGTGTTTTACAGGAGAGCTAAAATGCCTATCCGGCCAAAAGAAGAGGCACGGAGACTCTAGAAGAGGAATGGCAGGTAACTGATAAGAATAAGTATGACTGTATGAATGAAAATCACATCTGAATTGCGTTTGCTGAGGTTCATCATGCACTATTTGCTTTTGTGGATTGGTGGACTTAGTAATAAATTTCAACATTGTTAAGAACCCTCCCTTTTTGCTGGATTTTTTTCTTTTTCACTTTTCTCACTACTATATATCCTTTACAGACTGCAAGGTTCTGTGCATGGAGGATGTCCCACATTGGGTAATCTGAAATCTCCTTTTTTACGTATGGTTGTTGTTGCTTTTGTTGCGGGCAGGGGACAGACCACGGCAGGGGGGAACTGCTCGAGATACTCGGATCCGGGGTCATGGCGGTGGCTCAAGGGGAAGCCGGACCCGGGCCTGAGCACCCGTCCATCGCCCGCAAGTTAAAAAGGGGTTTATTAGATGGGGAAGGTTTTGTTAGTGATGCCACCCATGGTGTGCGCGGTGATTGTTGGTGAGACTGCCGCTGCCGCTGGAGGTGGTGCCCGGGGCTGATGGAGTGGGGCAGCTGGATGTTATCCCCTCCACGGGTAGGGGAGATGTAGTCCCGGGGCCCCAATACAGGTGAGATGGTACTGTGGAGCACAATCTGTAGGGTTGGACCGGATGGTGTTGGTGTACTCACAGTTCTGAATAATTCACACAGAGTCCAAAGGGTAAACCAAATTGCCAGTGACCGGTGACCTCCGACGGGGGGTGTTCATTCAGATCCCACACCCTTGTACAGCAAACAGGGGTCCCTTCCTCCTGCACTTAGTGTTGTGTCCTTGTTATTGACTGCTCCGCATGAAATGGGGAGGTCCACTCCCGGTGATACTGTGTGTTGGGAGCTGTGGCCCGCGAGAGGTGACCCGTGAGATCTTAGCAGGCAATTGCGGAGCCCTATCCCCCTCGTGGGGCTTCCGTCTCGCTCTATCTGGGCCTCCTGTGGGACAAGACCTGAAATCTTGCCCCTGGCTGGTCAATTAGTAAGGTGCGTGAAGCTGTTCTTGCTCTAGGGTCCAGGTACCCCATCATGCACGGCCTCCAGACCGGATTCCCGCTGTCAGTACTGGCGGGCTACAGCCCTGCCCCGGTCCACTTAAGGTCTCCCACGACTGGATCTCCGTCGCCTGTGGCCCTGTCTGCCGACTGTCACCTAGTCAGTAGTCCAGTAGTCCAGGAGCTCCAACCCCTGACTACCCGGTCACTTCACACTCCTCTCTCTTTCTCCTCCTAAGCTTGACTCCCTTGTTCCCTCCCAGAACACTTCAGGACTCCTAGGTGGGCATCACCATCCGCTTGGCCCCACCCACTGGTGTGTCCCAATTGTCATGGGGGGGGTGACTAGGCTTTGCTGGCTGGTGCTATGTACCTGGATGTGGGGTTGTGATGGAGGGTCAAGGAGGAGGGAATCCTGCACCTGGAAGAGGGGTGCAGTCATCTCTGACACCCTGATTTTGTCAGGGCGTCACACTTTGATTTAGCTTCTGGGGTGGAAAAAAACCCTTAAAGAAGCACTCCCATGAAAACCTTTACCGATCTGTCTTCTCCGGTTTCCAGAATCTCTCCATCTTTAGACTGACTCACGTGAAGACTTTATTCCTTGACACCTCATAATGCTTATGTGTGAGTCGGAAGATGCTATTACAATGTAAAAGACACTTCCAGCTCACACAGAGCGCAGTGTGATCCAGAGATATGTAACTTCATCACGTCAATCAGAAGAGGACCGCAGTGGCTTTGGAAATCTAAGAAGTCAGCGATCTCTGAGTATATTAAAGCATCTACACTACTCTGCATATACATTCACACAGGTTTAACCCAGAAAAATATACTTGGAGTGCTTCTTTAAGATGCAAGACTGAAGGACAGAGGAATGTAATATGACCTCTATTATCACGGAACCAAATCTCCAGATATACACTATACAGTGTTCTTGTGTCGTTAGCATATAAACCTTGTACATTCAAATTACTCCAATTTATTTCCCTATTTTTTGTGTAATGTGAAATGCTATCTATTTCCTATTCTACACAACACAATTCATTCTCTGTGAAACATTGAATCATCTCATAAGTGAGAATGCTGTATACCATCCCAAAGCAAGTGAATGACTATGTTTTATAGATACAGTTGAATATATACTCAAGGCCACTGTTAGAACATGGAATCGGGAAGCTGGAAGTCAGATTAATATTTATATACAGTGCACTTTCTTTAGCCAGTCACCTAATAATCCCAAAACTTTTATAACCCACCATAAAATGGCAATGTAATATGAAAATGTATGAGATCAATGCAGTCAGTTAGGATATTTTCACTTGTGTTAGTGAGTTTTATATACTGTTTATGACTGCCCAATAATCTTTTTGGTGCCAAACTGAAGTCTTTTTTACTGTAACTATAAATGTACTTTCTATTCTGCTTTTTCAGATTATGAACCCTAGGTCCAAAGACAAAAAGTAGGAAAAGAAAACAATATATTGTGCAGATATAATCTTTTCTATTGTGACCTTTGGACTCCGAGAGACTAGGTTATTTATTAAATCAAGTCATACAGAGATCTAGAGGCCCACACAAGGCTTTTTCTATGTGTAACATTTAGGATGTTTAAGTTCTATTTACGAGGCACTAAATATCAGTGAGCTGTGCATTTAATGACTCACGTACCATCAGGGTGGGCTACAACAATATGACCATGTATTCATCAAGCCAAAATCAATAAATCTACAGCATGCCAATGTGGCGCCCCAGGACCTGGTCGCCACAACAGCATTGCCCTCCCAAAGGGTTAATGCTGAGCCTGGAGGTAATTGGGAGATCTATTGGCCAGTAAGTTAACACCCAACACAGTTCTCCCTCCGGCCAGCAGGGGGAGCTCTGAACCTGGAACTTCAGGGAGCATTCCTTAAGTCTGGCTGGAGGGAGGAAGTAGTGGTTAGTCTGGAGACAGGAGTGAAAGAGGACAGACGGAGAGTAGTGCTGCCTTGTAGAACTGGGGCCTAGAGCTGGGATAGCTTGGCCCAGTGAAGCAAGAGGAGCAGAGAGGCACAGCAGAGACTCGGACATCGGAGTCTGTGGTTGCCAGGGCATAAAATCCATCCCTGGTAGCTGAATCCGGAGGGCAGGAGAGCTGCAAGCCCCCTGGCCCAGAAGTAATCTGAAGGTACAGCTGCATTCCAAGGGCCCGGTGTAGACTCCAGCAGAGAAGCACCAGAGAGGGCCTGCGCAGTCTACCACACAGAAAAAGGGACGAACAACCAGTCCCAGCAGCAAGAGGGCAATTGCGAACCCAAAGTGCAGTGTCCTAAAACAGCAAAGAAAGATAGGGAGTAGGCCTCATACTCAACTGGCCAAAGATCACCCCAGGCACTTCCAGGCCGGCCGGACCATCTTTACCATCTGTGACGGTCTCCCTGGACTAAACTTCTGCCGAGTAAAAGAGGAGAAGGTAAAGAGACTACTGTTTGTGCCTGTTTCTTTCATTGCTTGTCGGCCCTGCACCGTGTTAGTTACACAACACCATAGACTTCCACAAGCACCAACTGTGTCCCGGGGCACCGCTCCACCTGTGGGGAGCAGTATCACCATTGCTGCCACTTCATCAGGCCTTACACAGCAGCGGCGGCTTAATAGCCGCATACCACAGGTGGCGTCACGAATACAAACTTAAAGTCATCAGCCACATATTCTACTGACACCCACCAGGGCCACGGAGCCGGGCCCAGCCACCACTGACTACCACCGGACTAGTCCGGCCCGGCACCGGGTGTCCCATAGCCCTGGGATGGGCGAGTCACCAATTCTTCTCAGACTCTAAGGTACTTATAACTTTGGACAAAAAAAGGCATCTTTAGTAGGGGCTACGGCTTCAAGGAAGAAGGTGTGGTGGGATTTTTATATTCATATACTTTTTGTTATAAAGTTATTCTTAAAGATTACATTGGAGATAGCATATAAATATGCTTCATAACATATAGTGGAAGGGAAGAAAAATCTATTCTAAATTATTTTTTACTAACAATAGAATGACCTAAAAGATGAGGAGACTATACCATGCTGGTATTTGCCCCGCTGCATAGCCCTTTACTGGGAGAACACTGCTTGTGATGCTGATTATTATGATCTGTGTTCGCCAAGCACAGGATTGTGAAAAATGAACACAAGAGGTATATTTATTTAGACACAGAAAGAGTAGAACTCTTGTGCAAGAACAGTGTATGGGCCCTTCGAGGTTCATTCAATAATCCATCAGAAAGCAAAATTCCATCTACTTTGGAGCTGGATGGGCACCCCCTTACCTTTTGGGCCCTAGTGCATCTGCTTAAGTTGCACCAATCATATGTCCGCCCCTGTATGTATGTATGTATGTATAATATACACACGTGGTAAAAATTGTTGATACTCCTCATTTAATGAAAAAAAAACCACAATGGTCACAGAAATATCTTTAATCTGACAAAATTAACAATAAATAAAAAAAATCTATGAAAATGACAAAATGAAAGTTAGACATCGCTTTCCAAACATGCTTCCACAGAATTTTTAAAAAAATAAAACTCCTGAAACAGGCCTGGACGGAAATGATGGTACCCCTGAAATTAATGTGACAAAAGAAACATGTTAAATCAAGGTGTCCACTAATTAGCATCACAGGTGACTACAATCTTGTAATTAGTCAGTGGACTTGTACAGTCCCTGACAGAAGTTCTGTCGCTTATCCATGTTATGTAAATAAAAGCTTATAACCTGACTTTAAATTCATCCATTGGTTTCATAAATTACTCTTTTAAAAGCTGAAACCCTCCCAAATTTGGTTTAGGTTATGAAAATAAAGTTGCTGCAAAGCTGAAATATTGATCATTTAACGAACACAGAAAGGTCAGATTTTGGCAAGACAAATGTTTTGCTGCCTTGTCATATAATGCACCTAATCCTAGTTTACATCCTCACCTGTGCTCACTAAATGATCGCTTAATTAGTGGGTGTGTATAAAATGAAACTCAGCACCCTAGACCTTTAGTTGAACAGCAACTTGACCTCTGACAACATGCCAAAAATCCACCCTGCTACCAAAGCCTTGATTATCAAGAGGCTGAAGACCAAATCCACTGCAGAGGTGGCTGGCACCTTTTAATGTGTCTCAGCGTTAAGTACAAAGAATTAAAAAAAGATTTGAAGAGACTGGAGATGTTTTTGACAAGCCCAGGTCCGGCAGACCCCCAAGACAACTGCTCAGGAGGAACGTTTGTTGGTTAGAAAATCCAAAGCCAGTCCCTCTTCCACTGCAGCAGGGCTCCAACAGGCCTGGTCACCTCACGTCCCTGTGTCAACTAGAACAGTTTGTAGGATTCTGTCTCGAAATGGCCTCCATGGTTGAATCAGTGCCCAGAAGGGACCATTAAACAAAAGGCAATTAAAAGATGGACACTGGAAAATTGGCAGAAGGTGGATTTTTTTGATGAATCTTCAGTTGAATTACACCACAGCTGCTGCAAATACTGCAGGAGACCTACTGGAGCCCATATGGAGCCAAAATACACCCAGAAAACAGTTAAGTTTGGTAGTGGAAAGATCATGGTCTGGGGTTACATTAAATATGGGGGTGTGCAAAACATTTGCAAGCTGGAAGGAAATATCAATAGCCTAAAATAATAAGAAGTATTAGCTACCTCTTACATTCCCAATCATAAGAGGGGTCAAATTCTGCAGCAGGATGGTCCTCCATGTCATACATCCATCTCTACAACAAAGTTCCTCCTGACAAAAAGATCAAGTTGCTCAAGGACTGGCCAGCCCAGTCACCAGACATGAACATCATTGAGCATGTTTGGGGTAGTATGAAAGAGGAAGCTTTGAAGAGAAAACGAAATAATCTAGATGAACTCCGGGAGGCATGTAAGACTGCATTCTTTGCTATTCCTGATGACTTCATCAATAAATTGTATGAATCATTGTTGAACCGCATGGATGCAGTCCTTCAAGCTCATGGAAGTCACACAAAATATTAAATATGGCTCTAATAGCTTAACAACGTCATTCACCAATTTTATGCAACATATCTTTGTATTAGAAGTTAGGGGTACTTTGCACACTGCGACATCGCCACTGCGATATCGTCAGGGTCAAATCGAAAGTGACGCACATCCGGCGCCGGTAACGACGCCGCAACGTGTAAAGCCTAGATGCGCCGATAAATGATCGCAAAAGCGTAGAAAATCGGTGATCTGTGTAGTGTCGATCATTTTCATAATATCGCACCAATAGGAGATACGATGTTGTTTTTCGTTTCTGCGGTAGCACACATTGCTGTGTGTGAAGCCGCAGGAGCGAGGAACATCTCGTTACCTGCCCCCACTGGTTATGTGGAAGGAAGGAGGTGGGTGGGATGTTTACGTCCCGCTCATCTCCGCCCCTCCGCTTCTATTGGCCTCCTGCCGTGTGACATCGCTGTGACGCCGCACGACCTGCCCCCTTAGGAAGGAGGCGGGTCGCCGACCAGAGCGACGTCGCAGGGCAGGTAAGTGCATGTAAAGCTGCCATAGCGATGTTCGCTGTGGCAGCGATCACCAAATATCGGCATAACGATAGGGGCGGGTGCTATCATGCTCGCCATCGCTAGCATCGGCTAGCGATGTCGCAGCGTGCAAAGTACCCCTTAATTATTTGTTTGAATTTCACATTACTTTCTGGGGGTGACAAAACTGGGGTGCTGAGTTTCATTTTATACACACCCACTAATTAAGCAATCATTTAGTGAGCACAGGTGAGGATGTAAACTAGGATTAGGTGCATTATATGACAAGGCAGCAAAACTTTTGTCTTGCCAAAATCTGACCTTTCTGTGTTCATTAAATGATCAATATTTCAGCTTTACAGCAACTTTATTTTCATAACCTAAACCAAATTTGGGAGGGTTTCAGCTTTCAAAAGAGTAATTTATGAAACCAATGGATGAATTTAAAGTCAGGTTATAAGCTTTTATTTACATAACATGGATAAGGGACAGAACTTTTGTCAGGGCTGTACACATATAGCAATTCATAATGTGCTATGTTAAAACTTAAAATTCTCAAAAAATTAAAGATTTGAGATTGAGGACGATTTGGTGAGTTTCTGTTAAAAAAATTACTTTAAGTTAGTGTGTTTTTACATTTATTTTTTTTGGAAGCAGAAACAGAGCAAAACTCTCTAAATCCTTTTCAAATACTCAAAACTTTTTTTCTGTTGATGTATTAATGTACTAATGGTGTTTCTGGTGATGTATTCATGTAAGTACCACTTTAAATAAAATTTGTGGCCCTTTGGATTTGTTCAGTATGGCAATGTGACCCATGGACCAAAAAATGTTGCGCATTCTTGTCCTACATGCTCATGCACTCACAGCACCATTGCAACTTTTGTCTTGCCAAAATCTGACCTTTCTGTGTTCATTAAATGATCAATATTTCAGCTTTGCAGCAACTTTATTTTCATAACCTAAACCAAATTTGGGAGGGTTTCAGCTTTCAAAAGAGTAATTTATGAAACCAATGGATGAACTTAAAGTCAAGTTATAAGCTTTTATTTACATAACATGGATAAGCGACAGAACTTCTATCAGGGACTGTATATAGGGCTGCAGATACTCACTGTGCTGTTTGGTGACATGGTCTGGATCACACTCAACATGGACCAGAGGAAGCAAAGGAAAGAGTTCTCTCAGGAGATTAGAAAGAAAATTATAGACAAGCATGTTAAAGGTAAAGGTTATAAGACCTTCTCCAAGCAGCTTGATATTCCTGTGATTACAGTTACACATATTATTCAGAAATTCAAAAGCCATGGGACTGTAACCAACCTCCCTTGACGTGGCCGCAGGAGGAAAATTGATGACAAATCAAAGAGATGAATAATACGAATGGTAACAAAAAAGCCCGGAAAAACTTCTAAAAAGATTAAAGGTGAACAAGTTCAAGGAATGTCAGATCACACCATCCATCCTTGTTTGAGCGAAAGTGGACTTCATGGGAGACGACCAAGGAGGACACAATTGTTGAAAAAAAAATCTTAAAAAAGAAAAAATGAAACTTTTTGGCAAGGCACATCAGCTTTATATTCACAGATGGAAAAATGAAGCATATAAAAAAAACACTGTTCATACTGTAAAACATAGAGGAAGCTCTGTTACAGTGGGTATAGAAAGTATTCACACATCTGTAAATGTTTCACTATTTGTTTCATTGCAGCCATTTTTTTCTGAATAATGTACACTCTGCACCCCATCTTGGGAGAAAAAAACAGAAATGTAGACATTTTTGCAAATTTATTAAACAAGAAAAACTGAAATATCACATGGTCATAAATATTCAGACCCTTTGCTCAGTATTGAGTAGAAGCACTCTTTTCAACTAGTACAGAAATGAGTCTTCTTGGGAATGATGCAACAAGTTTTTCACACCTGGATTTGGGGATCCTCTGCCATTCTTCCTTTCAGATCCTCTCCTGTTCTGTCAGGTTGGATGGTGAACGTTGGTGGACAGCCATTTTCAGGTCTCTCCAAAGATGCTCAATTGGGTTTAGGTTAGGGCTCTGGCTGGGCCAGTCAAGAATGGTCACAGAGTTGTTCTGAAGCCACTCTTTTGTTATTTTAGTTGTGTGCTTAGAGTCATTGTCTTGTTGGAAGGTGAACCTTTGGCCAAGTCTGAGGTCCAGAGCACTCTTGAAGAGGTTTTCTTCCAGGATATCTCTGTTCTTGGCCGCATTCATCTTTCCTTCAATTGCAACCAGTCATCCTGTCCCTGCAGCTGAAAAACACCCCCATAGCGTGATGCTGCCACCACCATGTTTCACTGTTGGGATTGTATTAGACAGGTGATGAGTAGTGCCTGGTTTTCTCTACACATACCGCTTAGAATTATCACCAAAAAGGTCTATCTTTGTCTCATCAGAGAATCTTTTTTCTCATAGTCTGGGAGTCCTTCATGGTTTTTTTTTCAAACTCTATGCAGGCTTTCATAGGTCTTGCACTGAGGAGAGGGTTCTGTCGGGCCACTCTGCCATAAAGGCCCAACTGGTGGAAGGCTGCAGTGATAGTTGACTTTGTGCATTTTTCTCCCATCTCCCTACTGCATCTCTAGAGCTCAGCCACAATAATCTTGGGGTTCTTCTTTACCTCTCTCATCAAGGCTCTTCTCCCACGATTGCTCAGTTTGGCTGGATGGCCAGCTGTAGGAACAGTTCTGGTGGTCCCAAACGTCTTCCATTTAAGGATTATGGAGGCTACTGTGGTCTTAGGAGCCTTGAGTAATACAAAAATTCTTTTGTAACCTTGGCCAGATCTGTGCCTTGCCACAATTCTGTCTCTGAGCTCCTTGAGCAGTTACTTTGACCTCATGATTCTCATTTGGTCTGAAATTCACCGCAAGCTGTGAGGTCTTATGTAGACAGGTGTGTTCTTTCCAAATCAAGTCCTATCAGTTTAATTAAACACAGCTGGACTCCAATGAAGGAGTATCACAAGGAGGATCACAAGGAAATGGACAGCATGTGACTTAAATATGAGTGTCAGAGCAAAGGGTCTGAATACTTATGACCATGTGATATTTCAGTTTTTCTTGTTTAATTCTTTTTTCAAAAATTTCTACATTTCTGTTTTTTTCTGTCAAGATGGGGTGCAGAGTGTACATTAATGAGAAAAAAATGAACTTTTTTGAATTTACCAAATGGCTACAATGAAACAAAGAGTGTCAAATTTAAAGGGGTCTGAATACTCTCCGTACCCACTGTAATAGAGCCTCCTCCATGTTTCACTGTATTGACAGTGTTTTTTCTTGATATACTTCATTTTCCCATCTGTGAACATAGAGCTGATGTGGCTTGCCAAAAAGTTCCATTGTATCATCTGGCGATAGGATATTCTCCCAGAAGCTTTGTGGCTTGTCAACATGTAGCTTGGCAAATTCCAGTCTGGCTTTATGTTTTTTTTCAACAACGGTGTCCTCTTGGTTGTCTCCCATGAAATGCACTTTGGCTCAAACAACGACAGATGGTGGAATCTGACACTGATGTTCCTTAGGCTTGAAGTTCACATTTAATCTCTTTAGAAGTTTTTCTGGGGTCTTTTGTTACAAAAATTTAAAGGGGTGTGAATACTTTCTGTACCCACTGTATGTTCTGGGGCTGTTTTGCTTCATCTGGCACAGGGTGTCTTGAATCTGTGCAGGGTACAATAAAATCTCAAGACTATCAAGGGATTCTAGAGAGAAGTGTGCTGCCCATTGTCAGAAAGCTTGGTCTCAGTCACAGGCCATAGGTCTTGCAACAAGAAATTGCCCTAAAACACACAGATAAAAACACCCAAGAATGGTTAAGAGGAAAATATTGGACTATTCTGAAGTGGCCTTTCCATAAGCCCTGACCTAAATCCTATTGAGCATCTTTGGAAAGAGCTGAAACATGCTGTCTGGAAAATGCAAACTTCAAACACGAGATAACTGGAGAAGTTTGCTCATGAGGAGTGGCCAAAATACCTGTCGAGAGGTGTAGACGTCTCATTGACAGTTACAGGAATCGTTTGATTGCAGTGATTGCCTGAAAACGTTGTGCAACAAAATCTTAAGCCAAGGGCACCATAATATCTGTGGAAGCACGGTCTGACTTTCATTTGTTCATTTTCATAGATTTGTTTTTACTTATTATTATTTTTGTCAGATTCAAGTTTTTTCTGTGACAATTGTGGGTTTTTCTTTCATTAAGCGAAGGATACCAACAATTTTGACGTGTGTATATATGATACACATACATACCTCCATGTGTAAATAGAGTGAAATAAGTATTGAACACCACCAATTTTCCAAGTAAATATATTTCTAATTGTGCCATTGACCTGAATTTCTCATGAGATGTTGGTAACAACCCATCCAATTCACACAAGCAAATAAATCAAACCATAGATGTACATAAATTATAATGAGAAATGCCACAGGGAAGAAGTCTTGAACACGTGAAGAAATAGGTACAAAGAGCCATGGAAAATCATGACACCAGCTGAAATTTATCAGTAATTAAAAAATAATCCTGCCGCTGAGTGAAAAATAATAGCTGGTTCAACTGATGTCCTATAAAAATGTTTCTCATTACCAAGGTGCCACACAAGAGACATCTCATGATGAGAAAAAACCAGTAAACAGTCTCCAGACCATTGCAACCTTATTGTTGCAAAATATACTGATGGTATTGGTTACAGAAAAGTATCTAAAGTACTAAAAATTCCACTGAGGACTGTAGGGGCCATAACTCAGAAGTGAAAAGAAAATAATTTCACCATAAGCCAGCCATTACCAGCTGCTCCCCCGCAACATTTCAGACAGAGGAGTGAAAAAAATATAGGAAGAGTTGTCCAAAAGCCAAGGACCACCTGTGTAAAGCTACAGAAAGGCCCTATATCAGCAGGTAAAATTGTTTAAAATAACACAATATAAAATAATATAACAATATAAAAGTAATTCACTCAACCTCCATGGCCTGTATGCATGCTCAAAACACAAGACTCGATTGCTGAACAAGAAGCATGTTCAAGTGTGTTTAAGGTTTGATGAACATTATTTAGAAAAACCTGGGAAATACTGGAAGAATATAGTCTGGCCAGATGAGACCAAAATTGAACCTTTGGATGTCATAAAACATTCCATGTTTGGAAGCTAAAAGGCACTACATATCACCCCCCCAAAACACTATACCAACAGTGACGTTTGGAGGTGGGAGAGGGGCTGTTTTTCAGCATATGGCACAGGCAAACTTCATATAATTAAAGATAGGAGGAATGGAAAATTGTACCGAGACATTCTTGATAGACATCTGCCATCTGCTAGGTTGAGGAAGATGAAACAAGGGTGGACATTTCAGCAAGACAATGATCCCAAACACACAGTTAAGAATACTCTCAATTGATTTAAGAGAAAAAAAATAACACAAATGTCTCAGCCAATCGAATAGAAAATATATGGAAAAATCTAAAGAGCTCATAGAAGGAGCCCACAAAACCTTAAGGATTTGAGGAGTGTTTGTATGGAAAAATGGGCAAACATCACACCTGAGGAATGCATGTGTGCTAATTTCTCAATACAGGAGGTATCTTGAAGCTGTTGTTACCAACAAATCTTTTGTACAAAGTATTAAATAAATTTCAGTAAGCGTGTTCAATACTTTTTCCCTGTGTTATTTCTCATTATTAGGGCTCATGCGCACGTAACTGCTGAATATTCTGCAGCAATTTGACAGCACGCTTCAGATCGCTACAGAAACACTGCATAATGGATGCAGTTTTTCTGTACAAAAAAAGCCGATTTCATGCGCTCTGGCTGCTGCCCCCACCATAGACAGAGCGGGAGCTGCATCCATAGCACATGGAATAATTGACATGCTCATTTTATGAACGCATGGATTTGGGTCAAAATTTTAGCACCCAAATCGCTGCGTTCATAAAAGCAATGTGCGCACGTCTCATGCACAATCTTTATAGATTGTGCAGGGGACGCAGGACGCATGCATTTACACTGCACTGCTAAACGCAGCGTAAATGCATGTAATTACGCAACGTCCACATGAGCCCTTACAAATCACTAAATTTGTGGACATCTATTAATTGATTTCTTTACCTGTGTAGGTGTGCGTACTGGATGGGTTGTTACTGACATCTTGTGAGAAATTCATGTCACTTGCACCTTTATAAATATATAAACTTAGAAAATGAGTGAAGAGTCCAATACTTATTTAATCTTATCAGGTGTGTGTCACCACCTTTTATTCTTAAAATACATGAGAATAAAATGAGGCATTGCTTTGGTGACGTGGCTTTTAACAAAGTGTGATTTTACACTTCAGTGTGCTGACATTTATAGGGCTAGATGACCTGGCAAAAAAGTAACAATTTATTTCCCTAGGAAGTAACTTTATTGTGCACAAGCTGTTATATAATGCAGAAAAACCGGCTTTTGCTTTTTCTTTTACTAGTCTCCAGCAGATATACCGGCTGTGGCAGTAATTTACCCACCACTAAAAAAATCATAACTTTTGGAAACTTTTTTTTTTTTTAAACCATTTTTTTCAGTTCTTTTCCAAACTCCTAAATGATTTTTTTGAGCCTTTACAAAATCTGCCCTTATAGATATTATACAGTTAAGAAAATACATTTACTAGGGTGGTCCCCCCGATCCTGCAGGCTTGGCGTACCTTCCTCTCGTTTACAGTGGTAATCAGGGCCGGCATCAGCACCCGGCATACCCGGGCAAATGTCGGGGCCCTGGAGAGCTGAGGGGGCCCACTCGGCCTCGTCACTTTAGCTGCCCCGGGCTGTGCCCACTCTCCTTCAGTTCTGCTTCCCCCGGGCCGAGTTCCGGGGACCGCAGGCCTCGGCAGGAAACTGTGGCTGCCGTCCCTTAGCTAGTTTCACACTTGCGTTGCAAAAAGTGTGATAAAAGGCCATGGATTCCAGTGAAATAACGCCTTGCATTAAGTTTTCTTTAGCCGCGAGAGAGAGCCCTAATCATCACCGCACACATCCCGACATTACCGCACACATCCGACATTACCGCACACATCCCGACATTACCACACACATCCCGACATTATCGCACACATCCCAACATCACCGCACACATCCCGACATCCCCGCACACATCCCGACATCACCGCACACATCCCGACATTACCGCACATAACCCGACATTACCGCCCACATCTTCACCGCACACATCTTCACCGCACACATCCCGACATCACCGCACACATCCCGACATCACCGCACACATCCCGACCTCACCGCACACATCCCGACATTACCGCACACATCCCGACATTACCGCACACATCTCGACATTACCACACACATCCCGACATTACCGCACACATCCCGACATCACCGCACACATCCCGACATTACCGCACACATCCCGACATTACCGCACACATCCCGACATTACCGCATCTTCACTGCACACATCCCGACATTACCGCCTACATTTTCACCGCACATATCCCAACATTACCGCCCACATCTTCACCGCACACATCCTGCCATCCACTCACACATCCTGACACTACAGCACTCATCATCACCGCACACACACCGGCATTACCTTAGTGACGTCCCTGCTGACAGTGCGATTCACTTCAGTTGCTGCGTGGAGCTCACAGGAGCGGCGGTGTTCTACTGCAGCTCCTGTCAGCTTCATGTAGCAGAGCTGGATGCGGGACCTCGTGTGGATTACGCCAGACCTGGAGGGGTATTTGGGGATTTTAATAAAGTGGTGAAAAAGGGTGTTTTTTGTCTTTTATTCCAAATAAAAGATTTTTTCGGGTGTATGTGTTTATTTACTTTCACTTACAGTTTAATCATGGAAGGTATCTCGGGGAGACGCCTGCCATGATTAACCTAGGACTTAGTGGCAGCTATGGGCTGCTGCCATTAACTCCTTATTACCTCGATTGCCACCGCACCAGGGCAATTCGGGATGACCCGGGTTGACCCCCAGGACTGTTGCATCTAATGGATACGGCAATTCCGGGCGGCTGCTGGCTGATATTTTTAGGCTGGGGGGCTCCCCATAACGTGGGGCTCCCCATCCTTAGAATACCAGCCTTCAGCCATGTGGCTTTACCTTGGCTGGTATCAAAATTGGGGGGGACCGCACACCATTTTTTAAATTTATTTATTTATTGTCCTGCACGATATAGACCCGCCCACCGGCGGCTGTGATTGGTTGCAGTGAGACAGCTGTAACTCAGCGTGGGGGCGGGTCTGACTGCAACCAATCATAGGCGCCGGTGGGTGGGGAAAGCAGTGAATACGAGGTTGAATAATGGGCGGCCGGCATTTTCAAAAGAGGAAAAGCCGCCGGAGCAGTGTGAGTGTGTCTATATGTATGCAGCAGAGCTGTCTGTGTGTATATGTATGCAGCAGAGCTGTTTCTGTATGTATGTATGCAGCAGAGCAGTTTGTGTGTGTCTGTATGTATGTATGCAGCAGCAGTGTGTGTGTCTGTCCGTATGTATGCAGCAGAGCAGTGTGTGTCTCTGTATGTATGCAGCAGAGCAGTGTGTGTGTGTCTGTATGCAGCAGAGCTGTGGGTGTCTGACTGTAGGCATGTATGATGTGTATCTATTTATGTCAGTGTATATGACTGTATAGATTTGTCTGTTTATATGTATTTTGTGAGTTTGTCTTTAAATATGTATATGTACGTATCTGTGTATGTGTGTGTGTTGATGAGGCCCACTGGGACTCTTCCGCTCAGGCCCCACAAAAACCTGGAGCCGGCCCTGGTGGTAACATACATGCAAACACCACAGCTATGACCACTGAATGGCTGCATTGCTTCAGTAACTGATGTATGGAACACAGTCACAGGAAGAATGTCAGGAAGCAGCAAAGTGACTGGACATGTAATGAGTAAAGATTGGTTATTTCTTTATTCCGGTTAGGTAAGATTTTGTCAAATTCCAGGAACGTCCAGAAAATTGTAGTATACAGTCTGAGGGTCATCATAATCTCTTTGTTATTAACAGGCAGTGTTTGGCCTATTAGGCTACATGCGCACGCTGCTTCTTTTTCGTGTTCACAAACTGCAGCCAAAACTGCAGCCAAAACTGCAGCCAAAACTGCACCTTGTCAGAGAGAGCCTGGAAATGTCACAAAAAATGTAGGTGCTTTTTTGGTGCGTTTTTGCTGCTTTTTTGGTGCGTTTTTGGCTGCAGTTTTGTCAACAATTGTTTCATGTATTTTTCAGTTCAAACAAGCCCATAAAGCTTGTTGAATTGAAAAAAAAAAATTAGAAATAAATAATTAAAAAAAACTGGCGTGCGGTCCCCCCCAATTTTAATGCCAGCCAGATAAAGCCATACGGCTGAAGGCTGGTATTCTCAGGATGGGGAGCTCCACGTTATGGGGAGCCCCCCAGCCTAACAATATCAGTCAGCAGCCGCCCAGAATGGCCGCATCCATTAGATGCGGCTGTTCTGGGACTGTACCCGGCTCTTCCCGATTTGCCCTGGTGCGTTGGCAAATCGGGGTAATAAGGAGTTATTGGCAGCCCATAGCTGCCAATAAGTCATAGATTAATCATGTCAGGCGTCTCCCCGAGACACCCTCCATGATTAATCTGTAAATTACAGAAAATAAATAAACACACACACCCGAAAAAATCCTTTATTAGAAATAAAAAACACAAACACATTCCCTCATTACCAATTTATTAACCCCGACAAAGCCCTCCATGTCCGGTGTAATCCAGGATGCTCCAGCGTCGCTTCCAGCTCTGCTGCATGGAGGTGACTGGAGAAGCAGCAGACACCGCCGCTCCTGTCACCTCCACACAGCAACTGAAGACAGCCGCGCGATCAGCTGAACTGTCACTGAGGTTACCCGCGGCCACCGCTGAATCCAGTGGTGGCCGCGAGTAACCTCAGTGACAGCTCAGCTGATCGCGCTACTGCGTGGAGCTGACAGGAGCGTGGAGGACGGGACTTTCAGCGGTGGCGGTGGCAGTGAGAGGGGTCCATCATCTCCCCTGTGCGGGGACAGCGGTACGTCGGGGAACACGTGGAGGACGGGACTATCAGCGGCGGCAGCGAGAGGGTGATGGACATTGGCAGCTGAAAACATTGATTTTGCCACCGCTGCTGATAGTCCCGTCCTCCACATCACCTCCCCTGTGCGTGCACACTGGGGACAGTGGTACTTCGGGGAACACGTGGAGGACGGGACTACCAGCAGCGGCGGCGGCAGCGAGAGGGAAAAATCAATGTTTTCAGCTGCCAATGTCCATCCCCCTCTCGCTGCCGCCGCCGCTGATAGTCCCGTCCTCCACATCATCTTCCCTGTGCGTGCATGCTGGGGACAGCGGTACTTCAGGGAACACATGGAGGACGGGACTATCAGCGGCGGCGGCAGCGAGAGGGGGATGGACATTGGCAGCTGAAAACATTGATTTTTCCCTCTCGCTGCCGCCGCTGCTGATAGTCCCGTCCTCCACATCATCTCCCCTGGGTACAGCGGTACTTCGGGGAACACATGGAGGACGGGACGGGACCACTTGCCTAACCTCACTTCCTGACAAATCACCTGCGTTTTTGGTACCAAAAACGCAGGTAAAAGGCAGGTAAAATGCACCACTTTTGATTAGCATGCATTTTTCCTGCGTTTTTGATGCCCTCATTGATTTCAATGGGTGACAAATGTTGACAAAAACGCAGGAAGAATGAACATGCTGCATTTTTTTTGTCACAAACTTTTGACAAAAAAAACGCTGACAAATAAACTGCAATGTGCGCATGACAAATCTGACTTCTCATAGACTTTGCTGGGAAGTCAGATGTCAGTTCTGCTGACAAAACTGCAGCCAAAAAAGCAGCAAAAAAGCAGCAAAAAAAGCAGCGTGCGCATGTAGCCTAACTTTCAAAGAGTAATTCATGAAAATAAATACTACAGTTTCTACCGTACATTATCATAATGAAAATAAACAGTGGGTTGTTACAAGATGATCTAGCAGAATCATACTGGAAGCAACAAACTAAACATCCTGTTACTGGTATGTGCAAATAATTTGAGTGGCTTTTTACTTTGTCATTTTCAATATGCATTTTTTCTGGATTTTGTTTTCAAATCCCTTTTAGAGAGGTCTATGGGAAAATATCTCATTACCAGATATTTGCAAAAAAATGTAGAAAAAGAACCCACTGTAATAAATACCACCTAAATCACTGTGTGTGAACCAAACCTGAAAGGCAAAGTGGATATCAAAAGGATGAGTCCTCTCTTTGGGAATCTCTGTTCTAAAGTACTAAGTGCGACCAACTACTTTGTCATTGCCTACTCGTTTGAACGATCGCGCTTGCAGAGGTTGCGACAGTGACCGGCCCCGAGGATGCCTTCAGGTGGATTTGTGTCCAAGGATGCATATTCAGATGGAATGCATTACAGCACAGAGACCCATCCTGTTTCTGCGCTGCAATACAAGTTGTAAGTGGCTGGTAGCTAATATCTGTGTGCATGTGATTGTGCATGTGATTGGGGGCACATGACCTTGACGTAATGCACCATGGCACGTACTGTACGTACAGTAATGTTAGCTGCTGGCCACTGCGTGCTGGCTACAAAAGATGGTGCATGGCGTGGGAGTGGAGGGAAGTAAGTGTAATTTTTTTATGTGTTACAGACAGAATGACCACTGTATATACCATAAGGGTGACCAGGATAAAGACAAATACCGTATATCAGGACGGACACAAGATGAGAATTGTATATACTAGGGAGGGGCCCTGGCAGAAGCAAATGTGGCCAGTCAATAATTGAGGACTGAAGCAGAAAATTTAAATTATATATATTTATATATATATATATATATATATATATATATATATAGTTCTAAACAGTTCTAAAATATATGATGTATTGATTATATAATATATATATATATATACTAGAAGATGGCCCGATTCTAACGCATCGGGCATTCTAGACTTTACGTAATGTGTAGTTAATGTATGATTTATATATATATATATATATATAGTCATATGAAAAAGTTTGGGCACCCCTATTAATGTTAACCTTTTTTCTTTATAATAATTTGGATTTTTGCAACAGCTATTTCAGTTTCATATATCTAATAACTGATGGACTGAGTAATATTTCTGGATTGAAATGAGGTTTATCGTACTAACAGAAAATGTGCAATCCGCATTTAAACAAAATTTGACCGGTGCAAAAGTATGGGCACCCTTATCATATATTTCTTGATTTGAACACTCCTAACTACTTTTTACTGACTTACTAAAGCAATAAATTGGTTTTGTAACCTCATTGTGCTTTAAACTTCATAGGCAGGTGTATCCAATCATGAGAAAAGGTTTTTAAGGTGGCCACTTGCAAGTTGTTCTTCTATTTGAATCACCTATGAAGAGTGGCATCATGGGTTCCTCAAAACAACTCTCAAATGATCTGAAAACAAAGATTATTTAACATAGTTGTTCAGGGGAAGGATACAAAAAGTTGTCTCAGAGATTTAAACTGTCAGTTTACACTGTGAGGAACATAGTAAGGAAATGGAAGAACACAGGTACAGTTCTTGTTAAGCCCAGAAGTGGCAGGCCAAGAAAAATATCAGAAAGGCAGATAAGAAGAATGGTGAGTACAGTCAAGGACAATCCACAGACCACCTCCAAAGACCTGCAGCTTCATCTTGCTGCAGATGGTGTCAATGTGCATCGGTCAACAATACAGTGCACGTTGCACAAGGAGAAGCTGTATGGGAGAGTGATGCAAAAGAAGCCGTTTCTGCAAGCACGCCACAAACAGAGTCGCCTGAGGTATGCAAAAGCACATTTGGACAAGCCAGTTACATTTTGGAAGAAGGTCCTGTGGACTGATGAAAGAAAGATTGAGTTGTTTGGTCATACAAAAAGGCGTTATGCATGGAGGCAAAAAAACACGACATTCCAAGAAAAGCACTTGCTACCCACAGTAAAATTTGGTAGAGGTTCCATCATGCTTTGGGGCTGTGTGGCTAATGCCGGCACTGGGAATCTTGTTAAAGTTGAGGGTCGCATGGATTCAACTCAGTATCAGCAGATTCTTGACAATAATGTGCAAGAATCAGTGACGAAGTTGAAGTTACGCAGGGGATGGATATTTCAGCAAGACAATGATCTAAAACACCTCTCCAAATCTACTCAGGCATTCATGCAGAGGAACAATTACAATGTTCTGGAATTGCCATCCCAGTCCCTAGACCTGAATATCATTGAAAATCTGTGGGATGATTTGAAGCGTGCTGTCCATGCTTGGCGACCATCAAACTTAACTGAACAGGAATTGTTTTGTAAACAGGAATGGTCAAATATACCTTCATCCAGGATCCAGGAACTCATTAAAAGCTACAGGAAGCGACTAGAGGCTGTTATTTTTGCAAAAGGAGGATCTACAAAATATTAATGTCACTTTTATGTTGAGGTGCCCATACTTTTGCACCAGTCAAATTTTGTTTAAATGTGGATTGCACATTTTCTGTTAGTACAATAAACCTCATTTCAATCCAGAAATATTACTCAGTCCATCAGTTATTAGATATATGAAACTGACATAGCTATTGCAAAAACCCAAGTTGTTATAAAGAAAAAAGGTTAACATTAATAGGGGTGCCCAAACTCTTTTATATGACTGTATATATATAGATGTTGTTATGTAAATGTTCTGGGTGTTGTCTGGGTGTGGGGGTGTGTGAGAGCGGTGTTGTATGTGTGTTGCGTTGTGTGTGTTGCGTTATTTGTGGATCGCTGTGTGTCTGCAGCGTTTTGTGTGTGTGGTGCTGTGTGTGTTGCGCGGTTTGTGTGGGTGTGGAGTGCGTGTGTGTGTTTTGGGGGGAGGTATGTTTTGTGCAGTGTGTGTTGCACAGTATGTGCGTATATTTATGTATGCCGCGGTGTTTGTGTGTTGGGTGTTGGGTGTGTGCGGCGTTGTCTGCGTGGGTGTCTGTGTAGTGCGGTGTTTGTGGTTCCCAGTGAGTGTGTCGTGTGTTGTGCGGTGCGCGTGTGGCGGTGTGTGTGTGTGTTTTGGGGGGAGGTGTGCACCCCTCATCATGCTCCATCCCCCATGCTGCGCACCCCTCATCGTGCTCCATCCCCCATGCTGCGCACCTCCCATCGTGTTCCATCCCCCATCATGCTCCATCCCCCATGCTGCGCACCCCCATCGTGCTTCATCCCCCATGCTGCACACCCCCCATCGTGCTCCATCCCCCATGCTGTGCACCCCCCATCGTGCTCCATCCCCCATGCTGCGCACCCCCCATCGTGCTCCATCCCCCATGCTGCGCTCCCCCCATCGTGCTCCATCCCCCATGCTGCACACGCCCCATCGTGCTCCATCCTCCATGCTGCACACCCCCCATTGTGCTCCATCCTCCATGCTGCGCACCCCCATCGTGCTCCATCCCCCATGCTGCGCACCCCTCATCGTGCGCCATCCTCCATGCTGCGCACCCCTCATCGTGCTGCATCCCCCATGCTGCACACCCTCCATCGTGCTCCATCCCCCTTGCTGCGCACCCCCCATCGTGCTACATCTCCCATGCTGCGCACCCCCCATCGTGCTCCATCCTGCATGCTGCACACCCCCCATCGTGCTCCATCCTCCATGCTGCACACACCCCATCGTGCTCCATCCTCCATGCTGCACCCCCCCATCGTGCTCCATCCCCCATGCTGGGGCCACCGGGGGCGGGTCCGAGCTTGGCAATGTGTGCCGGGGGCGGGGCTGTGCGGGCGAGGCGTCAGTGTATGCCGGCTCCCTGCACATGTGTACCGGGAGCTGGTGTACGCTGGAGTGGGGCTGAGCGGGAGAGTCGTCAGCGTATGCCGGCTCACTGCACATGTGTACCGGGAGCCGGTGTACGCTGGTAACCATGATACACACCGGGTAACTAAGGAAAGCGCTTCCTATACTTACGCGATGTGTATCATGGTTACCAGCGTACACCGGCTCTGTCACGATCCCAGCATCGCAAGGTTTTGTCCGCCGTGGGCGGGGCCGAGTGTGCCAACGTGTGGCGGGGGCGAGCGGGCTAGGCGTCAGCGTATGCCGGCTCCCTGCACATGTGTACCGAGAGCCGGTGTACGCTGGAGCGGGCGATGCGTGCAGAGGGCCGGGGCGAGCGGCCAATCCATGGGGGGGCGGGGCCAGGCCGATCCCAGCAGCCAATCCGACAGTTGTCACTGTAACGACGCTGTCACGGTGACACAATTTTAGAGCAAGACAGACAGACAGACAGACAGAATAAGGAAATTATATATATAGATATACAATTAGGTCCAGAAATATTTGGACAGTGACACAATTTTCGAGAGTTGGGCTCTGCATGCCACCACATTGGATTTGAAATGAAATCTCTACAACAGAATTCAAGTGCAGATTGTAACGTTTAATTTGAAGGTTTGAACAAAAATATCTGATAGAAATTGTAGGAATTGTACACATTTCTTTACAAACACTCCACATTTTAGGAGGTCAAAAGTAATTGGACAAATAAAAATATTTTGTTTGGGTTTGGTTTATTTTCAATATTTTGTTGCGAATCCTTTGGAGGCAATCACTGCCTTAAGTCTGGAACCCATGGACATCACCAAACGCTGGGTTTCCTCCTTCTTAATGCTTTGCCAGGCCTTTACAGCCGCAGCCTTCAGGTCTTGCTTGTTTGTGGGTCTTTCCGTCTTAAGTCTGGATTTCAGCAAGTGAAATGCATGCTCAATTGGGTTACGATCTGGTGATTGACTTGGCCATTGCAGAATGTTCCACTTTTTTGCACTCATGAACTCCTGGGTAGCTTTGGCTGTATGCTTGGGGTCATTGTCCATCTGTACTATGAAGCGCCGTCCGATCAACTTTGCGGTATTTGGCTGAATCGGGGCTGAAAGTATATCCCGGTACACTTCAGAATTCATCCGGCTACTCTTGTCTGCTGTTATGTCATCAATAAACACAAGTGACCCAGTGCCATTGAAAGCCATGCATGCCCATGCCATCACGTTGCCTCCACCAAGTTTTACAGAGGATGTGGTGTGCCTTGGATCATGTGCCGTTCCCTTTCTTCTCCAAACTTTTTTCTTCCCATCATTCTGGTACAGGTTGATCTTTGTCTCATCTGTCCATAGAATACTTTTCCAGAACTGAGCTGGCTTCATGAGGTGTTTTTCAGCAAATTTAACTCTGGCCTGTCTATTTTTGGAATTGATGAATGGTTTGCATCTAGATGTGAACCCTTTGTATTTACTTTCATGGAGTCTTCTCTTTACTGTTGACTTAGAGACAGATACACCTACTTCACTGAGAGTGTTGTGGACTTCAGTTGATGTTGTGAACGGGTTCTTCTTCACCAAAGAAAGTATGCGGCGATCATCCACCACTGTTGTCATCCGTGGACGCCCAGGCCTTTTTGAGTTCCCAAGCTCACCAGTCAATTCCTTTTTTCTCAAAATGTACCCGACTGTTGATTCTGCTACTCCAAGCATGTCTGCTATCTCTCTGATGGATTTTTTCCAGCCTCAGGATGTTCTGCTTCCCCTCAATTGAGAGTTCCTTAGACCGCATGTTGTCTGGTCACAGCAACAGCTTCCAAATGCAAAACCACACACCTGTGATCAACCCCAGACCTTTTAACTACTTCATTGATTACAGGTTAACGAGGGAGACGCCTTCAGAGTTAATGGCAGCCCTTAGAGTCCCTTGTCCAATTACTTTTGGTCCCTTGAAAAAGAGGAGGCTATGCATTACAGAGCTATGATTCCTAAACCCTTTCTCCGATTTGGATGTGAAAACTCTCATATTGCAGCTGGGAGTGTGCACTTTCAGCCCATATTATATATATAATTGTATTTCTGAACATGTTTTTGTAAACAGCTAAAATAACAAAACTTGTGTCACTGTCCAAATATTTCTGGACCTAACTGTATATAGAGAGAGAGATATACAGTCATATGAAAAAGTTTGGGCACCCCTATTAATGTTAACCTTTTTTCTTTATAACAATTTGGGTTTTTGCAACAGCTATTTCAGTTTCATATATCTAATAACTGATGGACTGAGTAATATTTCTGGATTGAAATGAGGTTTATTGTACTAACAGAAAATGTGCAATCCACATTTAAACAAAATTTGACCGGTGCAAAAGTATGGGCACCCTTATCAATTTCTTGATTTGAACACTCCTAACTACTTTTTACTGACTTACTAAAGCAATAAATTGGTTTTGTAACCTCATTGTGCTTTAAACTTCATAGGCAGCTGTATCCAATCATGAGAAAAGGTTTTTAAGGTGACCACTTGCAAGTTGTTCTCCTATTTGAATCTCCTATGAAGTGTGGCATCATGGGCTCCTCAAAACAACTCTCAAATGATCTGAAAACAAAGATTATTTAACATAGTTGTTCAGGGGAAGGATACAAAAAGTTGTCTCAGGGATTTAAACTGTCAGTTTACACTGTGAGGAACATAGTAAGGAAATGGAAGAACACAGGTACAGTTCTTGTTAAGCCCAGAAGTGGCAGGCCAAGAAAAATATCAGAAAGGCAGAGAAGAAGAATGGTGAGAACAGTCAAGGACAATCCACAGACCACTTCCAAAGACCTGCAGCTTCATCTTGCTGCAGATGGTGTCAATGTGCATCGGTCAACAATACAGCGCAGGTTGCACAAGGAGAAGCTGTATGGGAGAGTGATGCGACAGAAGCCGTTTCTGCAAGCACGCCACAAACAGAGTCGCCTAAGGTATGCAAAAGCACATTTGGACAAGCCAGCTACATTTTGGAAGAAGGTCCTGTGGACTGATGAAAGAAAGATTGAGTTGTCTGGTCATACAAAAAGGCGTTATGCATGGAGGCAAAAAAACACAGCATTCCAAGAAAAGCACTTGCTACCCACAGTAAAATTTGGTAGAGGTTCCATCATGCTTTGGCGCTGTGTGGCCAATGCCGGCACTGGGAATCTTGTTAAAGTTGAGGGTCACATGGATTCAACTCAGTATCAGCAGATTCTTGACAATAATGTGCAAGAATCAGTGACGAAGTTGAAGTTATGCAGGGAATGGATATTTCAGCAAGACAATGATCCAAAAGACCGCTCCAAATCTACTCAGGCATTCATGCAGAGGAACAATTACAATGCTCTGGAATTGCCATCCCAGTCCCTAGACCTGAATGTCATTGAAAATTTGTGGGATGATGTGAAGCGTGCTGTCCATGCTTGGCGACCATCAAACTTAACTGAACAGGAATTGTTTTGTAAACAGGAATGGTCAAATATACCTTCATCCAGGATCCAGGAACTCATTAAAAGCTACAGGAAGCGACTAGAGGCTGTTATTTTTGCAAAAGGAGGATCTACAAAATATTAATGTCACTTTTATGTTGAGGTGCCCATACTTTTGCACCGGTCAAATTTTGTTTAAATGCGGATTGCACATTTTCTCTTAGTACAATAAACCTCATTTCAATCCAGAAATATTACTCAGTCCATCAGTTATTAGATATATGAAACTGAAATAGCTGTTGCAAAAACCCAAGTTGTTATAAAGAAAAAAGATTAACATTAATAGGGGTGCCCAAATTTTTTCATATGACTGTATATAGATATATATTTCGTACGTCTCTATAGGATTTAAAATATTACAAGGGCCCATACATCTGACCAACGTGCAGGGGGAGGGGCTAATTTTGTAATGGAGCCCATCAGACTCTAATTACGGCCCCAATGTAATGCTTTTTTTTCCTAGATCTATATGACTTCTGTGATGCCCCTGTGGTAACCAGGTGTCACAAAATAAGGTAACAACAAAGAAACAGCTCGGGTCCTACATGACTGTGCCAGTCAGTACACACACTAGCACACCAGCACATGTACACTCACAACCAGGTGACAGGGCTGGGCACTGGGAGCTAACAGGTAGCCAACTAGGAAGGGAGGGACCAGACCTGGGGGAGGACGTGTGAAGTGTGGCTGGTCTGCGGAAGACTGGGAGAGAGAAAGGAGTAGAGAGGAGAGGAGTGAGAAGTGAGCGGTAGTAAAAGAACAGGTGTCAAGACAGACAATGGAATCTTGAGACACAGTGAAAGTAGCAAAGACCCCGCAAAGACCTGAATAGAAATTTCAGCCACTCAGAGGAGAAAGTAGCTGGAGAATGAGAGAGCAAGCTCCAAGGTCAGAGGAATCCTGTGGTGTGGACATCCAGGGCTCCCAGTACTTTGCACGCATGGGGTTCAGATCCCAGACTAGATCAGGACTTCAAGCCATCTGTTAACTCTGCCAGGCGGCTGGGTTTTCAGGACTTATCTGCCACCACTAATGTCTGAGGCATCAGCAGTAAAGGGAGGACCGGAACATATTCCCTTAGATAGTCCAAGCTGCCTGCAGCAGTTACCAGACACCAGACGGACCTCCAGGAGCTCCACGCCAGGGAGGACCGACAAGTACACCTGAGTGCATCGGTGGGAGAGTGGCACCAGGTTGGCTGGAACAGCTGTAGAGGACTCGGGCACAACTGGGATCCAGCACATCTCCAGGGTGCTAACCCAGTAGTAAGTAAAGACAATCAAACTGCACTCCCCTGTCTGGACCAATTTTTTTGCCCTGCGCCTCCAAGTTAACCCTTCACCTACCCATGGAGAAAAAGCCCTGCTTGCGGAGGGTTCCACCATCCACGCTCCCCATCCATCATCCCCAGGGAAGACTGGCAGCCGCAGCCCTACTGGCCGCACATCGCGAGTGGCATAGTCGGATTATATTTTTCTTTTTATTTTCTTTTTATTTAAAAACTGTTCGGTGCCCCCAGGTCCGAGACCCCTCGAGCCGTGAACCGCCCGGATCTGAGCAGCTCAGCTGCCCCGGGGCGTGACACTTCCCACTTCTCCTCACAACAGTAGCAGCAAAGGCTACAACTAAATTGTCAACTGTCCAAAAATTCCAGAAAAGTCCATAAAAATAGGGCACTTTTTTGCCCTGTTCATAAAAAGTTTTTAAGGCCTCTTTCATTTTTTTTGGAGCTGAATAAACTTATGCAGATTATTTTGACTGTAATTATCATCATTTTACAGTGAATGCAGCTGAGGTTTAAGATTAGAATTATGGGCTGTTGACATGTATTACTTCTAATAAAAACTAGCAAAATACCCGAGGTTTCGCTTGCGGAAAATGACATGTTAAATTGTTGATGAAACTTGCTAAGGTAAAGTTTTCAGTTACATCTTGAAGTTGACATCTTCATTGTTTTAATTTTTTCTGTCAACTCTTTTTTTTTTATTAGTTTTGCATTAACAGGTGTTAATTTTTAAAATTTGTCTCATCTGTTTCCTTTCAAGCCCTTAGTCGCGTTGTTCACTTGTCTCAGCTGTTTGTGACAGTTCTGCTTTCTTAGCTTTAGGATTAACTTGCCCAATTGATGGCCGTTTTTTGGGGGGCATTTTTTTTTTTAAAAAAACCCCAGAAAAACAAAACCCAAACCAAAAACAATCCTTAGTATTATGACCCTTAGTAATCACCTCACACTGATCAGAGATCTAATAGGTGAATCTATTTTCAGTTGACAACCAGAAGCTTACATACTGTAATGCTGCCACCAGGGGGAGCCAGAGCTCTGTAGCATAATACACTACACAGAGCAATGAGAAACAGGAAGTGAATTCACAGCGTTCTCATACATTACCTCAAAGCACAGCTGAGAAGCAGAGCTGCAGAGCATGCAAGGAATAGTCAGACAGGCTGGGTCAAACACCGTACGGGCAGAAGCAGGATCGGAGGGACGAGCAAAAGCGGAGTCAAGTCAGGCCAAGGTCAATACCAAAGGAAGCAACTGAGTGGGGAAATAGGAGAGGGGACAGAGGTCAGGAGGGACGACCAGGGGATGGAACACAGACAAGGGCACGGGGGCACAGGAACAGACAGATCAGTATATCACTCACAGGACCAGCGATCACAGGCAAAGCAGTGCTAAGCTTATAGCCGGCACTGGTTTACTGGAAATGCCAGCTTTTAAGGCATCCAGGGTCTGGAAGTGAGGCTCGAGAGAAGGCTCCGCCCCCTAGCCATGTGGACAGGGAGGCGAACCATGACACATACACTATCGAAAAAGACAGATATGCATGTTTTTCTTATTATCTTGTATTTACTACCGATTTGGTTGACTTGATATTGCAAGTGGATGTTATCCTTCTAGGCAATTTTTGTCCTTTGTATTCATATGTGTGCATTGTTTTTAGCTATTCTATGATCACAAATAATCTATTTTGCTAATCTACTGTAGTGTGCTCAGTTATATGTTAGGTCCTTCCCTTTTTTAGTTTACTTTGTGCTACATTGTCCTAAATTGAGCACTCCTTCATATTATATGTTTTTTTCTGTGCATCTAACAATCTTTGTAAAAATCTGATATGTGACACATACACACTTTTTAAGGCCTCTTACACACGTTCGTGAAGTGTCACACGGACGTGTCAGAGGTGCGTTTTGCCCTTCGTGAGCCGTGTTTATGGCACACGTGTGTTCTCTGTGTGTTATCCGTGATAACACACAGAGAACAGGAACTTTCTACTCACCTGTCCCTGGCTTCGCTGTCCGTGGTGCTGATCTTCGGTCTCCGGTCCTGCCGACTCCCCGCTGCTGCTGCTTCCGGCCGCAGTGAAGTGAATATTCAATGAGCATAATGAGCGGCGGTCGGAAGCAAGTGACAGCAGCAACAGAGACAGGAGGGCTGGAGAAGGTGAGCAAAGTTTTTTGTTTTTTTTTCTCAGACACGTGTGTTTTCTCCGGCGCGTGTCACACGGAACACCTCCGTGTGGTTCGTTTGCGTTCCATGTGACACCCTTGATGCCGGAGAAAAACGGACATGTTGACGTGTGGAGCACACGGACACACGTATGCTGCACATGTACACATGGTCCATGGCAGAACGCGCACATGAGCGCAGACCCATTGATTTTAATGGGTCTACGTGTGCCCGTGTCTCCGATACATGAGGAAAAGGACCAAACACGTACCGAAGACAAGGACGTGTGAAAGAGGCCTAAAAGTGTCCAGAAGAGTGGATGTGGATTTGATGATTCATGTGCACTAGTTTTTAGGCACAAATTAATGATCTAAAGAAAGCCAAATTGGCATCAGTAGGAGGAATTGTCCAGTTGGAAAGGGAACAAAATTTTTCACACGGTGATCAATTTGAGACAGGCTTCATTCTACCTGGGCTACGTTTACGTTTATTTACATTAGTAAATGTTGCCTACTATGCCTGAAAATACTGTTTTCATAGAAGACTGCTCTAATTTACTGAGCAGCATCTCCAAACAGAATAAAGCAAGCGTGAACAGGTGCAAGCTGCTATTAATGCATAATACACAAATAATGGAATATAGCAGAGCTATATATAGACCAAGATATATGTGAACATTGAACATATAAAATTTAAATTGCATTACTGCTATATGAAAAATCCATTAAAAAATGAAGGTATTTAGTACATAAATTGGTCAATTCCTGAGAGCCCATCAGCCTCGTCAAGGCACTCTGCCCATCAGCTTGGGACCTTTTTAATTAGAGCTGGATCCTACCTGCCATTAACCCCTTCACCATCCGGCAATTTTCTATTTATCGTTTTCTGTTTTCCTCTCTTTCTTCCAAAAGGAATAACTTTTTTATTTTTCCATCAACATAGCCAACTGAGGCCTTGTTTTTGTAGGATAAATTATATGTTTGAATTAAACCATTAATTTTACCACATAGCATACTAGAAAATGGGAAAAAGATCCAAGTGCTGAGGAATAGCAAAAAAATTGCAATTCCACAATTATTTTTGGTGTTTTTTTATTTACCATGTTCACTGTATGGTTAAAATGACCTGACAGTATGATTTTTCAGGTCATTATGAGTATGTAGATATCAAACATGTATAGTTTTTATTTTATTTAATTGATGAAAAAAGTTCTGAAGTTTGTAAAAAAAAAATGTATTCGCTTTTGCCACCATTTTCCAAAGCCCATAACGTTTTCACTTTTTGGGATCTAAGACTGTGTGATGGATTATTTTTTGGCGCCGTAAGATGTCATTTTTACTGATATGATTTTTGAATAGATGCAATCTTTTGATCTCTGTTTATTGCATTTTATTATAATATTGCGGAGGCCAAAAAAATGTAATTCTGGATTTTTTCAATTATGCTGTTTACTGATCGGATTAATTTATTTTAAAGTTTGATAGATCGGAGATTTCTGAACTCAGCGATACCAAATATGTGACTTTGTTATTGTTTTATTTTCAATAGGGGGTGATTTGAACTTGCGTTTTGTTTTTTTTCATATTTTTAAAAACTTTTTTTTATTTATTGTATATACTAGTCCCCTTATGGGACTTGAAGTTCCAATCATCCGACTGTTTGTGCTGTTAAGAGTAGTGTATTTCCACTGCTCTGTAAAGCAGAAATAATCATCGCCTGTTCACAGGAAGTTCGTCATGACAGACACAGGGTTCATCAGCTGACCCCTTGTGGTCATGACAACCCATCGACGCCTTCTAATCACACCATAGGATCTCCGCGAGTGCATGTTAAATCTCGTGGGTGGATCTGATCAGATCATTCTTTATCCGCAGTGAAAAATGCGGGCTCAGCATGTGAGCCTTCATCAAATGCAGGGACACAAAACTGACCTACCAGTAGGTCCAAGATCATGAAGGGGTTAAAATTATATGCTTTCAACATAGGTAGAGGCATATAAGGTTAGGGTCCCAACAAAAAGGTACACCTTGTCGCTGGCTGTTGGGCTGTTACGAATTGTCCAATTTGTGTGCTCATTTTTTTTTTAACATAGTTTATATAGTAGTAATGTGATTCCAATTTTCCTATATTTAGTATTTAAATATTATTGCATTTCAGAGTGCAGTTATATTTTTTTGGTTATATTGACTAGTTGTCTGAGCTTGCGCCTGTTCATACTTGTCTTATTCTTGGAGATTCTGGTTAGTTTTTTTTAGATTTGTAGCACATTCCCTTTTGAATGAGCAGTCTACTCATCAGAATGGGGCATTTTTAATTAGAGCTGGTGTCCTGCCTGCCCTTAAAATTGTAAGCTTTCAGCCTGGGTTTAGGTGGTTAGAATCCCTACAAAGGGGTATGCCTTGTCATTTCCTGTTGTGCTCTCATGAACTGGTCAATTTGTTTGCTCAGTATCTAATTTTTTTAACCGCTTTAGGACTGCTGGCTGTAAATATACGTTGGCGCTTTCAGTACAGAATGGTAGTTCTACCCGGATAACTCTCCAGAACCTTTTTGACTCAAGTCCTGGTGATGTTAGACCTTTGATATACTCTGTGTGCCGTGATCAATAGTGATCATGGCACATAGATGTTTCAGAAGAGCAGTGATTGCTTCTCTTACCTCTCCCGACTCTCCTGTGACAGGATCATGGGGGAGCCAAGGGTTGTCATGGCAGCCGGAGGTCACATGATGACCTCCGAGTCTGCCATGTACGGTTGCCTGTCAGACTCTACCTGCAACAGTGTCTGGCAGGCGATTTGCAGCCTGACACTGCCTGTATAATGCATTGCTACGCTGCTGCATGGCAATGCATTATATCAGCCATCAGACTAAGAAAAGTGAAAGTCCTATATAGGAACCAGGTAAAAAAGCAATAACAAAAAAATGCAAAATGTAAAAATAAGAATCACAAAAAAATTATACCTCAAAATACATTTATTTATTTATATAGAAACAAAAATAAACAAAAAAGTGCACATATTTAGTATTGCCCACTCCAGCCTGACCTGATATATAAAATAAGAAAGCCTGCGGAAACACCATCACATGTTTCTCAACGCTGGCAGGAAACTAGTCAGGTCTTTCACCGGGAAGGAACAACCACGGGAAGTGCAGTCTCCACTTAAGGAGACCACCTATGCCAAACATGGTATCCATCCACAGACAGCTGTTTTTGGGTATTTGCCACTCATCAATGTGGAGTAGGAAACTGGCTAGTGGGAGCAATGCCTAGTAGAAAACTACATAAGCAAGGATGGTTGACCTTAGGGAGGTTCAACTCTACCTACCAAAAATGAGAAAAAAACGATCCACAAATGTTATGTGCCCGAAAATTGTACCAATAGAAACATCAAAACAAGATCTCACATGGATGGCTCTCCAAACGCGACATGGCGTCTGCTATCTATTCTAGACAATTGTGCGCTCTAAAATTCAAATGCCACTCCTTCCCTTCCGAGCCATGCTGTGCACCCTGACAATTGATTTTCACCACATATGAGGTATCTGCGTACTCAGGAGACATTGCACAACAAATATTATAGTGCAATTTTTCCTGATACACTTTTGGATGAAAAAGCTACCTGGTTGAAGTAACAATTTTGTGGGTAAAATGTATTTTTTTCTTTTTCACAGCTCAATGTTCTAAAATTCTGTGAAGCTCCTGGTGGTTCAAGGTGCTCACCAAACATCCAGATATATTCCTTGTAGGGTCTAGCTTCCATAATGGGGTCACTTGGGGAGAAGCTCCACCATTTAGGCACCTCAGGGGATCTCCAAACGTAACATGGCATCCGCTAATGATTTCGGCTAAATTTGCTTTAAAAAATTGAAATGACACTCTTTCCCTTCCGAGCTCTGGCATGAGTAGCTTTATACCATTTATGAGGTATCAGCATACTCAGGAGAGATTGCACAACAAACTGTATGGTGCATTTTTTCCTGATACTCTTGTGAAAATGCAAAATTTGAGGCTAAAATAACATTTTTGTAGGAAAAAGTGAAATTTTCATTTTTCCTGTCCACATTACTTTGGTTCCTGTGAAGAACCTAAGGGGTTAATAAACTTCTTGGATGTGGTTTTAAGTAGTGTGAAGTTTTTATATTGGTGTCACTATTGTGTATATTCTGTAACCTAGGCTTCTCAAAGTCACTTCAAAAGTGATGGGGTCCCTAAAAAAATGGCTTTGGAAATTTTGTTGGAAAAATGAAAAATTGCTGATGAACTTTGACTTTGACTAACTTCCTAACAAAAAAAAAAATTATGTTTCAAAAATTGTGATGATGTAAAGTAGACATGTAGGAAATATTATTTAGTAACTATTTTGTGTGACATAACTCTGTGGATTAAGGGTATAAAAATTAAAAGTTTTAAATTGCAAAATTTTCAAATTTTTTTTTTCAAAAATTGGGATATTTTCACAAATAAATGCAAAAGATATAGTCTTAATTTTCCCCCTATCGTTGTGACGTACAATATGTCACACAAAAAAAAAAACCTCAGAATCATCGGGATCCGTTGAAGTGTTCAAGAGTTATAACCTGTGAAAGTGACACTGGTCAGAAATGAAAAAATTGGCCGGGTCACGAAGGCAAAAACAGGCTCTGGCATTGAAAATGTTAACATAGTTGTTATAGCAGTAATGCAACTACAATTTCCTATAGTCAATGTTTACAGATTTTAGCATTTTAGAGTCCAGCTGTGTTTTTTTGGGTTATTGTGACTAGTTGTCTCAGTTTGAACCTGTTCACATTTGGCTTATTTTTGCAGGTGGTCAGTTTTTGATATTCATTCTTAAAAAGGGTTTTTTTCATATAGCAGAAATGCAATTAAAAAAAAAATGTATTCAATGTTCACAAATACTTTTTATCTTGACGCTTAAAGAGTGCTGCTGTATTTTTTTATTTTTGATTTAATTTATTGTTATGATTTGCCTTTAACCCATTAAAATTGAATATGACAAAAGAGAGCAAATCTTTCAAAATAATATCTCCATTGAGTTCCTAGGTTGCAGATCCTTCAGTTTCACAATCAAACATTAGTAACTAGAAATTACCAAATCTTTTGAAATTAGAATTCGTCAACCATAAGATCCTACACTTTACAGGTGAGAGAGAACAGCACTGACCATAAGAGCTTACACTCTACAGTAGAGAAAAGACCCTGGTGACCAAAAAACACTTACACTTACACTCTACAGGCGAGAGAGAGAGGGGGAGGTCTCTGCTGACCATAAGAGTTTATTCTCTACAGGTGCAACAGAGAGGAGCTTATACTGTACCAGAGAGAGAATACGGTGCTGATCATAAGAGCTTACACTCTGCAGGAGAGAGATGGACAACCCCATTGACCATAAGAGCTCTTCAGCTGAGAAAGAGCGAGAGAGAAGAACATACTAACTATAAGGGTATGTGCACATGTGACGTCCCTGGATTATTCAGGGCGTCACAGGGTACTGTACTTCCTGCTCTTTTGTGCATTATTCAACCCTTCATGGTTCTGGGTTCCCAACCTGTGGTACTGCCTCCATCAGCATCCAAAATCCCAACCACACCTCACACCACACCCTGTCAGACACACCAGTGGGCTACTGAGCTGGAATAGGGCCGCCCACCTAGGGGTCAGGCAGACTGGTGGGAGGGAAGTAGACATTTGAGTGGTAGCCCTCAAGAAGTGAGAAGCTGGGGAGTGCGTGGCTCCCCTGTTTGTGGCAGGTTGGGTCGCAGACGGTGGTCTGGGCCCAAAGGAGCCGGAGACCCGGTCGCAGGGTATTGAGGCTGGGTGCCTAGACCTGGTCTTGGAGGACGGGAGGCATTTAAGTCTAATAACCGGTCCGGGACCGAAAGCACAGCAGGGTACAGCACCCTAGGTCGGGGAGTAGCTTCAGGCATCCCTGCAATTAACCTGTGGAGCATAGTGACTTTATGGACTGTCCCCAAGAAACTTAGAGATCAGGGGCACTAGTGCAATGAGGGGGATAGGGCTTTCCAATCTAAGCAGCCCACAGAAATCCCACGTGTGAGCCCTTGAGAGCACAGATCCACTACCAAAAAGAAGGGAGCGGGGCCCGGAGAGCTTTACTCTAATGGGCCACTAGGACACTTTCAACATTTGTGCAAGGAGGCAGGCTCCAGATCACCCGGTAGTACTACAGGGGACAGATACCCAGACGGGCTCCCCCAAGAGGGCAGCGGCACCCAGAGACTTTGTTTACCTTGTTGTCAGAGTCTGCTTTGCTGTTGCATCATCAGCAACACTGCTTGAGTGAGTACATGGTCCTCCCCTGCTTCCAACTGGCCCTGCACACCCCTGCTCCATCATTATCCAGAGTCCCGGGGCCTCCCCTACCCGTGGAGGGAATGTCATCTGGCCGTCACACTCCATCTCCCCTAGGTACTCCTAGCGGCAGCGACGGTACTCCTTTACCGTGAACCACGGGTGGCGTCACGAACTCTCAGCCCCTGTAAATAGCCCCCTTTTTACATTTGAGTGGCCACGAGCCCCCGGGTCCGTAGACCCTCGAGCCACAGTGGTGACCCTGGATCCAGGCGGTTCGACTGCTTCAGGGGCGGCACACACATGTAAATTGATGCACCATTTTTGCATCTCTTGGCAGGAAAACACAGTAGCAAAAACATGCGTTTTTGCCTCACGTTTTTGGTGCAGATTTTACACTACATTAATATGGGGGAAATCTGCAGCAAAAATGCTGAAAGAAATTACATGCTGCAGATTGTTTTCTGCACCAAATCTGCAAGGAGAAAATACTCAATGCATGCATGAGACTTCAAGATTCCCATTCACTTTTCTGGCGTCATGAAACACTTCAGGTTTTGTGACAAACCCGTGCCGAAAAACGCATCAAAAATGTGTCAAATCTGCAAGATGTACACACAGCCAAAGAGCTTATACTCTACAGGCAAGAGAGGACCTCGCTGACCATAAGAGCTTTTACTCTACAGGAAAGATCCCCGCTGACCATAAGAGCTTACACTCTACAGGCAAAAGAGAGGACCCCACTTACTATAAAAGCTTATACTCTACAGTAGAGGTTCCCAACTCCAGTCCTCAAGGCACACCAACAATGCATGTTTTCAGGATTTCTTTAGCATTGCATGGGTGTTGGATTCAGCACCTTTGCATTTGATTAAATTATCACCTGTGCAATACTAAGGATATCCTGAAAACATGCACTGTTGGTGTGCCTTGAGGACTGGAGTTGGGAACCTCTGCTCTACAGGATAGAGGGGACCCCACCAGGTACTTAACAATTGTGGTCACAGAGGTCACAAGTGGGCCCGAGGGTGGATGTGGCCTGTCGACCCCAGTGCCCATGTGGATTAATGTCGCGGGCGGGGAGGACGCCGCCGCTGTGCTCGCTAACGCTCGGGTCCGGCGCTGCTGCGGCTGCTGCTCGGTAGCTCGAGCGGTGGGCCGGATCCGGGGACTCGAGCGGCGCTCCTCGCCCGTGAGTGAAAAGGGTGGTTGGTTTGGGGGATTTAGTCCGTGATGCCACCCACAGGTTGTGGTGAAGATGGGCACCACCGCTGCTGGTGACGGGGATCCCAGGAGCGATGGTAGGGAGCAGCTGGGATGTTGTTTTCCCCCTCCGTGGGTAGGGGTCAGTGGTCCCGGGGCCCGGTGGTGTGACGGGGAGGCAGGGTTGGTGAGGTGCAGGGTTGCAGGGACAGCGCGGCGCGGTGCCGAATGGCACGGGTGTACTCACTCAGTAAGAGATGCACAAAGTCCTCGGTAAACCAAACGGCTGGATGGACGGGTCCCGCAGCTGGCTGCAATGTCTCTCCCCGGACAGGTGATGGCGGCTGTCTTTCCCTACACCTTTGTGTACTGTTTGACTACGATGGGTCCCCAACGGTAGTCCGCTCCCCGGTGTATGGATGCCGGAGGAGCCCGTTTGCCCGCAGGCGCTGGCCCTTGGGTCTCTAGCCTTAGGCGGTAGCTGTATACCCTCACGGTGCGGACGGTTGCCTTCTAACGGGTCTTTGGCTGTTAGGAAACCCCTGGGGTTCCTGTCACACTTGGATTTGACTGTTGACGGCGACTCCAAGCCTAGTCGGGGTCCGATGGCCCTGCTTGTGTGTGCTGGCTTCACTTCGCTCCCCGGTCGGTACCGGCGGGCCACCGCCCGTCCCCAGTCCTACGGTTCCGCGTTGATTCACCACTCCTGCAGACGGCCACCACCGTCTGCCAACCTTGTTGTCAGTGCCTGGGACACAAACCCAGACACTCTCCACTTTACTCCTTCCTCTCACGTCCACCTCCTGGACTTCACTGCTCCTTTTTCCGCCTCCAGGCCTGTGAACTCCTCGGTGGGCGGGGCCAACCACTTGGCTCTGCCCCACCTGGTGTGGACATCAGACCCTGGAGGGAGGCAACAAGGGTTTTGTGTTTGGCTAATGTTGCTGTCTAGTGGGGGTGGGGGTGTTTGTGTGTTACCTGGGACGACCTGGCTAGTCCAGGGCGCCACATGAACAGCCAGCTGAAACGCATTGCGGCACAGAGACCCATAAGATCCCTTCATTACAATACACACCATCGGCCAATCAAAGGCCGGCACCCTGATATTGGCGTGACAGGCATTAGCGTTCTATGGCAGTGTCGTCATGCACCACTATGGCAAGCATGCCAATGTCAGTTGCCGGCCACTGTGTCAGCTACAGGGTAGGATACTGTGGGATGTGGGGACTGTGAGTAGATTATTTTTCCTTTTTTTATGCATTAGAGGCAGACTTGGAAAAATATATACCAGGAAGGGGCCCAGGATGGGGGACATATATACCAGGATAGGGACAAATTTAGCAGGAGAAGGCCCAGGATGAGGACATATATACTAGGATGGGGGTCATTTTTACCAAGAAGAGGTCCAGGATGGGGCACATATATACCAGGATGAGGGGCATGGAGCCCAGGATGGGAGACATATTTATCAGGATGGGGGATATAGTTACCAGGATTAGGGACATAGTTACCAGTTTAGGGGACATATATACCTGGAAGGTGCCCAGATTGGGGGACATTACTACATAAAGAAGGGGGAGGGGACAGCAACACATGGCTTTATAAGATTTGGAATGCTACAAGGGCTCATAAATATGACTAACAGGCGGGAGGTGGGGGGTACAGGTCCAAATTTTGTACCAGGGCCCATCATATTCTAATTATGCCACTGAACCTCATTGATCGTATGCGCTTACACTCTACTAGAGAAAGATAAAAATGACTCCATTGACCATAAAGGCCCCTTTACACACTGAGACTTTCTAGCGATCCCACCAGCGATCCCAACCTGGCCGGGATCGCTACAAAGTCTCTGGTGAGTCGCTGGTGAGCTGTCAAACAGGCAGACCTGGCCAACAAAGCAACAGCGATCCGGACCTGCAGAACGACCTAGCTAGTCATTGGGGACGTTGTAAAGCAGCTTTTTGAAAGGGAAGTCGCTAACGAAGTCGCTGTAAAGTCCCCTTTACACACTGAGACTTTCTAGCGATCATGCTGCACAGCGGGAAACAAAGGACCAAAGAATGGTCCTGAACGATTTGTAGCGATCAGCAACTTCACAGCAGGGGCCAGGTCGCTGATGTGCTTCACACACTGCAATGTCGCTGGGGAGGTCGCTATAACGTCACAAAACCGGTGACATTACAGCAATGTCGTTTGCGATGTTGCAGTGTGTAAAGCCACCTTTAGAGCTTACAGACCATAGTATAAGAGACTTACCCAGTGGCTCTGGAGATGGTAAACGACTCTGTTGTACAACCTGTGCGCCACTGGGAACTGATGCTCAGGTGCTGACCACCACTGTACAAGCTATGATCATCCGTAAAATGTCATAGCTGTAGGGATTATGGGGAAGCCCCTACAACTATGAAAAATGACATATGCCTTCTCTCTGATGCTAAAAATGATAACATTTTTATGAAACCACGACTTTTAGGAAATTTGTCTCAAACTCGATCCTCCACAAATTGATCTACTCATCATTATTAGTAAGTAATTCATCAGCTTTTTAGGTCTATACATATGATGTAATGGTCTTGCGGTAAACAGTCAGTGCCGGAGTTTTCACAATTGACCAAAAGACTATTTTACAAAAAAGTTCAAAATGTCCTAAAAATCAGACTTTTTACATTGACAATGAATGAATGGTTAAATAATTGAAAATTGGGGGTGTGAATGTGGCCATAAAAATCCAATTCACAGCTGCTATGTGCAACAGATGGTTACTGAACTTAAATACAGTAAAATGCTACTCTACACAGCATAAAATGTAATACAGAATACAATTGGAAATATGGCATGTGTTAACAAATATTTTAATTGTAAAATATAGGAAATACAAAATACTTTTATAAAGAGGCTGTAAACCAACATTAGTATATGTTTACGTGGAATTGATTTGTTCATACAAAATTAACAATTAATAAATTCATGAACGGCCGGCTTAAACATATATGTGTGGATGATTCTTTAGTTACATATTGTTTCTGTGAAGTTAGTATGTGGATTTACTATAACTCAGTTTTAAGCACTCATTAGATAGATCTGTATTCTAGGAAAATCTATTAATCTTTCATATATCTTCCGCAATGCAAAAATACATGCTTTACAGAGTGCATTATCGTAACATGCCTTCATACAACATCAAGACCATAGAATATCTCTGCTATGACATTCATATTTCAGTTTACAGAATTTTATCTGTTGCATACAATTCATAAAGGAGTTATAATCCATGTGGTCATAGATGACCTACAGTATATAAAAAGAAATAAAACAAGGAATTTTCATTTTACCTTAAAGTCTGGAGTCTTCAGAAGAAACAAAGCTGCCCTGAGCCTGGCCTCACAGATAGAAGTAACTTTGAACTGCTCCTTCTATTACTATATCCACCCACAGGAAGGATCTGGCATTCATTGCTTAATATTGCCCCCTAAGGGACAGAGTACACATTGAACGTTTCATTTAACACTTTAACAAGTTATATAATTTGATTTTAAACTTAATAGTGAGGTTAAACAAGGTAATTCTACAAATACACTGGAAATTTCTTTATGGTTTGATTATGGTTTTGCATTTCTGAGGTTCTGAAAAAGCTTAAAAATGTATTATACAAAGTTCACAAACTTTTACTTCAGATATTTAAGCTTTAGCAAACACAATTTAGCCCTAGATTCCACTTACAGGTAGCCCACAGGTTCCAAACTAGATTCTACAAACTGTGTTCTGTTTGTTTGTTCATAACCAGTCAAATTGTCTCTCCAAGAAAGGAGACAAACTCTAGCGCCACCTATTGGAAGTAGCAATCCTAAAAGTCAAAAGTGGCCTTCTGACAAGCCTTTTCATATGACTTAGGATATAAGCCAGATCAGAATCCCAATTTGCAGACACGGTGTTTCGGGGTGATTGCCCCTCGTCAGTGCAAAATATGGGTAACTGATCTGGCTTATAGCATAGTAGCATAGCTACTTAGAAGGGTCCACCAGAAGCTACTGACACACATAACTATATCAGCAATATCTCAAAGGCTATCACACTTTAGCGAGATCAGCCCTATTCTCATTTTCCACATCAATTTAAAGCAGGGAAAGAAGGCTTTTTCTAAATATCTTCTTTTGCCAATTCAGCCTGTGAGAGGCGCTATTACTGTCTGCTCATCCCCATCACGTGACTCGGGCTGCGGTGACCTCTGATGTCCGGTGATATCACGTCAACTTCTGGAATTGGAAATTGAATCGGCATCATTAAGGCGGCTCCCAGTCTCTCAGAATGACTGGGCTGTAGGCGCAGTTTCATCGCACGTCACAGTCCAGCATCTCACACACTTTCCCCTTCACTGCTTAATATATTGCCATAAGCACACAAGATGCTGTGACATGCAATGAAACTCCGCCGATAGACAAGTCACTCAGGGAGACTGGGTGCCACCTCGGTGATGCTGGGTCCGCTTCCAATTCTGGAAGTTGATGTGACATCACTGGACATCAGTGCTCATAGTAGCCCAGGTCATGTGATGGGGATGAGCAGACAGCAACCAATTTCTGCACCAAATCTACATCTTTTGACAGAAAAATGCATCAAAACTGCATTCATTTATGATGTGAGTTTGCGGCATTTTTCTGCCAGGAGATGCAGATTTGGTGCAAAAATGTCTGCACAAATTCTACAGCTTTCTGCCAGGAGATGCAGATTTGTTTCAGAAATTTGTTGCAACTCATGGGAGTTCACACTCGGGGCTCCCCGCTGCCCTCAGTAAAAGTTGAACCCAATGCTCTTAGTGAAAGTGTAACCCGCTACTGGAGTGTGCCATTTCCTGCTCCCATCAGTATCCCATCAATAGCTCCCATGGTGCTGGTGAGTTGTCATGATAACCAGGACTCAGCTAATGACCCCTTTTTCAGCAAGAAGAACTAAATCCTGAGAGTGAGTATATTACACGCCATTAGGATTGGGCATGCTACTGTCACACTAGATAAGGGGAAATACCAAGCGAACGGTGAAAAGGGAGAGAAGGGAATAGGAAAACCCTGGTCTAGAAAAGGGGGAGATGTTGACCCCTGATCCAACCTTCTGCTTGCTCCTGGCTCCCTCGACCACCCTAGATAGGTTCCACAGCTATGCACCGAGCAGGATATCTGGCCATGGCTGACTCTAAACTGGGCCCCTAGGTAACAAACAGATGGGATGAGCTCTTAGTCAACCCCACAAAGCTTTAAAGAAGACACAGGGAGTACAAACCGGGAGAATAGAACAAATAACTCATCTTCAAGAAGACTCGGGTAGAGGAACAGCAAAATACAACAATATTTCTCCAGATAATTACAAGCAGACTGCTTGTACTCAAGCTAAATAGGATTTAAACTCTATCAACAGCAAAGACCAAGGGGAAATGTTTCTATTTAAAGACACAAGGGGAAGTCGTGATGTATAACAACTGAAAGGTGAGGATATTCGCAGGGTCTTAAAAGGAAAAGGATAAACCCCAAGCAGAGAAGATACATAGGATACCATATACACTACAGCAGGAGTAATAGAATGTCATGGAGCAATTTGTGTATCCTAACGCTGCAATCTTCTACAACCGGAAACTACAGGACTGTCTGTCAACCGTGGCACATTCGTGACAGTACTCCCCTTTTTACGAGTGGTCTCCGGACACTCAGCACCAAACTTATTTGGATGGGAAGCATAAAATGAATGAACCAACCTTGTGGCATTCACATCCATTACTGGGACCCACATGCTTTCCTCTAGTGCACCAAATATTGAAGGGAACGACGCAGAAAATGAGAATCAACAATCTTTACTATTTGAAACTCTAAATTACAGTCAACCATGCTTGGAGCCAGCGGCAAGGGAGACCGCACCAAGAGTACCACATACTTCTTGAGCAGAGACCTGTCGAACACATTGTGGATTCTAAGAGGCTGAGGTAATTCCAGGCAAAACGTACTGGGCTAATGATGGTGATTACTTTATACAGACCAATAAATCTAGGTCCCAGCTTAACCCCTTCAGCCCCCGGGCACTTTCCGTTTTTGCGTTTTTGTTTTTTGCTCCCCTTCTTCCGAGAGGCGTAACTTTTTTATTTTTCCATCAATCTTGCCATATGAGGGCTTGTTTTTTGCGGGACGAGTTGTACTTTTAAATGAAACCATAAGTTTTACCATATAGTGTACTGGAAAACGGCAAAAAAATTCCAAGTGCGGAAAAATTGCAAAAAAAGTGGGATTGTACAATAGTTTTTGGGATATTTTATTCACCGTGTTCACTATATGGTAAAACTGATGTGTGGGTATGATGCCTCAGGTCGGTGCGAGTTTATAGACACCAAACATGTATAGGTTTACTTGTATCTAAGGGGTTAAAAAAAATTCACAAGCTTGTCCGAAAAACGTGGCGCACGTTTTGCGCCATTTTCCAAAACCCTTAACGTTCTCATTTTTCAGGATCTGAGGCTCAGTGATGGCTTATTTTTTGCGTCTTGACCTGACGTTCTTAACGGTACCATTTTTGTGCAGATGCTACGTTTTGATCGCCTGTTATTGCATTTTGCGCAAAATTTGCGGCGACCAAAAAACGTAATTTTGGCGTTTGGAATTTTTTTGCCGCTACGCCGTTTACTGATCAGATTAATTGATTTTATATTTTGATAGATCGGGCATTTCTGAACGCGGCGATACCAAATATGTGTGTATTTTTTATTTTTTTAACCCTTTAATTTTCAATGGGGTGAAAGGGGGGTGATTTGAACTTTTAGGTTTTTTTATTTTTTTTTAATTTTTTAAAACTTTTTTTTTTACTTTTTTTTTTTATTTTACTAGTCCCCCTAGGGGGCTATTGCGATCAGCAATCCGATCGCTTTGCACAATCTGCAGATCTCAGCTACAGAGCTGAGAACTGCAGATTTGCTGCTTCACTTTCAATGCCGGCTGTATTCCGCCATTGAGAGGAAGTGACTCATGTTAGCCACAGGCGTCATCACATGACCCTGTGCTACCATGGCAACCGCCGAAAGTCACGTGATCATGTCACGTGACTTCCGGCGGGGGCGGGGTAAGTCACTGTCATGGCGGCGCCCATATACATATCGCTGCCAAGACTTTGGCAGCGAAATGTAAGGGGTTAATGGCCGCGGGTGGAAGCGATTCCACCCGCGGCTAGCAGGCACACATATCAGCTGTTGATAACAGCTGATATGTGCGCGTCTCGCCGCCGCCCGCCGGCGGCAGGGGGCGGGGCTTACCGGGACACGATCCATGACGTATCTAGTACGTCATGGGTCGTTAAGGGGTTAAAGGAAGGAATTTTCAACTTAATATTTCTGGTAGACAACCAGATAGTCATTCACACTTAGGTCCGGACCTGGTGAGCGTTTCTTGTCAGGCATACATTTGTAACTGTCTCGCATCAGCTTCAAATTACTCTGAATCCCTTGCTATACAGAAGAGAGTGAGGAGGCAAAATGCTCCTCCTCAGGAACTCCTAAAGCCCCTCTACCACTAATGGTACAAAATTGCGAATGAAAACCATATGCACCAAAGAAAGGTGACTTTCCAGTAGATTTCTGGTGATGATTGTTTAAAGCAAATTCAGCCAATGGTAGGTAAGATGCCCAATCCTCCTGGTTCTAGGAGACAAAACAGCTAAGGTAAGTTTTCACATTTTGATTAATGCGCTTCATCTGACCATTTGACTGAAGATGGAAGGCAGAAGAAAAAGACAACTGCACCCCCAGTTGAGCACAAAACTCTTTCCAAAATTTGGAAACAAACTGGGTTCCCCAATCTGAGACCAGTTGTGGCATTTGGAAGTGCTGGTAATGCAGTGAAATGTATAATCTTATGAAACCTAGCCATAACCACTAAAACTACATTCTTTCCTGCAGACAATATTTGTCAGTAATAAAATCCATTGATAAATGTATGTATGGTCTTATAGGGATAGCCATTGGTAGAAGAGATCCAGACAGACAAGTATGCATTACCTTGGAACATGCATAAATACTGGAAGTAGACACATAGTCAACCTAATCCTGATGAGAAAGGAGGTCCAAGGTTGCTTTACTACCTGGATGACCCATAAGTACAGACTTGTGATGTTCTCCAATTATTTTATGGTGCAAATTAGGTGGAACAAATAACTTCCCTGAAGGGCAATAGGCCGGGGCATTCCCCTGAGCCTCCAACACCTTCCCTTCCAGGTTTGGGCATAAAAAAGTGAAAACAGGGAGCGCATGTGAAGAGTCTCAAGGCAGGAGTAACGGTGAGACCGGTAATTAAAACTGCTCACCTGGAGTGGTTGTGCAGCCCTCGCACAACCACGGTAATAGACGGGAGTGTAATGTTCCGCTGTCAGGAGGATTATCTGTAAGATCCTTCCAGGGAGACGGATTCCTGTAAACCTGATCCAGCCACGGGTTAGTGGAGGGAATAGGTGTCCAAGAGGTCCTGGTTTTGATGAAGCCTCCGTTTAAGCAGCTCTTGCCATGGACCCCCGAAGGGGGAAATAGGTAGCAATAAAAGTGAATCATGGTCTAATAGAGCGCTATGGAGGTCACAACATAGTTTAGTAAGTTTTATTTGTTTTATCAAAGCCACAACGCGTTTCGATATACACAATCTCTTCGTCAGGTGGATATTTTTTTCCAAGGGAATCACAGCACCTATTGTGCTGACCAGTCTATTCGGTTTTAATGTGTGGGAATTCACCATTAGGTATTATCAAAATTAAATGGATTTCAATTTTTCCTCTGAATATACTCCTATTTCACATATACTGCTTTTTCTGTGAATGTACCCCTACTCCATATATACCAGTTTTAATTTTATCCTTTTATATAACCCTTCCAGTGTGAATCTTTATTAATCTCTTGTTCTTATGTTTCTGTATGCTAAAAAAAATTTTGTTTTAAATTTTAGGATAAGAAGGTAGATATATATAATTTTAATCTGAGTATAATTTTATGATTATTTTAATACCAATATTGACGGTTTATCTTTTAATCTTGTTCTTATTATATATAACTTTTAAACTGTTTCAATACTACAAATGATAGAGTTTTCAGTGTGACACACCAAGGGTTAATGGTTTGGAATGTCACTGGCCAATGGTGTTACACCTGCCCCTTTAAATGATACTCTCCACACTTCGTTTTTTATATTCACCTGACAAAGATATTGTGTATATCGAAACGCGTTGTGGCTTTGATAAAACAAATAAAACTTACTAAACGATTTTGTGACCTCCATCGCGCTCTATTAGACCATGATTCACTTTTATTGAGGTTTGGGCATAAGGCTGAGATGACCAGCCCCTTCTGCAAAATAAGGACAGGGTTCACATGGTCACTCCACCAGAGAAGCTCCAGGATAACACATCTGCTTTGATGCTTTTAACCGCTTTATGGTAAGTGATAGTAAAATTAAATCTGGTAAAAAACAAAGACCATTTTGCCTGCCTAGTATTGAGATGTTTGGCAGACTCGAGATATGACAAGTTTTTATGGTCTGTGATTACAGAAATGGGATGGACTGCCCCCTCCAATCAATGATGCCATTCCTCAAAAGCTAACAATCACCAAAAGTTCTCTATTGTCAACATCATAGTTTCTTTCGGCTGAAGACAATTTCTTGGAAAAGAAAGCACATGAACACCATTTACCAGGAGAAGGACCTTGTGACAGCACAGCTCCAACTCCCACCTCAGACACATCAACCTCTACAATAAAAGGCTGTGAATGAGTATAGGTGGTGTGGAAAAATATTTCTTTACAGAGATAAAAGCCTGCTGATTGGAGTCCTACCATTTAGAGATATCCAACCCTTTTTTGTAATTTCAGTGAAATGTTTCACAATTACCGAATAATTCTGAATACATTTTCAGTAAAAACTGGTAAACTCTAGAAAGTGTAATGCTTTCAGGTTTTCTGCATGATCCAAATCAAATACAGTATGAAGCTTCTCAGGATTCATCCGAAAACCCAAAGACAACAACAGGTACCCAAAAAATGTCACCTCTTAGACAGCGAAAACACACTTCTACAGTTTGGCATACAATTTATCTCTTAAAATCTGTAATATCTATTTAGCGTGTACGTGATGTGTCTCTATATCAGGTGAGTAGATCAAGATATCGTCCAAATAAACCACCACAAACCTGCCCACCATATAGTGAAAAATATAATTCACAAAATGCTGGAAAATGGCGGGGGCATTAGTGAGGCCAAATGCCATGATTAGACTCTTAAAGTGCCCCTCAGGTGTATTGAAAGCCATTTTCCATTCATCCCCTTCTCTGATTCCAACCAGATTATAAGCCCCCTTAAGTACAATTTGGAGAATCAGTTAAGGGGGCTTTACACGGTAGTGATATCGCTAGCAATTTGTAGCGATAGCGAGCGTGTAAGTACCCGCCCCTGTCGCACATGCGATTGTTTGTGATCGCTGCCGTAGCGAACATTATCGCTACGGCAGTGTCACACATACTTACCTGGTCGGCGGCGTCGCTGTGACTGCCGAACAATCCCTCCTTCAAGGGGGAGGGACGTTTGGCATCACAGTGACATCACCGCAACGTCACTAAGCGGCCGGCCAATCAAAGCGGAGGGGCGGAGATGAGCAGGACGTAACATCCGGCCCACCTCCTTCCTTCCGCATTGTGGCTGGCGGCAGGTAAGGAGACGTTCCTCGCTCCTGCGGTGTCACACACAGCGATGTGTGCTGCCGCAGGAGCGACGAACCACCTGGATAAACAACCCTTACCGATTTTTGAGTTTGGGATGACCTCTCCATGGTGAACGATTTTCACCATTTTTGAGGTCGCTTAAGGTCGCTGGTCAGTGTCACACGCTGTGATATCGTTAATGACGCCGGATGTGCGTCACTAACAACTTGACCCCGACGACAAAACATTAACGATATCGTAGCGTGTAAAGCCCCCTTTAGCCCTGACAATCTGATTGAATGAATCAGAGGAAGAGGATATGGGTCTCGGACGGTAATGTGATTCAATTCCCAAAATCTAAACATGGGTGGAGACCCCCCATCTTTCTTCTTAATGAAGAAGAACCCTGCCTCCACGTTTGAAGAGGAGGTTCTGATATGTCCCTTCTCCAGACAGGAATGTAATCTTTCATGGTTTGTCTCTCTGGACCAGAAAGATTATACAGTCTGGATTTGGGTAGTTTTGCTTGAGGAAACAGGTTAATGGGACAGTTGACACCCCCCTCTCTAAAAACACACCCTCAATACTAGAAATAAATACAGCTAACGGCTCCGTAGAGACTGTAGAGAGGGAAGTGTTTAAGCAGTTATCAATACGGTAAACCACACACTGCACAATTTCCCCGGATTGCCAATCCACTACAGGATTATGTTACCAATAAGGGTAGACCCAATGTACAATAGGAGTAGGAAGGCCCTCCAGGACATTACAGGAAATTGTTTCAAAATGCAGGGGTCTTACCCTCATCTTATATCATGTACAATCTGTACCAGGCATCCTTGAGCAAGAGGCGATGAGTCAATGGCATATATGGAGATGGGTTTAGTTAACATACTACATGTCCATGAGTCCTTACAAACTGAGCATCCACCATACTGACTCCTGCTCCACATAAAACAAACACAGAAATTTTCTCAGTCTTGCTCTCTAGCACCACCTCTGCTCTTAGGACAAACTGAGAATTACATGTGGAAGACAAATACACACCTTGACTGTCTACCCCCACACCACCAAGGGTCAGCTGAGTCCCAGATGTTCCTTTTTGCTTACTCCAGAAGCTTGCCCTACACTAAATGCAAACCAAGATCAGTATTATTAGAGAATAGATTACATTTTTTAGGTAGCAGCAGCAGCACAGTGTGTAAGGCTAGAAACTCTGCCTATAGGCCTGTAGTACATGATCCCTACTCCAGAATGTCAACCAACACTAACTGAAAACTAAGAGCGGTATTATTAGAGAATAGAACTGATTTTTTAGTTAGCAGCAGCACTCTATGTAACGCTTAAATCACTGCCTAAGGCTGTGTGCACACGTTGCGTTTTTTACCGCGGAAACGCTGCGTTTTGAACCGCAGCGTTTCAGTGGCAAATTGCATGCGTTCAGCTTTCCCAGCAAAGTGTACGAAAACCGTGACCCCGACGACATATCGCACAATCTATCGCCTCGTGTAAAGCCCGCTTAAGAGTGGTATTATTAGAGAATAGAATAGATTTTTAAGATAACAGCATACTGTGTAGAGCTTGAATCACTGCCTACAGGCTTATAAACTACACAATACCTACTCCAGAAGCTTGCCTACACTATATGCAGCTAAGAGCAGCATTATTGGATGATGAATGACATTTTTTTTAGGTATCAGCAGCACGCTGTGTAAGGCTAGAATCACTGCCTATAGGCCTGTAATGCACGCTCCCTACTCCAGAATCTCAATTGAAACTAATGGCAAACTAAGAGCGGTATTGTTAGAGAAATGAATACATTTTTTAGATAGCAGCAGCACACTGTGTAAGGCTTGAATCCCTGCTTAAAGGCCGGTAATGCATGATCCCTACTCCAGAATCTCAACTTACACTAACTGCAAACTACGAGTATTATAAAAGAATAGAATAGGTGTTTTTTTTAGCTAACAGCAGCACACTAACGTATGATCCCTACTTCAGAATCTCATTCCAAAGTTAATTGCAAACTAAAAGCGCTATTATTAGAGAATAGAATTAAAAAAAAATTCTAGCAACAGCAGTATGGCCTGTAAGGCTACAATCTCTGCCTAAATGCCTCTAATACACTCTGCCTACTCCAGAAGCATGCTCTACACTAAATGCAGAAAAAGAGCGGTATTATTACAGAATAAATTACATTTTTTAGGTATCAGCAGCACGGTATGTAAGGTTACAATCCCTGCCTACATGCCTCTAATTCACTAAGCCTACTAGAAGCTTGCCCCACATTAAATGCAGAATAAGAATGGTATTATTACAGAATATAATAGCTTTCAATTAGCCCTGAAAAAAACTTTGTTTACTGTTGTACCAGCAGGTACTGTCACGGTATAACACACTGTCCCTTGTCTAGCAAAATCTGTCCCCAGTCCCCACACTATTTCTGGATAAAGTGACTCACACATAGTGTCTGTGGGTCTTCTATAGACCAGATGATGCTATGCAGCCGATCAATCACACTAATGCCAGTAGCCTATATGGCGTTGGCATTGCCATGATTGGCAGGCAATCCCTGCATGTTTACTGTCTGACAAAAAGCTTGGAAAAATGTGGGGTGGGGACTCAAGCATGGTGCCTGTGTACCAGAATACTCAATGAAATATCAAGCATCTCAAGCACAGTAATGCTCGATCGAGTACCAAGTAGTGCTGAGCATGTTTGCCCATCACTATTACCAAGGTTACATTCAGTGCTCTCTTTACAACAGTCCTGTAACATTTGGGTTTGAGCACACTCCTGCTACCTCTACCTTGGTTGCTTTAGGCTATGTGCACACGGTGCGTTTTTCTCGGCGTTTTTGCGCGTTTTTCGGGTGCGTTTTTGGCCTCAAAACTGCATGACTTTGCTTCCCCAGCAAAGTCTATGAGTTTTCATTTTTGCTGTCCCCACACAGTGTTTTTTTTCAGCTGCGTTTTTGTGGTGACCACAAAAACGCAGCATGTCAATTATTCCCGCGTTTTTCACTGCGCTTTTCATCCATTCAGTTCAATGGGATGTTGAAAGACGCAATGAGAAACGCAAATAGCTGCGTTTTGGTGCGTTTCTAAGACCAAAAACGCAGCTATAAACGCAGGAGGTGGGTAGTAAAGTGACGTGTACAGGAAGAGGATTCCTTCTGTCAGTATACACAGAAGCGTGAATCCTCCCGGTACCGTCACCGCTGCGTCCACCTCCCGTCCTGTGCATGTATGCTGCCGTGCGGCGCCATGTACAGGCAGGAGGTGGAAGCGGCTGCGAAAACAAAAGTTAACAGTAGAAAAAAAAAAAAAAAGTTATACTCACCTGTGTGCAGCCTCCCAGTGCCATGCCCGCTCCCATCTCCTCTCACGGTATCGCCACCCCCGCTCCGGCTGTGTGCAGACGGCCGGGAAAGCTCCGATGGATGCAGGACCTTGCTTACAGGACCTGGCGATGGATCACCTGATGCAGTCACCTGACGCATCAGCTGATCGAGTCTCGGGCTGACGCGGGCGCCCGGCCGGTATCAGCGGATGCGTCAGGAGACTTCATCCTACTGGCAGCTGCTGCAGCGATCGGACGGGATCAGACTCCCGCCCCATCGCTGCAGGAGCTTCCGGTAATCGGTAATCAGCACATAAGTGAGTATTATTGTTTTTTTTTTTTTTGCACCGATGCATCTGCTGATTGTATAATCGGCGTTTATACAATCAGCTGATGTGTGATGGGATTCAGGCACTTGATCCTGACACATCATCTGATCGCTTTGCCTTCCAGCAAACCGATCAGATGATATTGGATCCGGATTGGACGGCGTGGGACCCTGACTCAGGATTACTGCGGAGGGGGGTTCTTTATTTCAATAAAGATGGAGTCACTAATTGTGTTGTGTTTTATTTCTAATAAAAATATTTTTCTGTGTGTTGTGTTTTTTTTTTATCTTTACTAGAAATTCATGGTGGCCATGTCTAATATTGGCGTGACACCATGAATTTCGGGCTTAGGGCTAGCTGATAATATACAGCTAGCCCTAACCCCATTATTACCCGGCGAGCCACCCGTCACCAGGGCAGCCGGAAGAGTTGGATACAGCGCCAGAAGATGGCGCTTCTATGAAAGCGCCATTTTCTGGGGTGGCTGCAGGACTGCAATTCACAGCGGGGGTGCCCAGAAAGCATGGGCACCCTGCACTGTGGATTCCAATCCCCAGCTGCCTAGTTGTACTCGGCTGGACTCAAAAATGGGGCGAAGCCCACGTCATTTTTTTTTTAAATTATTTCATGAAATTCATGAAATAATTTAAAAAAAAGGGCTTCCCTATATTTTTGGTTCCCAGCCGGGTACAACTAGGCAGCTGGGGGTTGGGGGAAGCCCGTACCTGCCTGCTGTACCCGGCTAGCATACAAAAATATGGCGAAGCCCACGTCATGTTTTTTTTTGGGGGGGGGCAAAGAAATCCTGCATACAGTCCTGGAAGGAGGATGCTGAGCCTTGTAGTTCGACAGCTGCTGTCTGCTCTCCTGCATACACTATTGGATGGAGGATGCTGAGCCTTGTAGTTCGACAGCTGCTGTCTGCTCTCCTGCATACACTATTGGATCGAGGATGCTGAGCCTTGTAGTTCTGCAGCTGTCTGCTCTTCTGCATACACTAGTGGAGAATGAAGAACACATTGAAGAAGGAAATGACATCAGACCTTTTTTTTTTGTTCACTGATAAAAAACGCATAAGGACGCAGTGAGCAAAAACGCAGCAAAACGCAGCAAAAAAACGCACCAAATCGCGGCAAAACGCGTGCGTTTTTGCCGCGTTTTTTCGACGCAGGTGCGTTTCTGTGCGTTTTTAGCGGCCAAAAACGCACAAAAACGCAGCGTCAAAAAAACGCAGCGTGTGCACATAGCCTAAGGATAGCTGGGACCTGTTTTCCCTTCCTTCAATTAATTTGCATATTGCAGCAGACAGCTGGTTATTTGTTAAACTAGCTCCCTGTTAAGAGCAATTGACAAGGCTCCTTCCTTTTCAAATTCCTCACATTCAGTCTCTGGCTACCAGTATAGGGTATAACTATCTGGTTCACTCCTGCTTCTCTGCATTGATTGTTTTTTGCTATCCTTATGTGAGGGTGCACAGAGCTGTACTCACAGGGAAGGCAGAGTTCTCGTTCATCCTGACACCCCACAGGCGGGTTGTGGTCCGGGCTGGGTGTGTGGACTTTGTGTGTCACAGGTCATACCTTTTTGCAGGCCATTCATCACCGTTGAATAACCTATATAAGGCCTCTCATAGTTCTGAAATAGATTCCAATACATTAAATAGCAACCTATAAAGAATCCAGGAATCGTACTTTATATTTATCAAATCAAATTTTATTTATACAAAGTGCTCGTGCAAAATTCATATAAAAATTTCATCATATATAGGATAACATTTTTGGAATATAGGGAGGGATGTCAAGCCGCACTTATAAGGAGTGGCACAGTATTACAGTAGCTGCATCTGCCCGTATCGTAACGGCCAGTATAAATGGATATATCATATATTGACAGGAATGGACCAAAGGGGATATAGTCTACAATTGCATAGTATAGATTACCAGTGTTGTAAATTTTATACTAGTGTGAAAATATGAACACCCTATGTAAAATATGGGTATATTAACAGACGCTATGTAGACTGATTAGAGGACACTATAATTAGCATGTCATAGTAGTTTAAGGTAGCAGGCATGTGACCATAGCGTTGCCTCCATCTATCTGCTTAGCCCCATAGTTCAGTCCAAATACCTGTTGTCATTTTGTACCCAATATGCGTCCACAGCAGCACCGTAACTTGCACCTACTCCAACCTCGACGCGCGTTTCACCGCACTGCCGGTTTCATCAGGAGGTATGTGCAGTCTATAGCATATACCCTTTATAAAGGGTCCATGATTGAGTTCAGGTGCACGTCTCCGGTCGGGTATATGGACGCATACGCCTGTGTGATGCGCATCCTGGGCGCCAGTCGCCTATCGAGCACGTCACGCGCCACGTGACCGCAACTCTGCAGTCAGCGGCCACGTGACACGGAGCGGGCATGGAGACCGGATGTGTATTCCGGTCTCCATGCCAACCCACTCTGTCGGCGAGTCACGCGCAGGAACTGCACAGCGCACACAGACACTGCGTCCCCCAGCGTCAGGCGGCAGCCAAACTCAATCATTTAAGAAAGTTATATTAATTAGTCTTAAAACTCAAACTTGAGCATATATCTGAAAACATTCACATATAAATACATGAATAATCATAATGTGTTACCAGCATACAGTTATATAATGACACTGACATAGTGTCTCCCATGTCTTATTGTATATATGCAAGCATACACATTGTACTTAGTGTTGAATCACTACGTCCATCTGCAGTCCAAATATTCTCCAGCTTTTCAATATTCAGTTCTATTCATCCATGTGGCTAACATTATAGCATTGGACTTTTTTATCATCAAAGAGAGGGAGAGGGTCCATAGAATTCAACAAAGTGGATGTTTTCTGTAGCGTGTGATATTGCTATATGCTAGAGACAGAGGCATAGAAAAAGAACAGGAAATTATATTAAAATCTTATATAATGAAATAAAGTGTGTTAAAATTCGCGCTACACATGCAAAAAGGACCTGAAGCTCAAGGATTCGTTCAGCCCTCTTGGGGCCATGGTGTCAAGCACTACAATCCATTTTGTTTCTTTTTTTAAAAGTTCATTTTTGTAGTTTCCCCCTCTGGCTCCCAGGCTGACATGATCGATACCTTTTACTTTGAGGCTGGTGGGGTTGCACTTATGGTAAAGGAAAAAGTGTTTCGGTATTGTTTTTAGCTCACTGATATCTTTACATCCCTTAGCGTTGATGATATCGCGGATGTGCTCCAGAGTTCTCACTCTTAGCTGTCTGGTGGTCATACCAATATATATCATGTTGCATGAACAGCTAGCATGATATATCACCATTTCAGTCTTACACGTGATATTAAATGTAATGGAGTAGTTTTTTGTTCCCCCACTGTTCTCAAATGTTGTACATCTCTGCACATATTTACATGCGGAGCAAGTCCCGCATTTGTAACAGCCCCATTTGGGTCCTTTTTGACTGAATGGATTATTATTCAAAGGGACATAGTGGCTACGGGTTAGTAGATCTTTGAGATTTTTGGATCTGCGCCAAGTCATTGATGGATATGAAGTCAGATGTCTGGCTAGATCTTTGTCTGCCAGCAATATCTGCCAATGTCTCTGAAAAATGGTTTTAATTTCATGCCATCTATTATTAAACGCTGTGATAAATCTCACAGGTTGTAGATCTCTACTGTTGTTTCTGTTTTTGGTTGTTAAAAGAGACTCACGATTACTTTTGGCTGCTCTAATGTATCCTGATCTTATATTTTTTGGTTTATAGCCTCTCTCAGCTAAGTTGTCACTCAGGAGTCTAGCTTGATTTTCAAACTTTCCCGCACTGGAGCAGATTCTCCGCATACGCAGAAATTGCCCTGTTGGTACTGCTTTAATGGTCTGGGGGTGGTGGGAAGAGGACGCATGCAAAAGTGTATTTGTAGCCGTAGATTTTTTAAACACATCCGTGCTCAAATGACCGTCTTCATTTCTCATGATCAGAACGTCCAGGAACTCCACCTTCCAATAGTCATATTTTGATGTTAATTTAATATTTAGATCATTTCTATTCAAATTTTGCAGGAATGTCTCCAGGGATGCCTCAGACCCCTGCCATACAAATAGGACATCATCGATGTACCTGTACCATGAGACCACTGCATCAAACCCCTCTACGGACTGGAAAACATCCCGCTCCCACAACCCCAGGAAGAGGTTGGCATATGAGGGCGCACAAGTCGCCCCCATTGCCACTCCCTGGAGCTGTAGGTAATAGCGGTCCTTAAAAACGAAGTAGTTATGAGTTAGAACAAAGTCCAATAACTCCATAACGAATTGAATTAGTTCTCTGTCCATATTAGTCATCCGCAGAAAGGTCCTACATGCAGTGGTCCCATGGTCATGAGCAATAGATGTATATAGCGCCTCTACATCGCATGTGACCAGAATCATATCTGGTTCTAGCTGAATACTGTCGAGGCGCTTGAGTATGTCTGTAGTGTCTCTAATATGTGAAGGCAGGGTTCCGACGCATTCCTGGAGATAAAAGTCAACAAATCTGCATATTTTCTCATTTAAGCCCCCAATCCCAGATATTATTGGGCGTCCTGGGGGATTATTTTTATCTTTATGGACTTTTGGTGTTATATAGAAGGTTGGAGTTCTTGGAGATTCTGTCATGAGCCCATCCCTCATTTTGGCTGAGATGATTCCCCTATCAAAGCCTATTTCAATAATCTCATCTAGTATCTTTTTATATGATGTAGTAGGATTACTATCCAATTTCTTATAACACACTGATGATCTCAGCTGGCGTAGAGCTTCACGCTCATACATATCTGCAGGCCAAATCACAAGGTTACCCCCTTTATCTGCTGGTTTTATTACTATATTCTTCATATTTTTTAATTCTTTAATAGCTTCTCTTTCCTTAAATGTCAAGTTATAGTTTGTTACTTTTTCAGGAATAGAGGATAGATCTTTTCTTACCAGCTCAACAAAGATGTCCACATTTGGACTCAGTCCATGGGGGGGAAACACTTGTGATCGGCTGTGCAGATATGTAGGAAAACGTGCTCGAGTGTGGTCATCAGGCTCTTGTTGTTCATCAAGTAGACTTTCCAAATCTGAGAGGGCTTGCTGTTCCCTAAACGTGGAGAAATGTTTATCATCATTAGAGGAGAAAAATTTCTTAAATCTCAGCTTCCTAGCAAATAATTCTAGGTCTTTTACAAGCGTAAAGTGGTCACATTTGGCTGTGGGGGCAAATGTTAGCCCTTTTTCCAAGACATTAATTTGATTTGTTGTAAGTTTTATATTTGACAAATTGATTACCTTTAGTTTGTCTTGGGTTTGTGTCCCCACTTTTTCTGGTTCCTTAGTACCCTTCCGGAACTTCCTGAGGCTATGGCATCGAGTAGGGGGCCATGTTCCGAGACTTCTCCCCTCCCTTGCCGCCTGGCTAAAAAATGCTCGCCACATGTTTCTTCAGAGATACTTGATGTTATCGATGAAGATCGTGAATTTCGTCCAGTTTTATTCTTGTTTCTCTGATTATTATTGTACCACCTATAGACCTTGTGGTTACGGTAGTCTAATTGATCTCGCTGATATTTTTTAATCTTTCTCTCTTGTACCTCTTTCTCACACTTATTAATCTCAAGATCTATTTCTTTATCAAATTTAGAATGTTCATCAGTGGTAAGTTTTTCTTCAATTTGTATTTTATAGTTATCAATCTCTTTCTCCACTGCTTCAATAGATTTTTTATCCAACCCAATTAATAACTCAATCAGTGTACTTGAGCATTTGGTTAGTGCTTCCTCCCATCTTTCTATGAAAAGGGAATCCGTAATTTCTGTAGTGGGGAAAACTTGTATTCTCAACCCGCGTGGAATAATATTTTTCTGAAGGTAATTTTCTAATGACACCTTGTTCCACCATAGGCGGGTACGCTTTTTAAGCGAATCTTTTACCTTGAGCTTCAGGTCCCTAATATTACATGTATCCTGTTCTACGGCACCTCCTTCACCAAAAAGAGATCCTATCTGGTTAATCCATGTTTTATCACGCTTTTTATAATCCATAAAGTTAATGGTTGAGGCGTCTGAAAATACAGAAACATAACAATGTCAAATAACCTATATAAGGCCTCTCATAGTTCTGAAATAGATTCCAATACATTAAATAGCAACCTATAAAGAATCCAGGAATCGTACTTTATATTTATCAAATCAAATTTTATTTATACAAAGTGCTCGTGCAAAATTCATATAAAAATTTCATCATATATAGGATAACATTTTTGGAATATAGGGAGGGATGTCAAGCCGCACTTATAAGGAGTGGCACAGTATTACAGTAGCTGCATCTGCCCGTATCGTAACGGCCAGTATAAATGGATATATCATATATTGACAGGAATGGACCAAAGGGGATATAGTCTACAATTGCATAGTATAGATTACCAGTGTTGTAAATTTTATACTAGTGTGAAAATATGAACACCCTATGTAAAATATGGGTATATTAACAGACGCTATGTAGACTGATTAGAGGACACTATAATTAGCATGTCATAGTAGTTTAAGGTAGCAGGCATGTGACCATAGCGTTGCCTCCATCTATCTGCTTAGCCCCATAGTTCAGTCCAAATACCTGTTGTCATTTTGTACCCAATATGCGTCCACAGCAGCACCGTAACTTGCACCTACTCCAACCTCGACGCGCGTTTCACCGCACTGCCGGTTTCATCAGGAGGTATGTGCAGTCTATAGCATATACCCTTTATAAAGGGTCCATGATTGAGTTCAGGTGCACGTCTCCGGTCGGGTATATGGACGCATACGCCTGTGTGATGCGCATCCTGGGCGCCAGTCGCCTATCGAGCACGTCACGCGCCACGCTAAAGATATCAGTGAGCTAAAAACAATACCAAAACACTTTTTCCTTTACCATAAGTGCAACCCCACCAGCCTCAAAGTAAAAGGTATCGATCATGTCAGCCTGGGAGCCAGAGGGGGAAACTACAAAAATGAACTTTTAAAAAAAGAAACAAAATGGATTGTAGTGCTTGACACCATGGCCCCAAGAGGGCTGAACGAATCCTTGAGCTTCAGGTCCTTTTTGCATGTGTAGCGCGAATTTTAACACACTTTATTTCATTATATAAGATTTTAATATAATTTCCTGTTCTTTTTCTATGCCTCTGTCTCTAGCATATAGCAATATCACACGCTACAGAAAACATCCACTTTGTTGAATTCTATGGACCCTCTCCCTCTCTTTGATGATAAAAAAGTCCAATGCTATAATGTTAGCCACATGGATGAATAGAACTGAATATTGAAAAGCTGGAGAATATTTGGACTGCAGATGGACGTAGTGATTCAACACTAAGTACAATGTGTATGCTTGCATATATACAATAAGACATGGGAGACACTATGTCAGTGTCATTATATAACTGTATGCTGGTAACACATTATGATTATTCATGTATTTATATGTGAATGTTTTCAGATATATGCTCAAGTTTGAGTTTTAAGACTAATTAATATAACTTTCTTACATGATTGAGTTTGGCTGCCGCCTGACGCTGGGGGACGCAGTGTCTGTGTGCGCTGTGCAGTTCCTGCGCGTGACTCGCCGACAGAGTGGGTTGGCATGGAGACCGGAATACACATCCGGTCTCCATGCCCGCTCCGTGTCACGTGGCCGCTGACTGCAGAGTTGCGGTCACGTGGCGCGTGACGTGCTCGATAGGCGACTGGCGCCCAGGATGCGCATCACACAGGCGTATGTGTCCATATACCCGACCGGAGACGTGCACCTGAACTCAATCATGGACCCTTTATAAAGGGTATATGCTATAGACTGCACATACCTCCTGATGAAACCGGCAGTGCGGTGAAACGCGCGTCGAGGTTGGAGTAGGTGCAAGTTACGGTGCTGCTGTGGACGCATTTTGGGTACAAAATGACAACAGGTATTTGGACTGAACTATGGGGCTAAGCAGATAGATGGAGGCAACGCTATGGTCACATGCCTGCTACCTTAAACTACTATGACATGCTAATTATAGTGTCCTCTAATCAGTCTACATAGCGTCTGTTAATATACCCATATTTTACATAGGGTGTTCATATTTTCACACTAGTATAAAATTTACAACACTGGTAATCTATACTATGCAATTGTAGACTATATCCCCTTTGGTCCATTCCTGTCAATATATGATATATCCATTTATACTGGCCGTTACGATACGGGCAGATGCAGCTACTGTAATACTGTGCCACTCCTTATAAGTGCGGCTTGACATCCCTCCCTATATTCCAAAAATGTTATCCTATATATGATGAAATTTTTATATGAATTTTGCACGAGCACTTTGTATAAATAAAATTTGATTTGATAAATATAAAGTACGATTCCTGGATTCTTTATAGGTTTCCATTCATCACCGTTGGTTCTGATGAACCAAGATCAATCTGCAGTGAAGACAGTAACAAAGTCCAGCAGTTCACATTAACAGTTATTTACTGAACAACTTCAACAGTTCATCCAACACAACTTCACAGGTGAGACAGCGGGCGCATTACTCAAGCATAGTTTTCATAGTGCAAGGCAATATTGGACACACTTTCTTCTCCCTCTCTTCAACTATTACTTTCGCTGTTGTGTCCATTCCTTCAACCATCAACCAAGCTATGGTAATAGTTCATTACTAGTGATGAGCGAGTACTAAAAAGCTCGGGTGCTCGAGGCTTGGGCCGAGCATCCCAAGATACTCGTGTACTCGGCCCGAGCACCGAGCCCAATGTTATCCTATGGGAGACCCGAGTATTTTTGTGAAATGACCCCCGGCAGCATGTAAAAACCCTAAAAATGGCACAAAAGTCTCAGAAGAGTGCTCAAATGACATGGCAACAGCATGGGGAAGATCCCTTGAAGCATATATCACTCAAAAGTCACAGCTGTGAACAATTTTGTCCGCGTTTTACGCCATTTTTACGGACTCACCAGAAAACCTTCCAAAATGACACCAAAATGAATTTTCATGGCGGAAATGTTAAGGGCACATACCCAATAGTGAGATAGAGCTGGTGTATGTTACTTTTTGAGATTAATACATGAAAGATTTTACGTAAAACATTGTGTGGCACTCCGATGTCCAAAACGCACGTTTTGTGCTTTTTACTAACGATGTCGGTCATTTTTTTTTTCATTCTATCTCCCGTCGGTCGGTCTCGCTCTGTCTGTCTCTCTCTGTCTTGTCTGTCCCCCTCTCACAGTCTGTCGGTCATTCTCCCCCCTCTCTCTTACTTACCGTTCCCCGATCACTGCTGCACGGCTGTTCACTAAACTCCGGCGGCTTTTCCTCTTTTGAAAAAGCCGGCCGCTCATTAAACAATCTCGTAAACCCTGTTTTCCTGCTTTTCGGCGCCTATGATGGTTGCAGTGAGACACGCCCCCAACGCTGAGTGACAGCTGTCTCACTGCACCCAAACACAGCAGCCGGTGTGTGTGTATACTGTGCAGTGAAATAAATAATTAAATAATTAAAAAAAACGGCGTGCGGTTCCCCCCAATTTTAAAACCAGCCAGATAAAGCCATACGGCTGAAGGCTGGTATTCTCAGGATGGGGAGCTCCACGTTATGGGGAGCCCCCCACCCTAACAATATCAGTCAGCAGCCGCCCAGAATTGCCGCATACATTATATGCGACAGATCTGGGACTGTACCCGGCTCTTCCCGATTTACCCTAGTGCGTTGGCAAATCGGGGTAATAAGGAGTTAATGGCAGCCCATAGCTGCCACTAAATCCTAGATTAATCATGTCAGGCGTCTCCCCGAGATTCCTTCCATGATTAATCTGTAAATTACAGTTAAAAAACACACACACACGAAAAATCCTTTATTAGAAATAAAAAACACTAACAAAGTCCCTCATCACCAATTTATTAACCCCGACAAACCCTCCTTGTCCGGCGTAATCCACGGTCCTCCAGCGTCGCTTCCAGCTCTGCTGCATGCAGGTGACAGGAGCTGCAGAATACACCGCCGCTCCGGTCACCTCCACGCAGCTAATGAGGTGAGTATAGCAATCAGCTGAGCTGTCACTGAGGTTACCTGGATCCAGCGGTGGATGCAGCGGTGGCCGCGGGTAACCTCAGTGACAGCTCAGCTGATCGCGCTACTCACTGCCGCTCCGGTCACCTCCACGCAGCTAATGAGGTGAGTATAGCGATCAGCTGCTGTCAGTCAGGTAACTCACGGCCACCGCTGGATCCAGCGGTGCCGCGATTAACCTCAGTGACAGCAGCTGATCGCTATACTCACCTCATTAGCTGCGTGGAGGTGACCGGAGCGGCGGTGTATTCTGCAGCTCCTGTCACTTCCATGCAGCAGAGCTGGACGCGACGCTGGAGGACCGTGGATTACGCCGGACAAGGAGGGTTTGTCGGGGTTAATAAATTGGTGATGAGGGACTTTGTTAGTGTTTTTTATTTCTAATAAAGGATTTTTCGTGTGTGTGTGTTTTTTAACTGTAATTTACAGATTAATCATGGAAGGAATCTCGGGGAGACGCCTGACATGATTAATCTAGGACTTATTGGCAGCTATGGGCTGCCATTAACTCCTTATTACCCCGATTTGCCAACGCACTAGGGTAAATCGGGAAGAGCCGGGTACAGTCCCAGATCTGTCGCATATAATGTATGCGGCAATTCTGGGCGGCTGCTGACTGATATTTTTAGGGTGGGGGGCTCCCCATAACGTGGAGCTCCCCATCCTGAGAATACCAGCCTTCAGCCGTATGGCTTTATCTGGCTGGTATTAAAATTGGGGGGACCGCACGCCGTTTTTTTAAATTATTTATTTATTTATTTATTTTACTGCACAGTATAGACACGCCCACCGGCTGCTGTGATTGGGTGCAGTGAGACACCTGTCACTCAGCGTGGGGGCGTGTCTCACTGCAACCAATCATAGGCGCCTGTGGGCGGGGATAGCAGGGAATATGAGATGGCTGTGTGCAGAGCACAGCGCGCCCGCCGGTATAAAGGCTCGGTCACGCTGTGCAGGCCGGCCAATCACTGCAATTCCACAACTAACAGGGCTGTGGCATTGCAGTGGTCTGCCAGCCAATCCCTGCATGAGGGCTGGCTCTCAAAAGAGCGCCAACATGCAGGGATGAAGACCACGAGTACAGCACGAGTATTGCAAAATTACTCGGTACCCGCCGAGTAGCCCGAGTACAGTGATACTCGTGCGAGTACCGAGTAGTAACAAGCATACTCGCTCATCACTATTCGTTACACAAAAGTCATCCTAGTCCACCCGTGGTCCTCCCAGCAACAGGGATTCGCAACACTTTCAGATCTACCACACAGGACTGCTTACTCATTTCATGGTTGCTCCTGTTTCGGTCCATTCCCACTGAGCTGTAAGCCACACTGGGCCTTATGGTAATGTGTCGCCCCAGGAGCGCTGTTCCTGCTCGGGGATGCCACAGTGCAGGGAATCTTCTGGCCGCAGGCAGGTCAGGTTAACTTCTATGGGAATCATGACGCCACTCTCGGTATTTGCGGTCAGGGGGTGACCGCAACTGCAGTTAGGGGAGCACCTGAGGCTGATGGCAAATGCAGTCAGATGTTGTAGCCTCCCGAGAGTGAGCCCCAGGGCTCAGTGTAAGTGTGTAGTACCACAGGTCGCAGAAGAACTCATGTGATGCCCTGGGCAAGCCAGGGGTCACAGGTCAACACACCACCACACCCTACATCCCAGTCAGGAACACCAAAGCTACCAAAATCCTTGTTGCCTTCCTCCAGGGGCTGATGTTCACACCAGGGGGTGGGCCAGGCGGTTGGCTCCGCCCACCGAGGAGTACACAGCCCTGGAGGCGGGAAGAACCAGGCAGAGAGAAGTGGAAGTTCAGAGTAGAAGGAAGTGGTAAAGGAGCTAAGTGAAAGTGAAGTAGTAGTGGAGCAAGGAAGAAAAGGAACAAAAGTGTACGTAGAAAGGCCTGAAGTGAGTCCAGCTAAGTGCAGGACGGGTCAGCAAGGTCAGCAACAGCGGTGATCGTCTGGAGGGGGACTGCTCGGAGGTTGCTGGAAGGACCGCGGTCGAGTAGTGGCCGGCGGTCTGGAGCAGTATACGAAGGACAGTCAGCACCAGGGCAGGGGCCTCTCGGACCCCGGCAAGGCTAGGAGTCGCCATAATTTGCCGAATCCGTCAGTGAAGGGGACGTCGATCCCCCAACAACCAAGTCCCGACTAAAGGCAAAAGTCCAACCATTACGGAGGAACACCGCCACCGCCAGGGCACCAGTTCCTCAGGGCCAGTGTCTGCGGGCAAAGTAGGGCTCCTCCGGCCCATATCCAAGCCGGGGAGCGGGTTACCAGTGGGAACCCATCGCTACCAACTTAGAAACATCAGGTGCAGGTCAGAGGGATATCACCGTTACCTGCTGGGAGAGCAAGTGCAGCCGTCCGTGGGAACCGTCTTTCCAGCCGTGTGGTTTACCGTAAAACTGTGTCAACGTCTCAGGCTGAGTGAGTACCACAGTGCCGCAAGGCACAGCGCTGCCCCCGCGTCCCTGCGCCCACCAGGCCCTGCACCTTCCACATCATCACCGGGCCCCGGGATCACCCCAACCCCTACCCACGGAGGGGCAACACAACAACACCTGGCTGCTCCGCATCACCACTCCCGGGATTCCCATATTGAGCAGCGGTGGTGCTACAAATCACCACAACCGTGGGTGGCGTCACGGACAATCTTCCCCAACAAAATCCCCTTTTCACTCACGGGCGAGGAGTGCCGCTCGAGAACCCCCGGGATCCGGCCCACCGCTCGAGCCACCACTGAGCAGCAGCAGCAGCCGGACCCGAGCAGAGGGGTGAGCGCTGTGCCGGCACCCTCCTCCCCGCCCGCGACACTCACACACAAGCAGCAATGTCTTTCAGGGTTTTGACTCACTTTCAGATGGCAGGGGTGAATTAACCTGGGCGATGCTATGATGAACCAGGAGGAACCAGGTATCCCTTCGGCTGATGTAGGGGTGACTGCTGACTCACCTTCCTAGCCCTTCTTGTTTTGAGGTGACTCCTACTTGTAGTATTACTGGAATCACCCAGGGAAGTCGCAACTGCCGTTCTCCCTTTTCTGGCCCGTTTGCGGGCAGCGTGGACCAAGGATAGATGACTCCAGGCTCGATCCTCCTTATGGGCCCCCTCATTGCTGCTGTAGCTGCAGACTCTGTGTGGTTGGTGAGGCGCATAAAGTTCCCTCACCAGCAGGTTTGGCTAGCCAACTGAATTGGCCCCTGCTCTGGGGACCTGTTTTCCCGTGGGGGCTTGGACTACCGGCGGTCCCCTTACTCAGCCACCTCGTGCTACTGCCCTAGGTGGTTTTCAGGCGGCACCACTGAGTAGCCTTTCTCCCCCGCCAACAGCCACTGACTGGTGCAGTGTCTGGCAAGGCCCTGCTCCTCTGCTCTGCCTCCAGACACGGCTCCTCGCCTCCTACTCCTTCGGCTGCTTCTGCACAACTCCCTGTCTCCAGTCCCACACCCACCACTAGCTGGGATGAGAGGGCCATGACCCCTCCCTGGGACTGCCCAGGGGTTCCCACTAAGCTGTGTGTGTTCCTGGTTACTTCATATCTGTGTGTCCACATCCTAGTCAGCCTCTGGGATTACCTATTTGTACTGACCCAGCGTGGGTGCAGTACTCAGTGGTGCCTGACCAGGTCAGGGGTGCCACACTAAGAGTCCTTCATTGGACCCTTCCTACAGGGCTCACTCCATCCTTTACCAGAACTAGATTTTGATACTGGCCTTCCATGTGTCTGTCCATTTCCACAGATCTTGGTGTCTCCCTCCCTCTTAGCTGTTATAGTTACCAAGAGTCACCCACTAGTTGCTGCCTTTAGCACCTATTTGATTTGCAGGACAGTACTAGTTACCAGTTGGTCCCTATCTCTATTCCTCCAGGAAACAAAGTCACTTTCCTAAGTAACTAACCCCACCCATTGTGGGCGATCCCACAATTAACTGTTGCTTCACACTACTGTTAATTGATGGGCAGAAATGTCCTAATTATTCATTACTATGCAGCTTACATACTACATCCTATATAGCATTCCTATGTATCTTATCTTATGTCCTAAATAACAATCCTATACCTTATCACTATGTATAACATATCACATTTTAAGACATAGATGCAATTGGTGTCTTCAGGGGCAGGAACACACGACCACCTTGGTCCCCCTCTTACACTTGACTTCAACTTCTGTTTTGACTACTCAATTGCCCCTCAAATATGTTCCTGACATTGACCTTATGGTTCTGACCTGGCATTTTGACTTTTGTCTTCCAGCCTGCACCACCATCTAGAACCTATTACATGTACTTAATCCAGGAGTCCCTATGTAAGTCCAGATGCCTGTATCTAAGTTAAAGTATGGGGTTCAGGATTCCCCTGGGAACTACTATATGGAGTGGCTTGCAGAAAGCATGTACGAGGCATCCCTTGCAAGAGTTGTCAGTCTTCCACTGACGGTGCTCCATTACAGGCCCATTTTGTCACAAATCTATATATATAATTGCCTTATTCTGTCTGTCTGTCTGTCTGTCTGTCTTGCTCCAAAATTGTGTCCTTACGGTGACACAAAGCGGATTGGCCGCTGGGCTCGCCATGGCCCCACCCCCCCGCACCGATTGGCCGCTCGTCCAGGCTCCGCCCCCACACGGATTGGCCGGCCGCTCGCCCAGGCTCCGCCCCCCACTCGGATTGGCCTCTCGCCCCGGCACCCTGCATGTTTTGGCAACTCGGCCACGCCCCGCCCCCCTCACGCAATGCACGCTCGCTCTAGCCCCGACCCCCGCACGCATTCCCCGAAGCGACACGGAGCCACGACTCCCAGGTGAGTACTGTACCCCCGGGAGCCCACATCAGCGTATGCCGTCAACCCAGCCGACACATACCCTCGCATTCCTGGGGTTGCCGCCGTATGCTGGTGTGGGCTCCCGTGCGAGCGGGGGACGGGATACGCTGGTAACCATGGTAGCATAGTTACCAGCGCATCAAGGTCCTGCAGCGGCGGAACATACACACACGCACACACATCAGATCACACTCACTCTCACACACACCTCACACACACATCACATCGCATCCACACACTCACAACATCCTGGGATATCGCTTGCTTCTCGGCGGCGATACTGTGGAGTGACCTTCCAGGACCTGCCGGAGGATCACATGGCCGGAAGCATGTGGTATCTCCGGATGTTGTGAGTGTGAGCGCGTATGTGCGATATCGTCAGTGTGTGTGTGAGTGTATGCGATCGGGTGTGTGTGAGTGTATGCGATCGGGTGTGTGTGAGTGTGTGTGTGTGTGTGTATGCGATCGGATCTGTGAGTGTCGGCAGAGGAGCACGGCGTACTGGAGGAGGCTGGGAGGAGAAAGACTGATGCTGGGGAAGGCTGATGCTGGGGGAGGCTGATGCTGGGTGAGGCTGATGCTGGGTGAGGCTGATGCTGGGTGAGGCTGATGCTGGGGGAGGCTGATGCTGGGGGAGGCAGGGAGGGTGTAGGCTGATGCTGGGGGAGGCTGGGAGGAGAGAGGCTGATGCTGGGGGAGGCTGAGCCTGGGAGGGGGAGGCTGATGCTGGGGGAGGCTGTTAGGAGGGAGGCTGGGAGGAGAGAGGCTGATCCTGGGGAAGGCTGGGAGGGGGAGGCTGATGCTGGGGGAGGCTGGGAGGAGAGAGGCTGATGCTGGAGGAGGCTGGGAGTAGAGAGGCTTATGCTGGGGGAGGCTGGGAGGAGAGAGGCTGATGCTGGGGGAGGCTGGGAGGCGGAGGCTGATGCTGGGGGAGGCTGGGAGGCGGAGGCTGATGCTAGGGGAGGCTGGGAGGGGGAGGCTGATGCTGGGGGAGGCTGGGAGGGGGGAGGCTGATGCTGGTGGAGGCTGGGAGGAGAGAGGCTGATGCTGGGGGAGGCTGAGGCTGGGGTAGGCTGGGAGGAGAAAGGCTGATGATGGGGACAGAGAGGCTGATGCTGGGGACAGAGAGGAGAGGCTGATGCTGGGAGGACAGAGGCTGATGCTGGGAGCAGAGAGGCTGATGCTGGGGGCAGAGAGGCTGATGCTGGGGGCAGAGAGGCTGATGCTGGGGGCAGAGAGGCTGATGCTGGGGGCAGAGAGGCTGATGCTGGGGGCAGAGAGGCTGATGCTGGTGCAGCATGGGGGATGGAGCACGATGGGGGGTGCGCAGCATGGGGGATGGAGCACAATGGGGAGTGCGCAGCATGGGGGATGGAGCACGATGGGGAATGCGCAGCATGGGGGATGGAGCACAATGGGGAGTGCGCAGCATGGGGGATGGAGCACGATGTGGGGTGCGCAGCATGGGGGATGGAGCACAATGGGGGGTGTGCAGCATGGGGGATGGAGCACGATGGGGGGTGCGCAGCATGGGGGATGGAGCATGTTTGGGAGTGCGCAGCTTGGGGGATGGAGCATGTATGGGTGTGCCCAGCTTGGGGGATACAGCACGATGGGGAGTGCGCAACATGGGGGATGGAGCACGATGGGGAGTGCGCAGCATGGGGGATGGAGCACGATGGGGAGTGCGCAGCATGGAGGATGGAGTACATTTGGGAGTGCGCAGCATGGGGGATGGAGCACGATGGGGAGTGCGCAGCATGGGGGATGGAGCACGTTTGGGAGTGCGCAGCATGGGGGATGGAGCACGATGGGGAGTGCGCAGCATGGCGGATGGAGCACGATGGGGAATGCGCAGCATGGGGGATGGAGCACAATGGGGAGTGCGCAGCATGGGAGATGGAGCACAATGGGGAATGCGCAGCATAGGGGATGGAGCACGATGGGGAGTGCGCAGTATGGGGGATGGAGCACGATGGGAGGTGCACACCTCCCCCCAACACACACACACACACACACGCGCGCACTGCACAACACACCACACACACACACTGGGAACCACAAACACCGCCCTACACAGACACCCACACAGACAACGCTGCACACACAAAACACCCAACACACAAACACCGCGGCATACATAAATATACGCACAACACACACATTGCACAAAACATACCTCCCCCAAAACTCACACACACACCCCACACCCACACAAACCGCGCAACACACACACACAACGCTACAGACACACAGCGCTCCACAAACAACGCAACACACGCAACACACATACAACACCGCTCTCACCCCCCGCCACACCCAGACAACACTCAGAACATGTACATCGCCTACACAAACACTTAGTAACTACACACAACAACATCTCTATATATATATATATATATATATATTTTATATATATATATATATATATATATATATATATATATATATATATATATATATATAAAAAAATCATACATGAACTACACAATCCGTAAATTCTAGAATACCCGATGCGTAGAATCAGGCCACCTTCTAGTGTTTATATAAGTGGTTAGGTACATTATTTTATACACCTGTGGCAATGACACTGAAAGAAAAACTTGCATTTAAATGTTAGAAAACAACAAAAAAAAGGTTATATGAGAGAAGTTGAAAAACATGGTGTTCTTTTTCCAATCATTTAAAACTCAGAAAAAATTGATGTGCAAGAGCCCTTAGGGTGTTAAAACCATTAGATCACATGAATATTACAGGCTACATCTGAACACAGCCAATATTGATTTAATTCAATAACCTAATGATTTAATTTGCCTGCTTGTTTTCTGCTCCAGGTTTACTTGTTGGATCAAGAATGGAAATAATTTCACCTAAAATGTTTACAGAAAATAAAAAGAATCCATTGACTCATTCTGAAAATAAAACAAAGTTTAATGGGAACAGCATCCCTAGTAATCGCAATAAGAAACTATAAAATGGTGCTGTAAAAGCAAATCGGATAAATGCTGCCCAGGAAATGTGAATTCATACATGTGAAAGATTACATTTTATAATTACATAGTATGTAGACACTATTTACAGAACATCAATGTAATGTATTTAAAATCTTTATATAGCATCCGACCTTTCCGCATGTCTTCATGCTGATAAAATGCTTGACCTACAGTTGCAATGATGTCTATTAAATGAGACATAATCAATTATACTAAAAAGCAGCTGGTGAAAGCTATGGGAAGCTAACAAGATCAATGGAGCCTTATGGAATGTCAAATGAATGCTACATTACAGACTTCATAACTCTAACTAATCAGCTCATTGTCACATTTCAGAATGATCACGTTGTGATCTTAAGTTTGAGCAGTGATATACAATCTACTGGACTGAATTTACCTTATTGCTATTCTTTGCTTAAAAAGTGAAAATTCCCATTTTTAATATTTTCTCCTGTAACGCTATGTGGACACATTAACATTAACATGCAGTAAATATTTAAACTTGTGGCTGGTTAGCGGTCTGCGTAGTCTATTATTAGCATAATAAATCTCTATTCTCCAATAATAACTAAGGCTCCATTGATTAATTAGAGGTCCTCAGTTTTCTAAAAAAAAAAATTAAAGTTTTGTAAAAAATATTTATATTATAAACTGCATGACATACATTGCCCTACATGAGCACGTGGGGCAGCGCACTTCATTATGTCAGAATGCACATCGAGGTGTAGATGGCAGAGAAAGTGTTGGTGTAATGCCCCATGCATACACTGCAGTTTTTGATGTGTTTTTGGTGCAGTTTGTGGTGACCTTTGGGCTCATGCGCACGTAACTGCTGATTCTTCTGCAGCGATTTGACAGTACATGTGCGCGTCAAATCGCTGCAAAAACACTGCGTAATGAATGCAGTATTTTTGTTGAAAAAAGCCGATTTCTTGCGCTTGAAATGCTGCCCCCACCATAGACAGAGTGGGAGCTGCATCCAGAACACACAAATAATTGACATGCTGCTTTTTTGAACGCACGGATTTGAGTCAAAATGTTAGCACCCAAATCGCTGCGTTCATAAAAGCAACGTACGCAAGGATTATGCACAATCTACCATATTTTTCAGACCATAAGGCCCCTTTCACACGTCAGTGATTCTGGTACGTTTGTGCTTTTTTTAAACGTACCAGAATCATTGACATACGCAGACCCATTATAATGAATGGGTCTGCTCACACCTCAGTGATGTTTCACTGACCATGTCTCCGTGCAGCGTTCACGCGTGTCCGTGATTGCCGCACGGAGACATGTCCATTTTTTTCTTGCATCACTGATGTCCCACGGACCACGCAGTGGTGTGGTCCGTAAAACACGTGGCAGAAAAAAACGTGCTTTTAAAATAAAAAACATTTTTACTCACCCGGCTTCAGCGGCGCTCTATGCAGCCCGTGCAGCTTGCTGCTTCTGAGCCGGCTCATTATTGTCACGCATTTTCATGATGCACGACACAGCCGACCCGGAAGCAGCTGCTGTGGGTGTCAGCGCCGGCCGGATTCTGCACCGCGGGAGCGATCAGCACCAAGGACAGCGGGAGCAGGCACAGGTGAGTTGATTTCTAAGTGCAATCACGGGCCACGGAGAACGGAGCCCGGATTGCACTTAGACAACCCACGTGTGCCGTAATTCACGGCACACGGAGGGACATGTGCGTGTTTTACACGCCAGTGAAAAACGTCAGTGTTTTTCACTGACGTGTGAAACGGGCCTAAGACACACTTTTTTTCCCCCAAATGTTGGGGGAAAGTGGGGGGTGCATCTAATGGTCTGAATGTAGGGCATGGCTGCGGGGAATGAGGGTGCTGTGGTGGAGCGGGTCATCGGGGGCACAAGCAGGCAGCAGCGCCTGCCGTGACCACGTGGGCTCACTCATTACATATGCACGCCCATCCTCCCGCCCATCTCTCAGCACTGAAGCCGGGGCTGATAGGTGGGCGGGATGATGGGCGGGGACGCCGGCCGTGATCACCCCTGGCAACTACAGCCTGGAGTGATCATGCTTGGCTGTATTCACTGCCCCCCGCCCATCATCATCAGCGCGGCGTGCAGTGAATCAATGTACTCACCGTTCCCATGCAGCATCGCGATGTCTTCCAGTCTGCCTGCCACGCTGTGTGGACTGGAGACTAGCGGTGTTCACAGCGATGACGTCATCGCTGTGCGCACGTGTGTCTTCACAGCCACGCCGGCAGACTGGAGGACAATACAGCGCTGTGCTGCAGGGAACGTAGTCGGCTCAACACAGCACTGCCGGCAAAGACAGGATGAGCCATGCTGCGTGGAACGAGGAAAGGTGAGTGTAAACGTTTATTTATTTTTTTGTGTGTGCCGCAGGATGGGGGTATATGAGCAGGATGATGGGGGTATATGAACAGGATGATGGCATATAGCAGGATGATGGGGGTATATGAGCAGGATGATGGCAAATAGCAGGATGATGGGGGTATATGAACAGGATGATGGCATATAGCAGGATGATGGGGGTATTTGAGCAGATGATGGGGCCATATACCAGGATGATGGGAGTATATGAACAGGATGATGGGGGTATATGAGCAGGATAATGGGGGTATATGAGCAGGATGATGGGGGTATATGAGCAGGATCATGGGGGTATATGAGCAGGACCATGGGGGTATATGAGCAGGATGATGGCATATAGCAGGATGATGGGGGTATTTGAGCAGATGATGGGGCCATATACCAGGATGATGGGAGTATATGAACAGGATGATGGGGGTATATGAGCAGGATGATGGGGGTATATGAGCAGGATGATGGGGGTATATGAGCAGGATCATGGGGGTATATGAGCAGGATCATGGGGGTATATGAGCAGGATGATGGCGTATATAGCAGGATGGGAGCACATACCAGGATGCAGTATATAGCAAGATGGGGCTATACCAGGATGAGGGACATAAATATATACACAAGGCAGGAGGATCATTACCAGGATGGGGTACCTTAGTAGAGAATTTGGAGATATTACCCCCATAATAGTGTCAGCAGCAAATCCTCGCCCCATAACAGTGTGTCATGACCGCATTTTTTGCTTAAAATTTTATTTTCCTATTTTCCTTCTCTAAAACCAGGGTGCGTCTTATGGTCTGGTGCGTCTTTTAGTCCGAAAAATATGGTACATAGATTGTGCAGGGGACGCAGGACGCATGCATTTACTCTGCAGTGCTATACGCAGCGTAAATGCATTCAAGTACACAACGTGCGCATGAGCCCTTTTAGTCACCACAAACTGCATGCTTTTCCTTCCCCAGCAAAGTCTATGAGATTTCAGCATTTCTGTGTGCACATTGGTTTTTTTTGGGCTGCATTTTTGTGGTGAGCATGTCAATTCTTTTGGCATTTATGCCTGCGTTTTTCACCCATTGGGGATAAAAGAAATGCATAAGAAATGCATGGTCAAAAGACGCATAAAAAACATCAAAAACGCACCAAAATTGCATGTGTTTTTTTATGCTTTTTTTGCCACAAGATGCATTATTTTTGGCCATAGGGTACACCTTTGTGGTTATGTCAAAACTGCAGCATGAGGACATACCCTACGTGAAGAGGAGACATGTTTCGGGGAGAAATGAGGGCTTAGGAAGCCAGCAGAACACTGCTAGGGAGCTAAGGTCGGTTTCACACATCCGGCATTTCGCTGCTTTGCCGGATCCGTCACACTCCAGTACAGTGCAATACAGTACAATGGCATCGTGGCAAGCTTCGGTCACATGCTCCAGTCACATGACTGCATGTTACTGGAGCTTGCCGAGATGCCATTATACTGTATTGCACTGTACTGGAGTGTGACGGATCCGGCAAAGCGGCAAAATGCTAGATATGTAAAACCTGCCTAAGGCTATGTGCGCACGTTGCGTAGTGTCCATGCTGAAAAATCTGCAGCGATTTGGCAGTGCATGAACACTTCAAATCGCTGCAGAAACACTGCGTAATGGATGCAGTGTGTCTGCAGAATAGATGCCGATTTCATGCGCTCGGGATGCTGCCTCTCACATAGAAAGAGTGGGACCTGCATCCAAAGCGCATCAAATAAGTGACATGTTAAAACTTTTTTGAGCACAGCGATTTGGATCAAAATTTCAGCATGCAAATCGCTGCGCTCTCAAACTCAACGTGCAAATAGATTATGTAAAATCTTCATAGATTGTGCTGGGGAGGCAGGACGCATGAAATTATACAACATGCACACATAGCCTAAGGCGGGCTTTGCACGTTGCGACATCGCAAGCCGATGCTGCGATGTCACACGCGATAGTCCCCACCCCTGTCGCAGGTATGATATCTTGTGATAGCTGGCGTAGCGATAATTATCGCTACGCCAGCTTCACATGCACTCACCTGCTCTGCGACCGTCGCTCTGGCCGGCGACCCGCCTCCTTCCTAAGGGGGCGGGTCATGCGGCGTCACAGCGACATCACACGGCAGGCGGCCAATGGCGGCGGAGGGGCGGAGATGAGCAGGATGTAAACATCCCGCCCACCTCCTTCCTTCCGTATAGCCGCTGGCGGCAGGTAAGGAGATGTTCCTCGTTCCTGTGGCTTCACACACAGCGATGTGTGCTGCCACAGGAACGAGGAACTACATCGTACCTGTCGCGGCACCGGCATTATGGAAATGTCGGAGCCTGCACCGATGATACGATAACGACGTTTTTGCGCTCGTTCATCGTATCATCTAGGATTTACACACTACGACATCGCAAGTGACGCCGGATGTGCGTCACTTTCGATTTGACCCCACCGACATTGCACCTGCGATGTCGTAGTGTGCAAAGCCGCCCTAAGGCAGCAAGGACAAGCAAAGGGCTAGTTGAATGTCAAATTTTTAACCCATTCATGGCCTATCCATTTATTATACTTTTGGGGTCGGGAAACCTAGGAGCATAATAAACGGCATTTATTTACTGGCAATAAAGGCTCCTTGAATTTGAGTCAAATAAATGCAATGCAAATTGAATTTTGAGCAAATCTGCTGAATTGGAATTATTAGAGATTTTCTTCTTACCCCTCCCAGCAACCCTTGACATTTTCTTCTCTTAAGAAAACAAAAGATTAATTTAAACTACAACATATACAGAAGAATGAAATCTATAAATATAAATCTATTTCACCCCTTCACCCGCAGCCGATTTTCCGTTTGTTTTTTTTTGTTCCCCCTTCTTCCCAGAGCCGTAACTTTTTTTATTTTCCCGTCAATCTTGCCATATGAGGGCTTGTTTTTTGTGGGACAAGTTGCATTTCTCAATGAAGCCATAAGTTTTACAATATAGTGTACTAAAAAGCGGCAAAAAAATTCCAAGTGCGGAAAACTTGCAAAAAAGTGCGATTGTATGATTGTTTTTGGGATATTTTATTCACCGTGTTCAATATATGGTAAAATTGATTTGTCAGTGTGATGGTACGAGTTCGTAGACACCAAACATGTATCGGTTTAGTTTTATCGAAGTGGTTAAAAAAGTGGAGCACTTTTTCTGCCATTTTCCGTGACCCATAGCATTCTCATTTTTTGGTATCTATGGCTCAGTGGGCAGCTTAGTTTTTTGCATCTCAAGCTGACATTTTTAATGGTACCATTTTTGTGCAGATGCCACATTTTGATCGCCTGTTGTTGCATTTTGTGCAAATTTGTGGGGAACAAAAAAATGTAATTTTGGCGTTTAGATTTTTTTTGCTGCTACGCCATTTTCCAGTCAGATTAATTGATTTTATATTTTGATAGATCGGGCATTTCTGAATGTGACGATACCAAATGTGTGTATTTTTTTTATTTTTTTAACCCTTTAATTTTCAATGGGGCAAAAGGGGGGGTGGTTTGAACTTTTAGGGCTTGTTTTTAATTTTCTTTGCTTTTTTTATTTTATTAATCCCTCTAGGGGACTATAAGAATCAGCAGTGGCTTCTGATGGCGGCAGGTGAGTGAGCGTTTACAGCGGCGGGGATTTAAATTGCGCTGTCACATTTTGACAGTGCTATTTAAGGGGTTAACAGGCATGGGTGGATCGTGGACCTACTTGTGCCTGCGAGGAACACATGTCAGCTGTTCAAGTAAATTGACATGTGCATGAATCACTCCCGGCTGCCTGCAGCAGCCGTAGATGATTACACCTTAATGGCTTAGGACTTACCGGTACTGCCCTTGATCATTAAGGGGTTAAAGAGACAGTTCATATTATTGACCTATCCTCTAAATAAGACAGCTATATTATATTGGTGTCTGATTCCCACACTGTTATCACCTCTGGTAGGGGACTGATGTGACCACAATGTACAGAGCAGAATACCAAAACTCAATAGATTGTTTTGTGACTTCTGGTTACTGCAGATAAGCACCTATTTTCATCAATCCAGGTGGTGATGTCAGTGTTGGACCCCACCGACCTTATATTGTGTACGTTCCCCTATATCAATTTAGGTACCGTAATTATTATACAGGATTGTTCTTGCCATGACTGTAAGTTCTTCTGATCATTTTACACAGTAGCTCTGAAAATATCACTTTATAGTTTTGAGATGTTTTGGGATTTATCTGTCAAAATTTGAAGCAGTAACATGCTACAATCACTGTTCAACAGCTTAAAGCCATGGGACATAAAGGTGCAACATGGTAAGTTCATAAGTATGTCTGTTATTCCCTTTATACTAAATGACCGTCTTTTAAAGTTGAAGGACACTTCCTTTGACCGGCAGCATAAGTATCCTTGCAAAATAATATTAGTCCATATAAAACATTGGACTATAGGATTCTAATAGCCAGCACATATTATTTTAACTATATTTTAAACCTTTACTATATACACTATAGATGTAGTTGCTGAGATAAAAACAAGTATTTCTTCATTCTGTAGAAGAGAATCCTGGTATGTAAATCACTCTGGTCATAAACTCTGTCATGCAATATACTTCATTTCAGAATTTCCCATAAACCTGATGAAGCATGAAAACAATGAATTGATTTTATAACAAGTAATGACAGCAACCAGAGCCCAATGGTGTTCAGAAGTATGAGTGTCCAGTCCTGTTAGCTTCATTTCATCGGCTCTTTTCCCCAATCAAGACTTCATTTACTAAACCAAGCATGGAACATAAACCTGGGATTATTACATTAACAGCATTTTTTAAAAAAAATTCAAGAAAATTAATTATTAAACGATAATTCTCATTATATTGTGCAGTAAAATTTATCATATTCTTAGACTACCTAACAAGCTTTTGAGGGTAGCTTTAAATTAACTTTATTAAACCAGCTTAAAAAAAAGCTATATTTCAAGATGCGAAGCCCATTAATATTCTCTAAATCTGTTAAAGAGGTTTTCTCATCATGACAAGCTCTGTCCATAAATCCTATTAGGGCATCAGAGTAGCATAGAGTGAGATCCCCTACTAAACAATCTCTTAATAAGCCAGATCCACTATTTATTAGAGATGTCCGTGTATTACAGTAAATGGACACCAAGTACTGACTTGCAATCCATGGCTTCTACAGGAGCTGTTTTCAGTAAATTCATTTGCCATGTTGTTTTGGCATGTTGCCAAAAACCGAAAGTCAAACCAAGGTAACTCCAATGTGAAGAGTATTGGACATAAATAAATATCTACATAAACCTACGAATTTGGCAACATGCCAGTGGGCTAAATTACAAACCAATTTCTTTTATTGCAGACATAAGCAACAATTAGTCAAAATATACAAAAAAACTGTATGCAAATTGTATTAGGAACCTTATTCATCATATTTTAAAAAATTCATAAAAAGTGGATGATCACATCAAAAAATATACAAAAGATAAAGAAAAGATGGAAGAAGTGGAGCTAGGATAAATGATTAACATACATATGGATATTGTAGTAATGTATATGAACCCCTTCATCCCAGGGTGATTTTCCATTTTTCATTTTCGTTTTGTCCTCTTTTTCTTCCAATACCTATAACTTTTTAAATTTTCAATGTTGCCATATGAGGGCTTGTTTTTTGCAGGACGAGTTGTACTTCTGAATGACACCATTCATTCTGCCTGATATTGTACTGGAAAATGGGGAAAAAATTCCAAGGGCGGTGAAATTGCAAAAAACAAGTGCAATTGCACAATTGTTTTTTGGGTTTTTTATTTACCATGTTCACTATTTTGAAAAACTAACCTGATCTAGCATTATGATTCCCCAGGTCAGTACGAGTTTGTAGACACCAAACATGTATAGTTTTACTTTTATGAAAGTGGTGAAAAAAAAATTCAGAAATTTGTAAAAAAAAAAAAAATAAAATAAATAATAGCGCTTTTGTTGCCATTTTCCAAGACTTGTAGTGTTCTCATTTTCAGGACCTGGGGCCCAGTGACAGCTTATTTTTTGCATTGTAAGCTTTGGTTTATAATTATACCATTTTTGTGCAGATGCAACACTTTGATCACCTTTTGGCCCCTTTCAAACGTCAGTGTTTAACCAGGTAAAAGCCACACGCATCGGTATGGTAAAACGTGTGTCAAACGTGTGTCACGCATGTGTTACATGTGTGTCACACATGTGACATCTGTGTTTGCATATGTGTGACATCAGTGTGACACGTACCAGAGAAAACACGGGTCTTTGAAATAAAAAGATAGTCTATATTCACTTGTATCCAGCGCTGTTTTCTTCGGCTCTGCTGCCTCCTGCTTCTGACCCCCGCTAATTATATTTATTAATTATTTACTGCATGGAGGACCTGGAAGCCGGGTGAATCACGGGGACATCACTGGGGACAGCGCCAGGGACAGCATTGCTGCATCGCCGGTGACAGGTGAGTATTCAGCAAGCGAGCAGTGTGTGTGCAGTGATGTCTAGGAGGTCGTTGGAGTTCCCAGTGAACTCTGATGACATCCTGATGACACCCCCGTGACACCCACGCTACAGCGGGTGTCACCATGGTGACTTCAAGGATTCATCATAGTTCATTGGGAACTCTGATGACCTCTTTGATGTCACTGCACACACTGCTTGCTTGCTGACTACTCATCTGTCAGTGGCGATGCAGCGATGCTTTCCTCGGCGGTGCTGTCCTCGATGCTGTCCCCGCGATGCTCCAGCTTCCTTCACCTCAATGCAGTGAATAGAGGAAGGAGGAGACAGCAGAGCTGAAGAAAACAGCGCTGGATACAGGTGAATATAGAATTTTTTTTTATTACAAAGACCTTTGTTTTCTCCAGTACGTGACACACTGATGTCACACGGATCACATTACTGTGTGATCCGTGTAACACCCGTGCTGCCGGAGAAATAACAGACATGCCTCCACCCCAGCACAGACGGAGGCAATGTGAACATGCTGCAAATACATTTTCTCCAGCTTGTGCTCCAGGTGTACTGACCGTCAGTGGAGAAAATCACTTTTGGCAGATAATTTCATATATTATATGTTTATTCTTAAAACAAAACTCTGCTCTTCACCTCTGCACTGCAAACAAACATTTCAAAAAGATCCCTGAAATAGTGGAAGGAGATTCCCTATACGCCAGAGTCAAAGTAACACAGAAACCAATGAAAATTATATATAAAAAAAAATAAATAAAATAAAAAAAAAATATATATATATATTTTTTTAACTTGAAATTTAATCTTTACATGACCTAGGATATTCAAAGAACATACAAAGCAAAGACAGTTCAGGTAATAGATAGCCTAATAGTTATATGTTAGTGAAAAGGTACAAATCAATATATCCTGATCTAAAATAGCCACATACTACCTTTAATTTATGCATACATTAGACAGTGTCCAGTAAACAAAAAGGAGGTATACGCGTCTAATAGGCTTGGCATCGGGTAATCATCATACTTGACTTATTTCACTATCATCTTGTCATTGCCTGTTTTTCATTTCACATTTTTTATACCTGATTTACCAGCTTTGAATAACTATATCACTGGGCACTTTAATATAGCCCTGGTCACTCTCAGATACTGGCAACATTTGATTTTCAAAGCATATACTCACTTTGTTTACTGATGATCTAGACAATTGTTTGAAAGAAAAATTTAATGATATTCAACAGGAAATTGGCTCCCAATATCTCAATGTCATAGATCCTCTTTCCATCTGCAATTCAAAAAGTTCACATTCTGTCTTTGAACCGTTCATAGAAGAGGTTAACCAGCTCTTTGCTATTTTTCACTTCCATACCTTCAACAGTGACCCTATTCCCTCCCACCATCTTCAGTCCAGCTGTCACTACCTACCTAACTAAAATAAACCTCTTTCTTTCAACCAGTATCTTTCTCTCCTCCTTCAAACATGCCTTCATTAGACTATTACTAAAGAAAACACTTTTTGACTAGAACTGCGCTACCAACTGCAGACCTGTCTCTAATATGCCCTTTATATCTAAATTCCTGGAACGCTTGGTCCACTCTCCTCTAATTTGCTATCCCTGAGATAACTTCCTTCTTGATGTTTTATAAATGAGGTTTTTGTTCTTTACACTCTACTGAACCTGCTAACACAAAAAACCTCTAAAGGTCTACTAACAGCTAAATCTAAGGCCTCTTTCACACGTACGTGCCTCCGGTATGTGTTTGGCAGTTTTCTCATGTACCGGAGACACGTACACACGTAGACCTGTGTATTCCTATGATTTTGGACACACGTAAGTATTTGCGCACGGAACGTGTGTCCGTTCCGTACTTACGTGTGTCCGTGTGTTTCTCCTGCTGACATGTCCGTTTTCTCTCCGGCATCACGGGTGTCACACGGAACGAAAACGTGTCACACGTAATGCAAACGGACCACATGGATGTGTTCCGTGTGACACGCACTGGAGAAAAGTCATGTGTCTGTGAGAAAAAAAAACAAAACTTTACTCATCTTCTCCAGCCCTGCTGTCTCTGCCGCTGCTGTCACTTGCTTCTGACCGGCGCTCATTATGCTCATTGTATATTCTTTTCACTGCGGCCGGAAGCAGCAGCAGCGGGGAGCCGGCAGGATCGGAGACCGAAGATCAGCACCACGGGCAGCGACGCCAGGGACAGGTGAGCAGAAAGTTCCGTTCTCCATGTGTTATCACGGATAACACACGGAGAACACACGTAGCCCATAAACACCGCTCATGGAGGGCAAAACGCACCGCTGACACGTCCGTGCAAAACGTGCGTGGTTTTTCACGAACGTGTGAAAGAGGTCTTAATGTCAGGGTTCCTCTTAATTTAGTGCCAGGCACCTTCCTCATTTTTCTATACACTGCCCCTATTGGACAAATCATCAGTAGATTTGGTTTCCAGTTCCATCTTTATGATGTTGACACTCATCTATTCACTTCTTCACTTAATATCAACCAAGCATTACTACAAAATACCAGGGATTGTTTGTTTTCTGCCCCTAACATCATATCCTCCCTCTTTCTAAAATTGAATCTGTCAAAACACTAAACTCCTTGTGCTTACCATCTCTACTAACCTACATAAACCTGAAACTGACATTTCTGTTTGTGATTCTACCATAGCTCCCAAGCAGATTGCCTGCTGTCTTGGGGTTATATTATAACTCAGATCTTTCCTTTGCTCCCTATATGCGATCACTAACTTGCGCAGGACATATGCACCTCAAAAACATCTGTAAAATGTAATCTTTTGTTATCTTTGACTTTCCAAAAACACTTAATGTTGCACTGGTTCATTCTCATATGGGTTAATGCAACTCTAAGTTCCCCTACTTAAAGCCCTGTGCGCACGATGCGGATTTATTGCAGATTTTGCCTCGGATTTGCCACGGAATTGCTGCAGAAAATGTGTCTTACATTGCTGCAGTCATTTCCCAGAAAATCCTATGGGTTTGAAAAAATGATGTGCGCACACTGCGTTTTGTCATACACGCGTATTTACCCGCGTATTTTCCGCTGCAGAATTAATGAGCATGCCACTTCTTTTCCGCAGGTACCTGCGTTTTTTGCCATAGATAATGGTAAAAACTGTGGGGACCAATTTGCGGAAAATCCAAGGTAAATCCGCGGCAAACCGCGGCAAAAACTCGGGTGCGGTTTTACCGCGGTTTCTACCGCATTGCAGGATTCTTTCAGAGGGTTCGTTTTTTTCTTTAGAAAAAGGCACTTTCTAGTGCGCACATAGCCTAAAGCTTCACCTATCTAAACCATTATCAATGCAGCAGCCAAGATTGTAGTCCATCTGCAACACTGTTGCCACCACTATTTGCCAGTCTTTGCAATGGTTGCCCATTTGCTACAAAATGTAATATAATCTTACACATTTACATACAAAGCTCTCCATAGTCCTGCATAGCCATACATCTCCTCCCTCATCTCTGTCTACCACCCTACCCGTCCACTCCCATAATGACTTAAAACTAAAATCTTCTATAATCCAAACCGTCCACTCTCATCTCCAAAACATCTCTTGTACTGCACCAATTTTCTGGAATGTGCTACTCGAGATAATCTGATTAAGTCCTCCACAGTTTCAAGGGTGCCATAAAAAAAACACAACTTTAGACAGGCATATCACCTCATCTCACCAATCTAGATAAAGGCCGCTTTACACGCTACGACATCACTAGCAATTGTTATCGATGTCGAGTGCGAAAGCATCCGCCCCCATCGTACATGCAATATCGTGTGATCGCTGCCGTAGCGAACATTATCACTACGGCAGCGTCACACGCACATACCTGCTCTGCGATGTCGCTGTGACTGGCGAACCGCCTCCTTTTTAAGGGGGGCGGTTTGTTCAGCGTCACACCGACATCACAGCAGCGTCACCGAATCGCCGACCAATAGAAGCGGAAGGGCGAAGATGAGCGGGACGTAACATCCCGCCCACCTTCTTCCTTATTTAGTGCGGCCGGCCGCAGGTAAGGTGAGGTTCCTCGTTCCTGCGATGTTACATATAGCGATGTGTGCTGCCGCAGTAGCGACGAACTACTTCGTACACCGAGCAGCAGCGATATTCGAGAATAGGGGGGCATGTCACCGATGAGTGATTTTGAACGTATTTGCGACGATTCCAAATCGCTGATAGGTGTCACACGCAAAGACATCGCTAAAGCGACCGGATGTGCGTCACAAATTCCGTGACCCCAACGAGATCGCTTGAGCGATGTCGCTGCGTGTAAAGTGGCCTTAACTGTCCCATGTTCTCGCTTCCACATACTCAAAATTTCTTTGTATCTGTAATTGTACACATTTGGCTGCTAACTGGTTCATGCAGGTTATTGGAATGCCCTTATTTATTATACTGATGCCTGAACTTTACACGACAAGTACTTTATTTTTACCTTTTACTCTTTGTATTACCCCTATTTTCTCATAGATTGTAAGCTTTTGAGCAGGGTGCTCACTTCTATTGGTATGTGTTGAACTATGTTTTACTCTGTAAAGCCTTTTCTTGTTTGTCCAAGTACCCTCTGAATGGTAAAGTACTGCGGAATTTCTGTTTCTATAGAAACACAAATTATTATTATTATTATTATTATTATTATTATTATAGAGTCTCAATAGATTCCTTGGTATATAAGGAGAAGTGCAATTAAGTATAAAAGGGTTACCAGTCAAAACCTTCAAACATATCCAAAAAGTAAAGCATAGTGTAAAAATGTATTAGTTCCCTGTTTAATGCACAAAAAACAAACAACACATTATCAATAATAACTAAGTAATAGAGATGAGCGAACCGGTCGCGGTTCGGCTCGAGGTCGGTTCGCCGAACGGAGCTCCCGTTCGAGTTCGGTTCGTCAAACGTTCGACGAACCGAACTCGAACCAATAAGCTATAATGGGAGGCATTCACAAACACATAAAATGCATTATAAATGTACACATACAGGTAATAAACATTGCCATAACACTTACTGGTCCCCGCGATCCCTCCTGCACTCTGTCTCCTGCCGCTATTCCATCCGATGATCGCTGAATCCTCCCGGTGACCGGCACTGCCAGCAGAGATGCAGGACCTATTGTGACGTCAAAATAGCCATGTGACCAGTCACGTGGCTATTATCTCATTGGCTACAGACTGGTCACATGACTATGACGCGTCATGTAGGACCTGCGAGTGCATCTCTCCGGTACACGGTGCACATTTGTGTATTGCCGTGTACCGGCGACATGCTCTAGCACACGGTCAACTCCCCGTTCCGTTAGGGACCGGCTAACACAGCCTGTCATTAACGGAGATCACCGTTGCCATAGCAACGCAGTTAGCGGTGACGTCACCGCTAACCGCGGCTCCGGGAGCACCGTTGCTATGGTAACGCGTCTGTCAGCGTTACCGCTGTTACCGCTAGCAGCACTGATCACTCACAGAGTGAAGGCTGCACGCTGCTTCTCGTGCAGCTTTCACGGAGTGAATGCTCCACGGGAAGCAGCGTCTTCCCCCATGCAGCAGTGATGCAGCGGAGCTGCATTTGTTGAATGAGAAAGACAGAAGAGCAGGATCGTGGAGGGCTGACAGGGGGTAATAAAGATGGAGTCTCTAATGTGTCTGTGTATTTATTTCTATTAAAGTATTTTTTCTCTGTGTGGTGTCTTTTTTTAACCCTTTATTGGAGATTCTTAATGGCCGGGTCAAACATGCCTGACATTAAGAATCTCTGGCTTAATACTGGCTAGTAAAACAAAGCCAGTATTAACTCATGATTACCCAACAAGCCACCTGGCTCCAGGGCTGTTGGAAGAGCTGGATACAGCGCCAGATGATGGCGCTTCTATGAGAGCGCCATTTTCTGGGGCGGCTGCGGACTGCAATTCGCAGCAGAGGCGCCCAGAAACCTCGGGCTAACCTGTGCTGAAGATTCCAATCCCCAGCTGCCTAGTTGTACCTGGCTGGACACAAAAATGGGGCGAAGCCCACGTCATTTGTTTTTTAATTATTTCATGAAATAAGTGAAATAATTAAAAAAAACGGGCTTCCCTATATTTTTGGTTCCCAGCCGGGTACAAATAGGCAACTGGGGGTTGGAGGCAGCCCGTGGCTGCCTGCTGTACCTGGCTAGCATACAAAAATATGGCGAAGCCCACGTCATTTTTTTGGTGGGCAAAAAACTTCTGCATACAGTCCTGGATGGAGTATGCTGAGCCTTGTAGTTCTGCAGTTGCTGTCTGCTCTTCTCCATACAGACAGACAGCAGCTGCAGAACTACAAGGCTCAGCATACTCCATCCAGGACTGTATGCAGAAGTTTTTTGCCCCCTGAAAAAATTATGTGGGCTTCACCATATTTTTGTATGCTAGCCAGGTACAGCAGGCAGGTACGGCTGCCCCCAACCCCCAGTTGCCTATTTGTACCCGGCTGGGAACCAAAAATAAAAGGAAGCCCTTTTTTTATTATTTCATGAATTTCATGAAATAATTAGAAAACAAATGACGTAGGCTTCGCCCCATTTTTGTGTCCAGCCAGGTACAACTAGGCAGCTGGGGATTGGAATCCGCAGCACAGGTTGGCCTGAGCTTTCTGGGCCCCACTGCTGCGAATTGCAGACGGCAGCCGCCTCAGAAAATGGCATTTTCATAGAAACGCCTCTTCCAGCACCTGCCTGCTATACCTGGCTAGCATACAAAAATATGGCGAAGCTCACGTCCTTTTTTTGTAGTTTTTTGGCAAAAAAAATAAAAAATGCTTCCCTGGATTTTCCATTGTCAGTGAAGGTAACACCAAGCAGTGGGGGTTAGCAGCCAGTAGCTGCTTGGATTACCCTTAGCTAGCAATACAAAAAATGCAGCGGGAGCCCATATATATTTTTTTTTAATTATTTATTTAAATAACTAAAAACAAAATGGGCTTCCCTGTATTTTGATTGCTGGACATCACAGTGCTGTAAAAATAAATCTTTAAAAAAATGACGTAGCGCTCCACGGTATTTTTGATTCTCAGCGCAGATAAAGCAGACAGCTATGGGTTGCCACCCCCATCTGCCTGCCGTTACCTTGGTTGGCAATCAAAATACAGGGAAGCCCATTAATTTTTTCTATTTAAAAAATAGTTAAAAAAAAAAATGACGTTGGGTCCCCCCATTTTTGATAGCCAGCTAGGGTAAAGCAGATGGCTGTAGCCTGAAAACCACAGCTGGCAGGTTTACCGTGGTTGGGGATCCAATGTGGAGGTCCCCTCAGGCTCTTTTTTATAATTATTTTATAAATATTAATAATTACACAATAAAAGTAGGGTCCCCCCAAATTGGATCACCAGCCAAGGTAAAGCGGACAGCTGTGGTCTGGTATTCTCAGGGTGGGAAGGTCCATAGTTATTGGGCCTTCACAGCCTAAAAATAGCAGGCCGCAGGCACCCCAGACGTGGCGCATCCACTAGATTCGCCAATCCTGGCGCTTCACCCCAGTTCATCCCGTGCCCTGGTGCAGTGGCAAACGGGGTAATAAATCGGGTTGATACTAGCTGTAAAGTCACCTGAGATCAAGCCCAGCAGTTTGTGATGTCATGGCGTCTATTAGATACCCAACATCATAAACTGTCAGTACTAACAAAAAAAAAAAATCGACAAAAGAAATTTATTTGAAAAAACAGTCCCCAAAACATTGCCTCTTTCACCAATTTATTGTAAGAAAAAAAATAAAGGGGTCCCATGACGACTCTGGACCGTCTAGAATATGGGGAGGAGACACTCAGGGAACGTATCCCCCATTTTCTAGGAGTGCGGACCCTTCATGTGAGGAGTGTGGGTGCAATGAATCTGCACTCACTCTCCCCGGGTCCACAGCAGCAGAGTCCATGTCGTAATGGTTGCTACCAAAGCTGCAATGCCCTGCTCATGAGGTAAGGGCATGCCTAATCAGGAGAACTACTGTAGAGGAAGCTCTGCTCACTGGTATATAGGTGCTCAGAGGTAATAATAGATAAAATTATTGAGTAATCTCGACACTCTAAATCTCCCAGACTAAGTCAATAAGTCACAATGGATAGTAATGCAAAATCACTCTTTATTGGTCCGTATTAAGAAAAAAAATGTTTTCATAAGCATATATGTTTTTGTCCAAAACAAGTTACAAATGACGTTTCGGCCTGAGCCTTCGTCAGATTGGACTTATCTGCATGTAATCATGAAAAATGACAATAACCAGTATCACATAAGAGTGAGAGAACAATAACATAAACTCGAACAATGTAGAGGTACAATTGGGATGCAGCAAAAAAATTGCAACACAGCAAGAAATGAAACAGATGATACAAATGTCATAATACATTACAAGGACAATATAGTAATGACACATATGGGGTCAGAGTAGGCTTAGACAGCTCTGGTACGAAAGAGATGTCAATCATAAAGTAACATGTGCAGTAGGTGTAGAGCTACACTATGCATGGCAGAGCTAATGGGTAGACCGACCATAGAAAAAGAACGGAGAAAAAGTGGAGAAAAAGTGGAGAAAAAGTGGAGAAAAAATGTAGAAAAAATGGAGAAAAAGTGGAGAAGAAGTGGAGAAAAAGTGGAGAAAAAGTGGAGAAAAAGTGGAGAAAAAGTGGAGGAAAAAGTGGAGAAAAAAGTGGAGAAAAAATGGAGAAAAAGTGGAGGAAAAAGTGGAGAAAAAGTGGAGAAAAAATGGAGAAAAAGTGGAGAAAAAGTGGAGAAACAGTGGAGAAAAAGTGGAGAAAAAGTGGAGAAGAAGTGGAGAAGAAGTGGAGAAGAAGTGTTTGTTCATGCCAGATGGGAGATAAATAATTTTCTACCGGCGCTGTCATTTACTGTAACCAGATCATCGGTGTACGGTGTATACCTGTGATCACGTGAGCGGGGACCGGAAAAACCGTCCTGAATCATGATCTCCAGGGTCTCAGCTAGCCCTGAAACCCCGGAGATTTTCTGACGCCGGGGGGCGCTATTCACTTATTTCTGCCTGCTGTTTATAAACGGCAGATCAGAATAAGGCTACATTAACACGACCGATCCATTTTTGCGGTCTGCAAAAAACAGTCCGTTTTTTTTCACGGGTGCATCCGTGTGGCATCCGTTTCCGTTCCGTAGACGGTCCGTATGTCATCTGTTTGTCATCCGTGTGCCTTCCATTTTTTTTGTGTACTGCAAAAAAACTGAAGGAGGGTAAATGCATAAATTTACCCAGGATCCATAGCTTCATCCTACATGAGGCGGTCACATGTTCACTCCAGTGCCATTTTGTACTGCTTTTCACAGCGTAGAGCGCTCTGGTGATTTTCCTGTGCTTGTGCACTTCATATCAGTCTTTTCTGTCATTATAATGGCAGAAAGACACATAATGTCCTACTCTCATGCATTTTGTAATTTTGCACCCTTTGGTGCCTTTCATGTGGCACTAAGGGGTGCTTAGCTTTGTATTTAGTCAAAAAAATAAAAAAAAAATGACGTAGGGTTCCCCCTAGTTTTGTAGCCAGCTAGGGTAAGGCAGACGGCTGCAGCATGCCGACCACAGCTGGCAACCTCACCTTGGCTGGTAATCCAAAACTGAGGGCACCCCACGCTGTTATTTTAAATTAAATAAATAATTTAAAAAAAAAAAACACGTAGGGGTCCCCCCAAAATTGGATCACCAGCCAAGGTAAAGCAGACAGCTGGGGTCTGATATTCTCAGACTAGGGAGGTCTATGGTTATTGGACTCTCCCCAGCCTAAAAATAGCAGGCCGCAGCCGCCCCAGAAGTGGCGCATCCATTAGATGCGCCAATCCTGGTGCTTCACCCCAGCTCATCCCGCGCCCTGGTGCGGTGGCAAACGGGGTAATATATGGGGTTAATACCAGATATGTAATGTCACCTGGCATCAAGCCCTGGGGTTGGTGAGGTCAGGCGTCTATCAGATACCCGACATCACCAACCCAGTCAGTAATAAAAAAAAATAGACGACAAACACATTTTTATTTGAAAAAACACTCCCCAAAACATTCCCTCTTTAACCAATTTATTAGAAAGAAAAACAAATCCAGGTCTGGTGTAATCCAAGCGGTTGCCATGATGATCCATACTGTCCCAGTCAATGAAGAGCAGGATGTTCCCCATTGGCTGAGAGAGCAATGCAGTGACCTGAGCTAACATCAATGGGTCAGCCCAGGTCACTGCAGGGGATGACAAGTGCTGCTGTCAGTGAGGTACATTACCTGCGCTGATCTCCAGCACACTGACAGCACCTGTCACTGAGTTCAATGACCGCCGCCTTCACAGCCAAGTATCGCGAGAGGCCTGTGACGTCACCGCTAGTCAGTCTCGGGTCGGAAGCGAGAGAAGGTGATGTGACAAGCGGCGGCCATGGAGGACAGGGACAGTGCTGAGGTCGGGATGGCGGGACTTCATCACCGCAGGTAAGCCGAGCGGGACCATGTGTGCAGAGTGTGTGTGCAGAGTGTGTGTGTGTGTGTGTGTGTACGTGTGTACATGCCGCGGGCAGGAGGGGGCGGAGCGAGCTGAGCGGGGAAGTGTGGGCTTCCTGCACGTAACTAGGATAAACATCGGGTTACTAACCAAAGCGCTTTGCTTGGATACCCGATGTTTATCTTGGTTACCAGCTTCTGGCAGGCTGCCAGCGATGGCTCCTGCACACTGTAGCTGTAAAAAGCCCTGCTTTTTGCTGCTAGAACCGTTCTCGAACGTATCTAGAACTATCGAGCTTTTAGCAAAAAGCTCGAGTTCTAGTTCGATCTAGAACAGCCCCCAAAATCACTCGAACCGCGAACTGGAGAACCGCGAACCGCACTCAACTCTACTAAGTAACATTCTCTGGTGAAATCTGCCCAACACAGATTTCAAATTTTCACAAGGTGAATAGTTAAAAAAGGCCCCATAATACGTTACACAATTTCTCTTGAACATGGCTATATCCAACATGGGATATAGTACTGTTTGGCCACACTGCAGGGCTTGGGAGGGAAGGAGCATCATTTGACATTTGGAGCACAGATTTTCCTAGAATTGTTTGCAGACTCCATTTGCAGAGCCCTCCAAGTGCCAAAAAAGCAGAAACCCCTCAAGTGACCACATTTTGGAAATTACACCCCTCTGGGAGTTCATCTACGGGTGTAATGTCAATTTAGTCTCTGGAAAACACACATGAAGTCAAACACAGGAAATGTTACAAATTTAAAAATTATACACAATGATAAATAAAGTTACAACAGTCAAACAAAATGAAAAAAGAGAAAAATAAGGGACACATAAACATTTGTTTGAAAAAAAAGAAAATAGCAAGATTTAATAGAATTATAGCGGTTATTTAATAAAAAACGGAAATATAGCAATAAAATGATAATTTTATTTACATAAATTGTCGGACTATGTGTGTGTGTAAAGGGACATATGAAATCATTATTTTGATGTGCAAAAAGCATGCGTTTTAGGGTACTTTCACACTTGCGTTGAACGGTATCCGTTGCATTGCGTTGTGTAATGGATGCAACGGATGTGTTGCATATAGTGGCACAACGGATGCAACGGATACTGCAAAACAACGCAATTCGTTTTGATTTTTTTTTCTTACAGTTTTACCAGCGGCAGACTATTGTAAACGATCAGCTGATCGCTCCCAGTAGCCGGCCGCCGGGTGATCAGCTGATCGCTCCCTGCAGCCGGCCGCCGGGTGATCAGCTGAGCGCTGTCACTTGCCGGCGCCCGGGCATGCCGGCGGGCGGGCGCTCAGCTGAGCGCTGTCACTTGCCGGCGGCCGGGCATGCCGGCGGCCGGGCATGCCAGCGGGCGGGTGCTCAGCTGAGCGCTGTCACTTGCCGGCGGCCGGGCATGCCGGCGGGCGGGCGCTCAGCTGAGCGCTGTCACTTGCCGGCGCCCGGGCATGCCGGGGCGGGCGGGCGCTCAGCTGAGTGCTGTGACTTGCCGGTGGCCAGGCATGCCGGTGGCCGGTCGCTCAGCTGAGCGCGGTCGCTTGCCGACGGCTGGGCGCTCAACTGAACGTTCGGCCACCGCGATCCAAAATAAAGTTTGATTTAAAAAAAAAAAAAAAAGAGCATGCGCAGTGGAATCCAGAGGATTCCGCTGCTCAAAATAACGTTACATGCTGCGTTCCTCCCGCTGGGCGGAAGCAACGGAGCGTCGCCCAGCGGAAGCAACGCAGGTCCTTTTGGTACAATCCGTCACCCATACAAGTCTATGGGAAACAGCGGAATCCGTTAACGGATTCCGCTGTTTTCCAAAAGGGCGGATTGTAACGGAAGGAAATAAACGCAAGTGTGAAAGTACCCTTAGTAGTCCAAAACGCATGTTTTCTGCACCTAAAAAGCAGGTAAAACGCAGGAATTTTGATGTTTCTTGGTTACTCCCTGCTTCTCATTGACTTCTATGTTATCTAAATGCACCTCAAATGGCAAAAACAATTGACATGCTGCTTTTTAAAACGCATGGTTTTTGCCACAAAATATGCAAATTAAACGCAGCATTTTGAACTGCATGGTGGGCACAGGAAAACCCTATTTTCCATAGACTTTCATGGGAAATCAAAACGCAGCCATTTGGGCACTAAAAAGGTGCAGTTGAAAACGCTGCAGAAAAGCATGAAAAAACGCACCGTGGACACAGGGCCTTACTGTGGTTTAGTTCCATTTTGGTGCTCAGAAGAGAGGGGGCGTTTGGATTTGGCATCCAGAAGTTCCTGGATTTCTTTTTTTTTTTGGGGGGGGGTGCATAGTTCTTTTCCAGAGCCTTTCTGCTACCAGTAACATGGAAGCCCTCTATACTTCCGTTAACAGAACAAGTAAGGACTTTTTTTTTCGTGGGTTGAGTTGAATGTTAGTGGTGGCAATTTGGGTACAAAACATTTTGGATCAGTTCACATTCATCCTGTGCTCTATGCTGAGCACTTACATCAGGGTATCTATCTACATCTCTGAAATACGTGATTCAGGTAAAAACCCAACAGATCCATTCACTATAATGAGGCAGCAGAGTAAAGGGGGCTTTACACGCTACGAGATCGCTAATGCGAACTCATTGGGGTCACGGAATTGGTTGCAAAAACGTGCAAAATCGCTCATCGGTGACATGGGGGTCCATTCTCAAAAATCGTTACTGCAGCAGTAACGAAGTTGTTCCTCGTTCCTGCGGCAGCACACATCGCTCCGTGTCACACCGCAGGAACGAGGAACTTCTCCTTACCTACCTCCCGGCCGCTATGCGGAAGGAAGGAGGTGGGCGGGATGTTACGTCCCGCTCATCTCTGCCCCTCCGCTTCTATTGGGCGGCGGTTCAGTGACGCAGCTGTGACGTCGCTGTGACGCTGAACGAACCGCCCCCTTAGAAAGGAGGCATTTCGCCGGTCACAGCGACGTCGTCAGGCAGGTAAGTAGTGTAACGGGTCTGGGCGATGTTGTGCGGCACGGGCAGCGATTTGCCCGTGTCGCACAACAGATGGGGGCAGGTACCCATGCTAGCGATATCGGTACCGATATCGCAGCGTGTAAAGCGGCCTTTACTCTAGACTCCGTTTGGCCTCTGTTCAGTGGTGTTCATCTTTTCACAGGTGCACAAAACTGTTGATGTTTGCACTTTTGCATGCCTAAGAAGACACGTAAAAAGATACGCACCATTGGACCACAGGCTATATGGGAGTTCATCGTGACCCCCTCTGCTTCATTACAGTGACATTTCTCTTGAGAATTTTGTCTGAATAACGTTTTTCAGAGATTTACATGTAGTTTGTGGTGTAAAGGGGGTTTTACACGCAGCGACATCGCTAGTGATGTCGCTGGTGAAAGCACCTGCCCCCATCGGTTGTGCATCACGGGCAAATCGCTGCCCGTGGCGCACAACATCGTTAGGACCCGTCACACGGGACTTACCTGCCTAACGACATTGCTGTGGCCGGCGAACCACCTCCTTTCTAAGGTGGCGGTTCGTGCGGCGTCACAGCGGCATCACTAAGCGGCCGCCCAATAGAAGCAGAGGGGCGGAGATGAGCGGGCGTTATATCCCGCCCACCTACTTCCTTCCTCATTGCGGGCGGCCGCAGGTACAACAACCTCGTTCCTCGTTCCTGCGGTGTCACACGTAGCGATGTATGCTGCCGCAGGAACGACGAACAACCAGCGTCCTGCAACAGCAACGATTTTATGAAAATGAACGACGTGTCAACGATCAACGATAAGGTGAGCATATTTGATCTCTAACACTCGCTCGGAGCTGTTACACACAACGACGTCGCTAACGATGCCAGATGTGCGGCACGGAATCCGTGTCCCTGGCAATATATCGTTAGATACGTCGTTGCGTGTAACGGGGCCTTTAAGATTCAGCGTAGAGCACAAGATAAATTTGAGTGGCGCTTTACTGCAATTTTTGGCAGCATGAACAAATCCACAGCAGTTGAAAAATTGGCTTTATTACTACTTTTTACTTACACAATGAGGTAGAAGTGATAGGATGGTTTCATTCCTCAGATCAGTACAATTTCAGCGATACCAGATTTATAGAACTTTTTAGGTTTAGCTACTATTATACTAAAAAACGTTTGTTTTTTTGTTTTGTTTTTTTACAAAATAAAGGTTTTTTTGTCTCACAGAATTTTTAAGGCTATAGTTGTTTTTAAATTTTCTGCTTACAGAGTCATGTGAGGACTTATTTTTTGTGGGATGAGTTGGGGGTTTTTTTGGTACCATTTTGAGCCACATAACATTTTTTGATCGCTTTTTATTCTGCTTTTTTATACTGAAGGAAGAAGAAAAAGTAATTCAGTAATTATTTTTTTAATGCTGTTCACTGTGTCATAAATGTGATGAGACAGGTTTATTCTTTTGGTCACTTCGATTACAGAGATACCACATAAATATTGTTTTTTAATGGTTTGCAGCTTTTATACTATAAAAACATTTTTATAGAAAAAATGTTTTTCATTGCTGTATTCTGAGAATGATAGCATTTTTATTTTTTTTGCTGAAGTAGCTGTATGGTAGCTTGTTTTTTATTGGACAAGATGACATTTTCAGTGATACCATTTTCATTAACATGTGACTTTTTTATTGTGTTCTATTCCACTTTTTTGTCAGCTGTAAGATGAAAAGACAGTTTGTTTATTTATTTTACGGTGTTCACTGAAGGGGTTAACCAGTGTGACAGTTTTAGAGGTTGGATTTTTACGAATGTGTCAGTATTAAATATTCATACTTTTTTGTTTATTTTTTACATTAATATACAAATTTAATGGTATTTTTTTGTTATTTATTATCTGATTTTTTAAAAATATTTTTACAATTTTTTTTACCTTTTTATTTAGTCCCTATATGGGACACTAACTTTTATTGCACTGATAGCAGATATAATGTAATGGAATGCGCTTACATTGCAATACATTATAGTTGTCAGTGCAGCACTGACAGAAGCCTCTGTGATCATGCTCTTGGCATGATGCCAGAGGCTTTCCACAGCTCGGTGACCAGGAGGTTGTTATTATGATCTTGGGTTACAATGGCAACAACTGGGCCCTCACGATGTCACCTAAGTGTCGTGATAAAAAAAATTATATTGGGGTACCATATTAGCTGGAAAAAACATATGTAAATATGTTTTTAAATCAATCTTGTAAAATCCTCTATGCGCTAATGTCTTCAATCAACTTAAGAGAAACTACATGAATATGTAGTACCCCTGAAGCTATCGGGGAGCTCCAAGGTACTGCATCCCCACCAGGATGCAGGGCCTACCCCCAGGGACCCAGAAGACCAGTGCCGGTAACAACAAAAACATTGATATTAATCCCGTTTTTTCCCCAAAGACTGGTGACAGACTAGAGTTGGACCTAATGGATGGCCATCTAGGGGTGGAGCCAGTCCACTAGATGACCAGGTGGGAGGGGCAGACAGTGGACACTCAGAGTAGTAGTAAGTCGGTGATCGAGTAAGCGAGTGAAAGCACTGACAAGAGTGTGACAGTGACCTGAGGGCCCAGGCGTGTGGTTGCCGGTGGAGTACGGGGGAGTACTCCCGGAACCATAGCACCTATGGGGTACAGAATCTTAGGTCAGGCAAACGCTCCAGGCAGACCTGATAAAATCTGCACACTGAAGAGACCATCAAGTACTTCACTGACCTTGAAGTTCGGGACACCATAGCAACACGAGACCCGGGGACTCGGAGCAGAGAAACCGACCCCACAGGGTTCATGCTACCGTCATACAGACTACAGTTGAGAGACTACCAGGAGGGGACCCCAAAGACAGGTGCAGGGGAAAGAAGCCACCAGGTCACTAACTGGCACTGAGACTAAGGGGACCAGTGGTCAAGACCAGCCTTCCTCGGGTGACCAGTTTCCATCTCAGTGTGAGTAAAGGAACCAGTTACACTGCAACCCCTTGTGTGGCCTACCTTCTTTATGCGTCCATCAACATCACCTATCCTCTGGGGCCTGGCCCTACTTGCAGGCGTCCCAGCATCCAGGCTACCACTAAACACCATCCCCAGTAGTGAGAACTGTGCAGCAGCAGATCCACTACATAGCCGCAACCCGCAAGTGGCGTCACAATATAAACTTTCATTTAATCTCCCCTGTAAATATACCCCTTTTAAAAAGTGTCCACAGGGACACAAAACCGGGTAACAGCCACCCAGTGACATCTCCCCAGCCATACACTGCCCGGGACCGAGTACCCCATAGCCCTGGGCGGCACAAATACCCAATTGACAGTGGCATCCTCCATACAACAGATCTGCAATGCATCATGGTTTCTGTTTTCCAGACATTTTGCTACTTCAGTGATGTTTGTGTGATGCCCTGGACTATTCGGGTCGTCACAGGATGTTGCACAATCTGCCCTATCCATGCAGTATTCAACCCCCCATGGTTCTGGGAACCAAACCTGCAGTACTGCCTCCACCAGCAGTCACAAATCCTAGATACACTTTGCACCACACCTGTCAGACACGCCAGTCGGTTGCTTAAGCAGCAATAGGGACGCCCACCTAGGGGTCAGACAGGGAGGTGGGAGGTATCAAGTTAGTTGAGTAGTAGCTCCCAAAGAGAGAAGAGCTGGGAGTAGCAGCTCCCTGGAGTTCAGTGGTGACCCTCGAGCTGAGAGGATCTCTGAGGAAGCTGGGAGTTTGAGCTCCCAAGGGAAAAGTAAACTAGGTCGCAGACGGTGGTCTGGACCAAGAAGAGTCGGATCCCCAGTCGCAGTGGATTGAGCCTAGGTGCCTGGAACCCGTCAAGGAGGACGGTCAGGAGCCTGGCCCTATCACCGGTCCGGGACCGAAGGAACGTCGGGGTACACGGACCCTAGGTCGGGGAGAAGCTTCAGGCGACCCGGCAATTAACTTGCGGAGGACAGGGCCTTTATGGACTGTTCCCACGAAGCTCAGAGATCAGGGGCACTAGCGCACCGAGGGGGAAATGGTTTTCCTAGCAAGCAGCCCACTGAAATCCCAAGTGTGAGCTCCTGAGAGCAGGCTCTTTCACTTAGGCCCCCTTCACACGCACGTGTCTCCGGTACGTGCTAGGTCCGTGCCCGCATGTACCGGAGACACGGGCAAACGTAAACCCATTAAAATCAATAGGTTTATGTGCACGCACGTGTGCAACCATTGGCCCGTGCCTCCGTGTGTTTTTTTTTATTATAGTACAGTTGGAATAAATCTGTGAATTTTCACTTTTTATATGATGCATGCCAATTTCAGATCGTGCTGGCTCCTTTTTTTTTCTCTGTTATGACTGTAGTTATGCTACAATTCTGGTGACTGACCATCACCATACCATGCACGCCTGATTTTGGTTTGCAATGTATTCCTCCTGTTGGTAACTGTTCAGATTCAGTTACCTCACCCCTTTCCACAGGCAATGCTAATTAAGCACCATTCTTGGATCTGGTCCGCCTTTATCAATGGTTGCTGTTTGGCACTGGGAGGATCAGTTCTGATATAGTCCTGGTATGTGTAGAGCTTGCTCCACATGCTGGGACCTAGGCTGGTCTCTATCCACAATTGCCTTTTTTGCAACATGGAAGCGGCTATATACAGGTTACAGGTATGTGTGCTCCATTATGGTTCTGCTTTTAACTTTATCTAGGAGGCCGCATGGCACATGAAATACAGAATATAGAGTAGGACCCCCCTATTGAGATTTGCCGTGACGTTGGCAGGGGTGGCTCAAAAAATTGATCAATTATTTGCTAAAAATCTCATTTTTTTTTATTATAGTACAGTTGGAATAAATCTGTGAATTTTCACTTTTTATATGATGCATGCCAATTTCAGATCGTGCTGGCTCCTTTTTTTTTCCGTGTGGAGCAGACGTGAGCCCGTGTGCTCCACACGGATGCATGTCCATTTTTCTCTGGCAGCACAAGTGTCACGCGGCCCACACACGTACCACACGGATACACGGATGTAGTGTGGATGCGGTCCCGTGTGACACGCGCCGGAGAAACACGTGTCAGAGAAAAAAATAACAAATCTTTACTCACCTTCTCCTGCCCTCCTGTCTCTGCCGCTGCTGTCACTTGCTGCTGACCGCCGCTCATTATGCTCATTTAATATTCACTTCACTGTGGCGGAAGCGGCAGCAACGGGGAGTCGGCAGGGCTGAAGACCGAAGTTCAGCACCATGGATAGCGACACCAGGGACAGGTGAGTTGAAAGTTCTCATTCTCCATGTGTTAACACGGATAACACACGGAGAACACACGTAGTGCCATAAACACGGCACACGGAGGGGAAAACGCACCTTTGACACATCCGTGAAACACGTGCGTGATTTTCATGGACGTGTGAAGGGGGACTAAACCATAGTGGGAAGCAGGGCCCAGAAAGCTCCAAGCTACCAGGCCACAACGGACAATCTAAAACTTTTGTGCCAGGAGGCAAGTTACGGACCACCGGCAGTACTGCAGGGGACAGTACCCGGACAAGCTCCCCTCGAGAGAAAATGGCGTTCAGAGGCTTGGTTTACCCTGTTGTCAGCGTCTGCTTCATTGCTGAGTGAGTACCCGACTGACCACTGCACTGCGTCCCTGCATCTCCATCCAGAGTCCCGGGGCCTACCCCTACCCGTAGAGAGTAACGTCATCTAGCTGCCCCACTCCATCACCCCGGGTACTCCCAACGGCAGCGGCGGTACTCCCAATTACCGCATACCACGGGTGGCATCACGAACTATACCAAATCCCATGTAAATACCCCCTTTTACATTGGAGTGTGGCCTCTAGGCTCTGGGTCCGAAGACCCTCGAGCCACAAGTGGTCACCACCCCCGGATCCGAGCGGTTCGATCTGCTGGAGGGGCGGCACATTTGGACCTACAGTGTACGGAACCTTTGTGATACTTGCATTTGAAGGACAGAAGAAGATAACTAACAGCCATAGTTGTTTTCCATTATTTACAAATTTTTAACATATACTTGCTTTAGGTGGGTGGGTGACCAATGAGGAGTATGCTAGTCATGAGTGCCAAGCAGTATCATTATGATCATACTTATCATTCTGATCTTATGATGAGCACTGCTGTTATGTTCAATGCAGAGTGGAGCAAAGGCCTAATATAATCTAATTTAATATAAAGCCGCAGACTTTCTTTTAAGGCAAAGATTACAAAATCATATGATCTCTGTCATTTAAAGGGGGGTTCTCATCTTCTAATTTCAGAAGCACACTATTCCCCTGTATCTTGATTACGTGTTTGGGAGAGGAAGGTGGGGATAGCCTCTGCAGCATAGAATGAGCGCAAGGGTTCTGAACCTTGCTAATTCCAGCAATTTGGCCATCTACAGAGCAGCTATTTCACAGAGCTTGTAAATGCCATGTTACTTGCATATGAGACCAATCCCCATAATAGACTGCAGAGATATGTACCACCCCTGTGTCAGCCGCCGAGCCGCTCGGATCCGGAACCGCGGTGGCTAGAGGGGTCTCCGGACCCGGGGGTCGTGCGGACACTCGAATTTGAAAAGGGGGGTTATGTACAGGGGATTAGGAAGTTCATGCTGCCACCCACAGTGTGTGGGAAGGTGGAGTACCACCGCTGCTGTTGGGGAGTCTGGTGGTAGTGGTATGGCAGCAAGGTGTTGAATCCCTGTTTAACTGCAGGTTCCACTGCTGGGATTGGTGTGGGCAGCTCGGCATCCGCCGAGGACGGGGTAGGTGACTGTGCAGTGCTCACCGCGAGCGGGGACGGTCCGGATCCCTCAGCCGCTGTGGTTGGATTTGTGCAATCATTAGGGACTGGGTAACCGCTAGAGTTGAGCGCGGTTCGCGGTTCGAGGTTCTCCAGTTCGCGGCTCGAGTGATTTTGGGGGCTGTTCTAGATCGAACTAGAACTCGAGCTTTTTGCTAAAGCTCGATAGTTCTAGATATACGTTCGAGAACGGTTCTAGCAGCAAAAAGACCAGCTAATTCCTAGCTGGCTTTCTGCTGTAATAGTGTAAGTCACTCTGTGACTCACATTATTATGACATTTCAGTGTATAGTGTGCGGGAACAGCGCATTCAGATCACTGCTGTTTGGATAATGGCGATCGCCATTTTTTTTTTCCCTTGTCTTCCTTCCTTAAGCGCGCGCGTGTAGTGGGGCGGGCCAGCATGTCAGACAATCCCAGACACACAAACAGCTAAGTGGACTTTTAGCCAGAGAAGCAACGGTGTGATAGGATGTCCATGTCACATGTCTATGCATTATAAAAACGGACATTTTCCTCCAGCAGGCCATTATCTGCCTTCTGCATCTTGGTGTCAGTCACCGCTGGCGTAGCTCCTGTCTCCGATCCTGCTGTGTACGCGCTATACACAGCGCTATACAGAATAGGGATAGAAGTTTCTATTAGTCCTTGTAAGGGCTAATACCGGCAGGGTCAGAGCCATAGGTGACAGTCAGGTCCGTGAAAACAGATTTTAACAGCTACACAAGATGACAGCGTCTGTGTAGCTAAGGTCAGGGAATTCCTCGCTGCATTTCCCCATTAGGAGGGATATAAAGGGAGGCTTCCTTTCCTCTACCCAGACCCACAACCCTGCCACTGTACCCTCCTGCCCTTTGCACACTCAAACTCATTGTTACTAAGCCATTATACTAGCAAACACTGAGTAAACTTAGTGGCATCCTAAAAGTGGCTGTTGGAGACTTCCATTAGTCTCCCACTGGTGCAAACCTATGGGCAGCACCTCTGCATTGCACACTCAAACTCATTGTTACTAAGCCATTATACTAGCAAACACTAAGTAAACTTAGTTGGATCCTAAAAGTGGCTGTTGGACTTCCATTAGTATCCCACTGGTGCAAACCTATGTGCAGCACCTCTGCATTGCACACTCAAACTCATTGTTACTAAGCCATTACACTAGCAAACACTGAGTAAACTTAGTGGCATCCTAAAAGTGGCTGTTGGACTTCCATTAGTGTCCCATTGGTGCAAAGCTATTTGTAGCACCACTGCATTGCACACTCAAGCTCATTGTTACTAAGCCATTATACTAGCAAACACTGAGTAAACTTAGTGGCATTCTAAAAGTGGCTGTTGCACTTCCATTAGTGTCCCACTGGTGCAAAACTATTTGCAGCACCTCTGCATTGCACACTCAAACTCATTTTTACTAAGCCATTATACTAGCAAACTATGCTGCCAGTTTAAGGGCCGTAGTTGCATTGTCAGGGATAGTTATTGTTGTTTATTCTGCTGTTAATAAATATAGACCACCGCTGCAATTTACACCACCTCTCAATTTTTTCTACCACATTTTAAGTGTACAATCTTGTTGCAATCAAAATGAGTGGCAAAATGACAGATGCTGGTGGAAAGTGGAAGAGACGTGTTGGAAAAGGAAAAAAAGGGTTTGTCCGTGGGAAAGGTGGCAAAGCTCCATTAACATCTGCTGAAGATAGACCATCTTCCAGCAAAAGTAAGATGTCTACTACTTACCGTGGACAATCCGATGTGCTCCCTTTTTTACTGACACGAACAACTGGAACAAAGGTAGATGATGGGCAAAAAAAGAAAATGCTTGAATGGATCTCAAGTGGTCCAACAAGTGCCCTCTCCTCCACCTCAACTACCGCATCCAAAAAACACCAGTCCTTTGAGTTGTCATCCCAATCACACTTGCTTTCTCCCAGCTCTGAAGTCTCCATCCGCCGTGCACAGTATGGTGGAACTGAGATGGCTGAGTCTGCAGAGCTGTTCAGTCACACTATAGCCTGGGAATCAGAGGTCTGCTCCCAAGCTACAGTGAGTACAGACCAGGAAATGGTCTGCAGTGATGCCCAGAACCTTTGTGACTCAGATTCAGGCCGTGATGACCAAGTTTCTGAGCATAATGTTGACCCTTATTCACAAACTGAAACACCTGTTGTAATAGACAATGAGGAACATACTGATGACGATGAGATGCAGATACCAGATTGGGATGACAACTTAAATATTCGGGCAGGGCAAGAAGAGGCTCGGTCTGAGGGTGAGGGGAGTGCAAACACAACAATTGATGAGGAAGTTCTAGATCCCACCTACTTTCAACCCACAGTCAGGCCCTCGAGGAGGTCAACAGAGACGGTGGAGGAGGATGCAACTGACGATGAAGTTACCTTGCGCCTTCTTGGACAGAGGAGGAGTACTGGTAGCACGTCTACAACTGCATCCTCAGCCACCACTGTGCCTCTGAGCACTAGACGGAGTGGATCAGCAGGTCGCATGCCCTCTAAGCCTTGCCTAGCCTGGTCCTTTTTTGACATAGCAAATGATTGCCCAAATTATGTGATCTGTAAAATTTGTCATGATTCTGTTAGTAGAGGGCAAATCCTCAGCAGTTTGAGAACTTCTTCCATGAATCGTCACATGGATAAATATCATATGTCCCAGTGGGAAGCTCACCGTGCTGCAATGCGGCCTAGCGGAGCGAACCATCCACCGCCTGCCCCTTCCAGTGCATCCGCGCGCTCTTCTTCTTCTAGGACTGTGGGGACAGTTGTCACACCTGGTTTTCCACGCACAACTTCCACCACTGTAACCGCAACAGGCAGTTTGCTTGGTAGGTCGTCAGTTGGTTTGGAAGGGGAAACAAGTGCTTGTGTACAGCTCTCTCAGACATCGATAGCACCAACGTTGGATGAAGGCAACATCATGTCTACGCCTGCACTTTCCTCACAAACCTGCATTTTTCCAGGGACACCCTACTCAACACCGTCTACACACAGCAGCCAGATCTCTGTCCCTCAGATGTGGACAAATAAAAAGCCATTTCCTGCGACCCATGACAAAGCTAAGAGGTTGACTTTATCCCCCTGTAAGCTCTTGGCTACCGAAATGCTGCCTTTCCGCCCGGTGGACATACAGGATTTTAGAGACCTTATGTCTGTCACTGTGTCCCAGTACCAGATGCCCAGTCGCCACTACTTCTCTAAGAAAGGTGTGCCCGCGCTACACCAGCATGTCACACACAACATCACCGCTTCCTTGAGAAACTCTGTGTGTGAACGAGTGGATTTCACTACCGATACTTGGACCAGTAAGCATGGACAGGGACGTTACATGTCGCTGACTGGGCACTGGGTAACTATGGTGATAGATGGTGAAGGGTCTGCTGCACAAGTCTTGCCGTTCCCATGACTTGTTTGTCAATCCTCTGTCTGTCCAAGTTCCGCCACTGCTTCTGCCTCCTCCACCTCATCTGGGTCCTCCACCTCCGCCCCAAGCCTGCCTGGTCAGGCCACCAGCGTTCTCACTGCGCAGAAGGAATCACGCACCCCTCATTACTATGCTGGCAGCAGAGCGCAACGGCATCAGGCGGTCTTTAGCTTGACATGTCTTGGAAATAGGAGTCACACAGCGGCGGAGTTGTGGGCAGCTCTGGAGACTGAGTTTAATAAATGGTTGTCTCCACTCAACCTGCAGCCTGGTAAGACCGTGTGCGACAATGCTGCAAACCTGGGTGCGGCCCTTCGCCTGGGCAAGGTGACACACGTGCCTTGTATGGCTCACATGTTGAACCTTGTTGTCCAGCAATTTTTAACACACTATCCCGTCCTAGATGGCCTTCTGAACAGGGCACGAAAACTGTCTGCTCACTTCCGCCGTTCAACCACCGCTGCTGAGCGACTTGCATCGCTCCAGACGTCTTTCGATCTGCCGGTTCATCGCCTGAAATGCGATGTGGGGACACGCTGGAATTCGACTCTCCACATGTTACAGTGACTGTGGCAGCACCACTGAGCCCTGGTGCAATACGTCATGACGTATAGCCTGGGCCAACAAGATGCAGAGGTGGAGCAGATCACCTTGATGGAGTGGTCTCAGATCAAGGACCTATGCACCCTTCTGCACAGTTTCGACATGGCGACGAATATGTTTAGCGCTGACAATGCCATTATCAGCATGACGATTCCAGTCATTTACATGCTGGAGCACACGCTAAACACTATTCGAAGTCAGGGGGTGGGACAACAGGAAGGGGAGGAACTACAGAAGGATTCATATGCGCAAGACACAACAACATCACCAAGGTCCAGACGTTCATCATCACCAACGCGGCAGGCATGGGACCATGAGGGACAGGGATCAACAAGGGCGCATGGTAGTAGGCGAAATGTTGAGGAAGGTGCAGGAGAACTAGAAGAAATGGAGGACGAACTGTCCATGGACATGGAAGACTCAGTGGATGAGGGAGACCTTGGTCAAATTTCAGTTGAAAGAGGTTGGGGGGAGATGTCAGAGGAAGAAAGAACGGGTAGCACCTCCTATGCCACAAACACAGCATGGACTTGGTCCGCATGGCTGCGCCAGACACATGAGTGCCTTCTTGCTGCACTACCTCCAACATGACCCTCGTATTGTCAAAATTAGAAGTGATGATGACTACTGGCTTGCCACACTATTAGATCCCCGGTACAAGTCCAAATTTTGTGTCATAATTCCAGCCATAGAAAGGGACGCACATATGCAGGAGTATCAGCAGAAGCTGTTACTCGATCTTAGCTCGGCTTTTCCACCAAACAACCGTGCAGGTGCAGGGAGTGAATCTCCCAGTTGTAACTTGACAAACATGGGACGGTCTCGTCATCTCCAACAGTCTACCCGTACCAGTAGCACCGTATCTAGTGCTGGTAACAGCAATTTTATTGAATCTTTTCAGAATTTTTTTAGACCCTCCTTTGCAAGGCCACCAGAGACAACAAGTCTGACACATAGTCAACGGCTGGAGAGGATGATACAGGAGTATCTCCAAATGAACATCGATGCCATTACTTTGCAAATGGAGCCTTGCTCATTTTGGGCTTCAAATCTTGAAAAATGGCCAGAGCTCTCCACTTACGCCTTGGAGATTTTGTCGTGTTCAGCTGCCAGCGTTGTCTCTGAACGTGTCTTCAGTGCTGCTGGGTGTCTGCTGACAGATAAGCGCACGCGTCTGTCCAGTGACAATGTGGACAGGCTAACGTTCATCAAAATGAACAAGTCATGGATCCACAAGGAATTTACTACCCCTGTGTCATCCTGGGGAGAGTAAATGCTTGTGTATTTTGAATGTGCTTGATGCAAATCTAGCTGTGAAGTGTACAACTGGGGCACAAGTGCTGCCACTGAAGAGGTGGGTGTGTGTGTGGCCCAATTTTTGGAAAAAAGGGAGATTCCGCTTGGAGTAACCCTTGCTTACATTGTTTTTAAAAATGATCCAAGATGCACAGAGCTGGGATCAGGAAAGACTTTGCTACCTACCCCGGTGTCATCCTGGGGACGGTTAAGTATGGCGTATTTTTGAATGTGCTTGATGCAAATCTAGCTGTGAAGTGTACAACTGGGGCACAAGTGCTGCCACTGAAGGGGTGGGTATGTGTGTGGCCCAATTTTTGGAAAAAAGGGAGACTCCGCTTGGAGTCACCTTGCGGTGTTTTACATGATTTTAGAAGGGCGTGCCATGCCTATATCTGTGTCTCCTTTTTTTCCTTGTGCTGCTCTTTTGTTTTTGCATGAGTATATGTCCTTGTCACTTTCCCATGTGTTTGTGTTGTGTTGTGAGTTGTTTGTCACCTTTTGGACACCTTTGAGGGTGTTTTCTAGGTGTTTTTATGTGTTTGTGATTGCCTGCCATTGTTTCCTATGCGGTTCGAGTGGTTTGTCGAACGTTCGCCGAACCGAACTCGAACGAGACCTCCGTTCGGCGAACCGAACTCGAACGAGACCTCCGTTCGGCGAACCGAACTCAAGCCGAACCGCGACCGGTTCGCTCATCTCTAGTAACCGCTTACCCTCTCTTCACGTGGGATTTCAATCTCACGGGCTCGCACTGCTATCACCAGGCTCCGCATCTATTCCTTCCAGTGGTTCAGTATAAACATGAACTGCGTCCGCATTTTCCTGCAGAGTTGCTCCGTCTCCTCTTCGATCCATGTCACGGTCCCGGTAGCAGCACGCTCCGATGACCAGTCTCGTTCCGCCATCTTGCCACTGCGTCTTCCAGGAACATTGTCGCAGAGTCCTGGCGTCCCTGCTCCACTTCCGCTCTTTACATTCCAGCACGCCCCCTCGGTCTTTTCTCAGCTGTCTTTCGCCCGCTGTGGCCCTTTGGGAACTTTTGGTTCCGGCCTCAGGTGCAAGACGAAGGGCGGGGCTTAGGCTTTGCGCGCTTTCTCGGGGAAGACAGCGTTTTGGCATAAAAAGATGGTGGACAATGGCGGAATTGGCGGGAAAAGGACTCTTGACTCGCGGTTTTCGATTTTCAAGGCACACGTCACCCAGGTAAGTGGGTCCTGCTCGTATCCTGTTCATGATGCCAGGTTTTTCGAGGTGTACTGCCCCCGTGTCAGCGGCTGAGCCGCTCAGTCCGGAACCACAGTGGATCGTGGGGTCTCCGGACCCGGGGGTTGTGCGGACACTCGAATTTGAAAAGGGGGGGTTATGTACAGGGGATTTGGAAGTTCGTGATGCCACTCACGTTGCGGGTAAGGTGGAGTACCACCGCTGCTGTTGGGGAGCCAGGTGGCGGTGGTATGGCAGCAAGGTGTTTAACCCCTCCGTGGGTAGGGGGTTGTGTGTCCCGGGGCCTTGTGATGGCAGTGAAGGGGTGCCTTTGGGAAGGGAAGGGGTCTTTGCATACTCACTCAGTCCAAGAATACTGACACCGACAGCTTGTAAACCAGAATTCTGAGCACCACTGCAGCCAGGAGGGAGCACGCTTGGATCCGTGCCCTTGGTGTTGCTGGTTAGCCTGTGACCCTTTCCGTGGCACCTTCTCACTGTTGGACCCTATAGTCTGGAACTAATCGGGTCCCACTAACCCTTGTGGCTAACGGAGTGAGCTTTCTCTCAGGTTTCATGCTTTAGATTTGATAGACTGTGTCTTTGGGAAAAGTCCTATCCCATCGGTGCGCTAGTACTCCGATTTTGGAGCTGGTGAGTGATGAATCTTGAAGACTTCACCCCTGTCGGGTAAATTATCAGGACGTTTGAAGCTACTTCCCAGCCTAGGGTCCGCGTACCCCGTTGTGCCCTGGCCCCTGCCCGATATGGCTCAAGGCTGCCGGCTGCCCTCCTCGGCAATCCGTGCCCCTTGACACGATCCCCTGCGGTTTCAGCTCCTACCGGGCCCAGACCAACGTTTGCCACCTTGGAGACTTCAGGAGCCCTGCTCCTCACCAGTGACCTCTCCCTTGCAAAGAGTCACACTCTACCTCCTACTCCTTACACTCCTTTTTCACCTCTCTCTTCTCTTTTCACTTTTTCCCTATCAACCCCCCAAGTGGGCGGCCCTATTCCCTTCAGGCACCTCAATGGTGTGTCTGGTGGGTATGGTGTAAAGTGTTCCTAGGGTTTTGACTGGCTCTAATCTTAGCAACACCAAAGGACAGGGATTCGTAACCAAGGAGGACTTGAATACTGTGCTGAAGGGCAGGTTGCACAATACCCTGTGATGACCTGATAGGCCAGGGCGTCACAGATAGCTAGCTGGTAACCTAGCCAATGAGCAGTATACTATAAAAGTTAAAATCCCTCAATTGTTGAGAATGAAGTGGTTTCTTAAGGGCACTTTACACGCTGCGATATTGCTATCGATATCGCTAAGCGAGCGTACCAGCCCTCATCGGTTGTGCGTCACAAGCAAATCGCTGCCCGTGGCGCACAACATCTCTTACACCTGTCACACGGACTTACCTTCCCTGCGACGTCGCTGTGGCCGGCGAACTGCCTCCTTTCTAAGGGGGCGGTTTGTGCGGCGTCACAGCGATGTCACACAGCAGCTGTCCAATATAAGCGGAGGGGCAGAGATGAGCGGGCGGAATATCCCGCCCACCTCCTCCCTTCCTTATTGCCGGTGGACGCAGGTAAGGAGATGTTCGTCGTTCCCGCAGTGTCACACATAGCGATGTGTGATGCCGCAGGAACGACAAACAACCAGCGGCATGCACCATCAACGATATTATGAAAAGGAGCGACGTCTCAACGATCAACGATATTTGACGTTTTTGTGATCGTTGATCGTCGCTCCTAGCTGTCACAGGAAACTGTGTATAAAAAATATTATTTAAAAAAAATACATTATTTATATTTTCCATAGTCGCACAACATTAATCATCTGCATAAAAACAATAGTGAACAGTGGAATAAAAGTAGCATGCTGCACTTGAAGTGAGTCAGTAGCAGTCAGGAAAAAGTTTACTATTGCTCCACTGCCAAACCAATATTCTTCTTTGGCATGATAAAGAGAATATGATAATAAGCCTTTTATTAGCAACAGCAAAAACAACTTTCTGTCCAAGGCAAGTTCCCAGGGCTTTACTTTCAGAGGATTTTGATTTTAATTATTGCTTATCACAAGGCATGACTGCAAATATTATAATGCGGCGATGTCCCAGTGTGTATCAGAAACCTGATTACAATAACAAAACTAGTATATCAAGCGAGATATAAAAAAAAGAAAACTCCAGAAGGCACATAAAATAAGAATAATTCTGTAGTGATTTACCATTTTTTTATTACTCTAGACCACTATAATTGTTATAGTGGAGGACAGTAAGACATAGCCTTGTGTATCAGTGGTAATAAAGAACAACTTAGGAAAATAACTTTAATAACTTATTGGCAGTGTGCAAATCAATCTGACAGTGTATGTTGGGCATTTCCTTAGCAGGTAAGAACCCTCCTATTTAATGACAACACTAGCATTGAGGACGCACATTCAACTGAAATGTATTTGTGTTCCGAGAACCAACAGCCCCCTGCTTCTCAACAGCTATAGTGGCCACTGGCCAATCAGACCCTAATGTCAGTGTGTCCCACGCAGGTGGCGTGTGACATCCCTGCCATGCATTGCCCGACCACGTATGCTGGCTATGGAGAAAAAAATGGGTACTGCTCTTGTCGCAGGCGGAGGAGGGGACGCCGCGCTCTCCCACTGCTCGGGTCCGGCTGCTGCTGCGGCTGCTGCGGCCTAATGCTGCTGCTGCTCGGTGGCTCGAGCGATGGGCCGGATCCCGGGGACTCGAGCAGCGCTCCTCGCCCGTGAGTGAAAGGGGATTGGGTTTTGGGATAGTTTATTGTCCGTGACGCCACCCACCGTTGTGGTGATAAAGTGGACACCACCGCTGCTCTGTATGGGGATCCCGGGAGTGATGGTATGGAGCAGCCAGTTGTTGATTTGCCCCTCCGTGGGTAGGGGTTTTGGTGCTCCCGGGGCCCAGTGATGGGGTTGGAATGGTGGGGCCTGTGAAGGTGCAGGGGCGCAGGGGCAGCGCTGTGCCGCACGGCACGGAGGTACTCACTCAGCCAGTAAACACGACACAGTTCTCGGTAAACAAATGGCTGGTTGGACAGGTCCCTCGGACGGTTACGGTGCTGCTGTTCCCTGCAGTTAGCGGTGACGGTCTCTTCCCTGCACCTATGTAAAGTCTCTTGGTAGCGATGGGTCCCCACCGGTTACCCGCTCCCCGGCTTGGATATGGGCCGGAGGAGCCCCTCTCTTGCCCGTAGGCGCTGGCACTGGGAAACTGGTGCCTTGGCGGTGGCGGTGTCTCCCCTCAACGGTCGGACTGTTGCCTTCAATCGGGACTTGGTTGTTAGGAGACAGAGGTCCCCGTCACTGACGGATTTGGCAAATTATGGCGACTCCTAGCCTTGCCGGGATCCGAAAGGCCCCTGCCCTGGTGCTGACTGTTCTTCGTATACTGCTCCGGTACCGCCGGGTCACCACCCGTCCGCGGTCCTTCCAGCAACCTCCAAGCAGTCCCCCTGCAGACTATCACCGCCGTCTGCTGACCTTGCTGTCTCAGTCCGGGGCACACACCCGGACCAACTTCAGGCCTTACAACTGTCACTTTTCTGTCACTCTAACTCTCCACTTCACCACCTCCTACTTCCTCCTCCTAAACTCATCTACCTGGTTCTTCCCGCCTCCAGGGCTGTGAACTCCTCGGTGGGCATAGCCAACTGCCTTGCCCACCCCCTGGTGTGGACATCAGCCCCTGGAGGAAGGCAACAAGGATTTTAGGTTAGCTTAGATGTACCTGCTGGGAATGTGGGGTGCATGTGATGTTGTGACCTGTGACCCCTGGCTTGCCCAGGGCGTCACATTCCCCCTTAGCAAAACGCAGACCGTCCTCGGGCTGCCCGTCCAACACCGGTTTTATTTTCCTTTTGTTTTTCTGTAAAGATAAAAATGGTAACATATATACAATTTATGGCATCATCCCACATCGGGAGGTTCAGTTCTTAAACGTTGCAAACATTAAAACGGGTAACGGTTACGGTCTCCGCTCTCTCCCACCCAAGTAACCTGGCCCTGATGCTGCCCCTAAAACCCAAGCAGCACCCCTTGACCCCAGTCCAGCACAAGTTACCCGAGCGGGATCTGTCCTTCCCCTCCAGAGGGTAGCCACCGGTTCCTGTGGTGGCTGGGCCCCAGCCTGCTCTGCTGTGGGCCCTCCCTCCAACCTGCCTCTCCGGAGGCGGTAAATGCGGAAACGGTAACGGTAACACAACTTATTTACAAGCCACTAGCGTCTGTGGTTGCCCTGCAAGTTCACAGGCTTGTCCATAGAAAGTTCTCTATGCAACCTTTTCAAACGGTCCCCACGGGGACAACGGTGCCGGCAACGGCCGGTTTCCAAATCATGGTTTGCAGACAATCAGGTTACTGTTCGGTTATCAATTTCTCATTTTTCGTCAAACTTTCAAACAAACACACTTAAAACACACCTGTTTTCTTTCCCCTCCCCCTTTTAAAGAACGGTTTCCCTGTACCTAAGTGGGGGCCTACCTAGGTTGGGACGGGTGGACCTCCGGGGTCCGGTGTCAGTGGGGCTAGGCAGTGGGGCAGAGGGAACAATCAGTTCCTCCTCCCGGCTATCGTGTGGGGCAGGCGGAGGCATAGGGGAGCTGGGCACAGGTTCATCCCTGGGCACTGGCACTGGTTCTGGCTCACGGTTGACCGCTTCCACCACTTCTTCATCCACAGGTTGTGGGAACAGTATCACTGGAAGAATCACCGCGCCGTTCTGTGTAGGCCAGTCTGCTGGGAAGTCACCCATCACAGTGTGGATCACCTGTTTTGCCTTCTCTGCTGGTGGAGGAACTGGTACTTCAGCCATAGCCCTCAATGCTGGTGGGCACCTTTTCAGATGGTCCCGGGAAACCGTGGCCAAGGTGCCCCCTTGGTCATGACTGATCTGGTAGGCCTTTCCATCTTCCCATCCTGTGGGTTGGATGACGTATGGGATTTGTTCCCATTGATCATCCAGCTTGTGGGTTTTCCTCTTCCGCTTTAACACCACATCTCCAGGCTGGAAAGGGCCCGCAGACGCTTTCTGATTGAAGCGCTGCTCCTGTTGTTCTCGACTCTGACTTAGGTTCTTCTCCACATACTCCTGAATCTGTCGGTACTGCACCCTCCGCCGGGTATCCCATTCAGCCATTGAGGGGAGTGTCTCTGGGGCTGCCAGTCCCATTTCCAGGTCCACCGGCAGTCGGCCAGGCCGAGCCCTCATCAGATACGCTGGGGTGGACTTCGTTGAGCTAGACGGGATATTGTTATACATATCGACCAAGTCAGGCAGCTTCTCCGGCCACAGGTTCCGCTCCTCCAACGGCAACGTTTTGAGGAGGCCAAGGACCAGATGGTTCATCTTCTCACACATACCGTTGGTCTGGGCATGGTAAGGTGTGGTCCGGATCTTCTTGCAGCCGTACAGCTGACAGAACTCATGGAACACCTCTGCCTCAAAGGCTGGACCTTGGTCGGTAAGCACCTTCTCAGGGTATCCATGGGGTCGACAGAAGTAAACTTGGAACGCTCTAGCGGTGGTACGGCCGGTTAAGTCCTTGACCGGGACAACCACCATGAACCGGGAGTAATGATCTACTATGGTCAGAGCGTAAGTGTACCCACTTCGGCTGGGGGTGAGCTTTACATGGTGGAAGGCGACCAGCTCCAGCAGTTGGTGTGTAACGATCGGGCGTAGGGGAGCCTTCTGGCTGGCTTCATCCTTCCTCTTCAACGTGCAAGGACCGCATTCTCGACACCAGGCCTCCACAGACTCCCGCATCCCACTCCAATAGAACCGCTCCCTCAACAGCATCTCCAGCTTCTTCCACCTGAAGTGGCTGGCACCATCCTGGTACGCCTGCAAAACAGTGGGTACATCAACTTGGGGAATAACCAACTGGCGGATTTTCTCATGGGTCTTCGGGTTGATCAGCTCACGGTACAACCTCCCCTGATGTAGACACAGCCGGGTCCGTTCCTTCCACAAGCGTTGGGCTTCAGCTGGGGCGGCAGGGTCCATCCCAGCAGCGCCTTGCTCCACCAGGGTCTTGACTAGGCGGACAGCAGGCGCCTGATTTTGAGCTTCCTGCCACTCCTGACTGGGCAGCGGATCTAGGTTCACCCATTGTTGGTGGACATGTACCTTCTCAGTTGGTGGCTGGTGGAATGCAGGCAACTCTATCTCCTCGAGGTCATCATCCTCGCACCCACCTTCTGACAAGTGGGGCATCCGAGAGAGGGCATCAGCATTAATGTTGACACGACCGGCCCTGTATTTGATGGTGAAGTCATAGTTGGCTAGTCTGACCACCCACCGCTGCTCCAACGCGCCCAGCTTGGCCGTGTCCAGGTGAGTCAACGGATTGTTATCCGTGAAAGCGGTGAATTTTGCTGCGGCCAAGTAGTGGCGGAACCGCTCGGTGATAGCCCACACCAGTGCCAAGAGCTCGAGCTTGAAGGAGCTGTAGTTCTCAGGGTTCCTTTCAGTCGGCCGGAGTTTTTGACTAGCATAGGCAATCACCTTCTCCTTTCCTTCCTGGACCTGGGACAGGACTGCCCCCAAACCCACATTGCTGGCGTCTGTGTAGAGGATGAATGGGCAGCCGTAGTCAGGGTACGCTAGGACCTCTTCTCCAGTCAGCTGACGGAAGGATTCCTCATGCCTGTCCTCCCACACCAGTGGGGCTCCGATGGGTCTACCACCTTTGGTTTGTCCCACGAGGAGGTCTTGCATGGGAGCAGCCATCTTCGTGTACCCCTTGATGAAGCGCCGGTAGTATCCCACCAGACCCCAAAACTGCCTTACTTCCCTCACGGTGGTTGGTCTTGGCCAGTCCCGGATGGCAGTGATCTTCTCAGGGTCGGGGGCGACACCTTCCGCACTCACCACATGCCCCAGGTTCTGCACTCTGGGTTTCAGCAGGTGGCACTTGGAGGGCTTCAACTTCATCCCGTATTTGGCAAGGGACGCAAACACCTCGGCTAGGTGCTCCAGATGGGCTTCATACGTCTGAGAGTACACAATCACATCATCCAGGTATAACAGGACGGTCTCGAAGTTCAGATGTCCCAGACAGCACTCCATCAGCCGTTGGAAGGTTCCAGGGGCATTGCACAGCCCAAACGGCATACTATTGAATTCACAGAGCCCCATTGGGGTGGTGAAGGCGGTTTTCTCCTGGTCTTCCGGGGCCACTGCCACTTGCCAGTACCCACTGGTGAGGTCAAGGGTAGAGAAGTAATTTGCGGTTCTCAGTGCGGCCAAAGACTCTTCAATACGGGGCAGTGGGTAGGCATCTTTATGTGTTATCTGATTAATCTTCCGGTAGTCCACACACATCCGCATGGTACCATCCTTCTTCTTGACCAGTACCAACGGAGCGGCCCAGGGACTACAGCTGTCCTGAATAACCCCTGCCTCCTTCATATTCCTCAACATATCTTTGGCACACTGGTATTGTGAAGGGGGAATAGGCCTGTACCTCTCTTTGATAGGGGGGTGTTCACCGGTGGGGATGTGGTGTTGGACCCCTTTGATCTGCCCAAAGTCTAGTGGATGTTTGCTGAAAACTTGTTCATACTCCCGCACCACCCTGTATACCCCTGCTTTGTGATGTGTAGGGGTATCATCAGTGCCCACGTGTAGCTGTTGGTGCCACTCATTTACCTCCCCTTGAGGCGGGGGAGTGCTGGTAGTAGGTGGGGAGACTGAGGGAATGGCCTCGTGGATGGTGTGGGGGTCCAGGGTGAGCAGCTTGGCAATGGTGGCATACCGGGGAAGCCTGACTTCTTCCTCCCCACAGTTCAGTACCCTCACGGGCACTCTCCCCTTCTTTACGTCTACCACCCCTCGGGCGGCCATTACAGTGGGCCAGTGCTCGGAGGGTATTGGCTCCATCATGGCAGGTTAGTCACGCCCCCGAGGCCCTACTGCTGCCCTACACCAAATCATCATCTCACTCCTAGGGGGCACAATCAACGGAGCAACATCCATCACTCTCACTCCACCAATCTCTCCTCCTGTTGAGTTTACATGCTGGCGGTACATCAAGGCTCGGATCTCACGCTGCACAGCTCTGTCGGCTCCCCGCCGCCGTGGCGGCCAGCTGTTGCAGTAGGGCCAACACATCACCCATAAAGTGCTCCATCACATTGGTTCCTAGCACTATCTTCGGGTTATGATCACTGGGTTCATTCACGATCACAATCATACCCTGGTGTTGCAGTTCAGCTTGCCCCACTGTCATAGCCACCTGTTTATACCCCACTTGGGTCAATGGGAGTCCATTAGCAGCAATTGGCATTATACTAGTATCTGGGGGTGCCAGCTCGTCTATCCCCCAATACCGCTGGTACAATGTGTATGGTATGGTGGTTACCTGTGATCCAGTGTCCAAGAGAGCCATCACCGGTATGCCGTCCACAGCCACGGGGATGATGGGCCGGGCCCCGATATACCGGTCCCGTCAGTCTGGGGGGCCACGGGGTTCTACTCCTGAGGATTGGCCCGGGGCCCCAGGGGTTGCTCGTTTAACGGGCACTGTCGGAAGTAATGCCCAGGCTTACGGCACTTGTAGCAGGTTGGAGGTCTGCTCCGCGGGTTGTTAGCACTTCTCCGCTGCATCCAGGGGACATCCTCAGGGCTGTCGGCAAGCTGTATCTGTGCTGGAGGCTGAGATCTGGTCAAAGGTTGGAGTGCAGCAAGAATCTTGGCGAGGTCTCCGTCCATGCGACGGACCTGGGCTGCCAGTTCCTCCATCGTGCTGCTTGGGGCTGTAGGTATTGGAGAGGTTGGTAGGACAGGGGCCACCACAACGGGGGCCGTCTCAATGGGCCACGGGGCTGGCTCCAAGATTTCTGAAGCTGGGGGCTGTAGTGCTTTAATGGCCCGTTCCTTTAACACGGCAAAGTCCACATCAGGGTGTTCTAGGGCCCAGAGCCGGAGTTGTTTGCGATCCTCAGGGGATCTCATCCCCTGCACAAATTGCTCTACTAACATCTTGTTGCTGTCCGCCTCATTGATAGGATTCACCCGCTTTAGTGTGCGGAGGGCGGTTTGCAGACGTAAAGCATAGTCCCGAATGCTATCCACAGACCATTGCCGGCACTGGTAAAACTGCATCCTCAGCTCAGCTTCAGTCCGGGTCTCAAAGGCAGTCTGTAGCTTCTCAAAGATGGTGGCCCCCTCGGCCCAGGTCTCCGCCTCCTGCTCAGCCGCACCGGTTAACTGCCCCAGCACTACCGCTGCACGTTGCTTATCAGTCAGGAGGTACAGTTCTAGCAATGGGTTAAGCTTTTTCCGGAAGACCTGTAAAGAATCAGGTTTCCCGTCATACTGCGGTAGCCAGGTAGCTCCGGGCGCATAGGGCAAGGAGAACGGCATCACCTGAGCGAGCGCGGGGGCCGCGGCACTTCCCGCCAGCGCGGCCGGGACCTGGGCAGGCCCATTCCCATCCACGGGTGCCACTGCGGCTGCGACCACCGCTCCTCCAGCGGCTCCGTCGGGCGCAGACATCTTGTTTCCGTCCCCCTTAGCCTCTTTCCGGCCCCTCCTCTATCGGGGCGGGGTTTTGGCCTTCGCGCCTCTACTACTCGAGAAGACGCTCGAGCGGGAACTTTTCGCGCCAAAGATGGCGACTTCTGAAATTTTCCGGCCGGATACCTCCGGCGGTCACAAGGCGCACCTCTACCCAACGGCAGAGCGGTAAGATCCTGTTCGTGACGCCAAGTTGTCGCGGGCGGAGGAGGGGACGCCGCGCTCTCCCACTGCTCGGGTCCGGCTGCCGCTGCGGCTGCTGCGGCCTACTGCTGCTGCTGCTCGGTGGCTCGAGCGATGGGTCGGATCCCGGGGACTCGAGCGGCGCTCCTCGCCCGTGAGTGAAAGGGGATTGGGTTTTGGGATAGTTTATTGTCCGTGACGCCACCCACGGTTGTGGTGATAAAGTGGACACCACCGCTGCTCTGTATGGGGATCCCGGGAGTGATGGTATGGAGCAGCCAGTTGTTGATTTGCCCCTCCGTCGGTAGGGGTTTTGGTGCTCCCGGGGCCCAGTGATGGGGTTGGAATGGTGGGCAGGCGGGTATGGGGCCTGTGGAGGTGCAGGGGCGCAGGGGCAGCGCTGTGCCGCACGGCACGGAGGTACTCACTCAGCCAGTAAACACGACACAGTTCTCGGTAAACAAACGGCTGGTTGGACGGGTCCCTCGGACGGTTACGGTGCTGCTGTTCCCTGCAGTTAGTGGTGACAGTCTCTTCCCTGCACCTATGTAAAGTCTCTTGGTAGCGATGGGTCCCCACCGGTTACCCGCTCCCCCGCTTGGATATGGGCCGGAGGAGCCCCTCTCTTGCCCGCAGGCGCTGGCACTGGGAAACTGGTGCCTTGGCGGTGGCGGTGTCTCCCCTCAATGGTCGGACTGTTGCCTTCAATCGGGACTTGGTTGTTAGGGGACAGAGGTCCCCTTCACTGACGGATTTGGCAAATTATGGCGACTCCTAGCCTTGCCGGGATCCAAGGCCCCTGCCCTGGTGCTGACTGTTCTTCGTATACTGCTCCGGTACCGCCGGGTCACCACCCGTCCGCGGTCCTTCCAGCAACCTCCAAGCAGTCCCCCTGCAGACTATCACCGCCGTCTGCTGACCTTGCTGTCTCAGTCCGGGGCACACACCCGGACCAACTTCAGGCTTTACAACTGTCACTTTTCTGTCACTCTAACTCTCCACTTCACCACCTCCTACTTCCTCCTCCTAAACTCATCTACCTGGTTCTTCCCGCCTCCAGGGCTGTGAACTCCTCGGTGGGCGGAGCCAACCGCCTGGCCCACCCCCTGGTGTGGACATCAGCCCCTGGAGGAAGGCAACAAGGATTTTAGGTTAGCTTAGATGTACCTTCTGGGAATGTGGGGTGCATGTGATGTTGTGACCTGTGACCCCTGGCTTGTCCAGGGCGTCACACTCTGCTCACCTTCTGAGTGAGGACATGTGAAAAAGATTCATTTATGTATTTGTCTTTGAGGAGAGTTCCAAGAAGGACAACTTTCTTATAGAAAGAGGGACAGAATCGGAAACATAATGTCATGCGCCACCCTCACAGCAGCAGCTTCAGCAAAGGAAAGAATAACATGAGGTCACACATCTTCACAAAGATGGCGTCGGACATAAGTGCTGTGCACAGGTGCCAACTCCGATGCCATGTTAGTGAAGATATTAGTAAAATGCTTCTAAATAGAATTAGCATAAATAAAAGATAGGGGGGGTATGGACAGGCAGGGGGCAGGCACTATCAAAGCCTAACCCAGCTTCTGCCAATCAAAAAGCTGAACATATCACAAATTTTACTTAATTGTATTTCAAAAACTATATATCCGAACTGACAACTAAAGGTATGTATAGAATCAGAATGATGGCACCAGTATAGCACTGGCTTTATATACTGACACTCCTTTTATATACCATATTAGCCCTCATAGCCCCAATTTACAGTATGGGATTGCACAGGTTCCTACATACTGAATGAGCCCTTACATAGCTCAGCAATACGCAATATGAGCCCCCACATAGTCTCTCTATACACTATGAAACCCTCACATAGCATATACAGTATGAACTCTCAGCTCTTTAGATACAGTTTGAGCCCTCACATAGCCCCCTATATACAGGGTGAGCCCCCATATAGCTCTCTAGATACAGTATGAGCCCCTCACATAGCCTCTCTGCAAACAGGAAGAGCTGAGACACTGCACCCCCTATATACAGTATGAAGCCTCACATATTCCATTTATACAGGATGAGCCCTCATATAGTCCCATATATACAATATGACCCCTCACATAGGTCCTTATATACAGAAAGAGCCTCCACATAGCCCCTTTATATACTGTATGAGTCCCCCACATAACCCCCTATATACCGTATGAGCTCCCATACAGTCCCTATATACAGGAAGAGACCCCAACATATATTCTTATATACAATATGAGCCCTCACATAGTCCCCTTTACACAGCATGAGCATTCACATAGCCCCTATATACAGATCTGCCCTCACATAGACCCCTGTACACAGTTTAAGCCTTCACATAGCCTTATATAAAGTATGAGCTCCAATATAGCTCCCTATATACAGGATGAGACCCCCACATAATCCCCTATATAATGTATGAGTCCCCATAAAGTCCCTACATACAGGATGGGACCCCACATATCTCCCTATGTAAAGTATAAGCCCCCACATAGCCCCCTATTTACAATATGAGCCCTCAGATAGCCTTTATATACATAGGATGAGCCCCCACATAGCTCTCTATATACAGTTTGAGCCCACACAGCCCACCCATATACTGTATTATCCCCCACATAGTCCCTATATACAGGATGAGATCCCACATATCTCACTATATACAGTATGAGCCCCCACATAGCTCCTTAATTGCAAGATGAGCCCTCACAGCTGTTATATATAGGATGAGGCCTCACATAGCCTACTATACACAGTATGAACCTCCACATAGCCCTCTATATACAGCTTGAGCCCACATTGCCCTTATACACAGTATGAGCCCATACATAACTCCTTATATACAGGATGAGCCCTTACTCATCCCATATAGATATTTAAAAAACAAAACAAAAAAACAACATATTTTGTCATTCCCCCAGCACTCTGCTCTGGTTTGCGAGGGATCTACTTCTTCTTGTGGCCAGCATGTAAATTGTAGCCTACACTGGCTATGATGTCATTGCACCAGCACGTCGCAGAAGAGGCAAATGGAGCTCCCCTGGAGCCGAGCTGCTATTCTGTATTGACCATTCGGAATCCAAGGAAAGCTTCCAGCCCAGAGATGTGTTCCTAAATCAGCAGTCCAAAAAAAATAAATAAATTATAACAATGTCATTCTGGTTATGTCCCTTAGAGCCTGGGACCCAGGCAGTAGTCCAGATTGCCCTCATTATAAGCCGCCCATGGATGGCGCTATATTGGCGATTCATAACAATATGTTAGCAAGGGGTTTGTAGACAATTTACTTTTTTGCTTACTTGCCATCTCTTCTAGAGAATGGTTGATATTCTAAAATGAATGCAGGTCATTTTCTGATCCAAAGGGATATTTTTTTGTGGAAACGGGATGATAATGTTGCCTTCATTGGTTGATCTCTGGTATAACCAGCAACTAGAGATGAGCTGATCAGTCAAAATTGGATTTCACCTGTTCACTTGAATCTTCCCAGGAATTTTGCAGCCCATTATTTTGTTCTGTGGTCTCCCCAGACCACAGAGCATAATAAACATAATATGTACAAAAATAGAAAAATCTTTATACTCAAATCCCCACTTATCTCTCTGGAACCTCTGCTCTTCTCTGTCACCCATCTGGTCCTCATCGCATCTTCTGATCTCTTAGATCTCTCTACTGCATTTCATACTGTGGATCACCAGCTCTTTCTCACTATGCTCTACTTTCTCAGCCTAAAGGCCTCATTACACGCAACGACGTATCTAACAATATATTGCCAGGGTCACGGATTCTGTGACGCACAACCGGCATCGTTAGCGACGTCGTTCTGTGTGATATCAATGAACGGCTGTTAACGATCAACAATATTCACCTTATCGTTGATCATTGACACGTCGTTCATTTTCAAAAAATCGTTGATTGTTGCAGGACGGAGGTTTGCCCGTGACGCACAAACGAGGGGGGTGGGTGCTTTCACCAGCGATATCGCTAACGATATCGCTGCATGTAAAGCCCCCTTAACACAATCTGCTATCACTTGATTCTCCTCGTACCTCCTAGACTTCTCTTTCACTGTATTGTTTGCCTGTTTTTATTCCTGACTGAGGCTATTTTGACTGAGGCTGACAGAGGTATTTTCTTCCTCCCAGACCCAGTAAGGTGATATATAGAGTTCATTCTACCAATGCAAACTTTACACAAAAAAGAGGTATGGTCCTCCCAGTCGTGATATCACATTCAGCCTGATCCCCAGCAGTTTCCAGAAACAAACAGAATGGTTCATGCACAACTAACACTGGAAAGGCTCCAGCTTCCACATGTTACTCGGTAGCTCCAAAACATTCCATTCTGCTCAACATAGACTGAGATCAAGGTGAACACATGCCCTGGTCCTTACTCAAAGCTAGCCAGAAGCATCTAATCAAGACCTGCTACATACCACCCTTCTCTGTTCCAAGCTAAGGGCTGGGCACTATCTGCCAATGCAAACAGGCTAGAGGGCTTTAAATTGACCCAAGTGGAAGGCTCATATTCTAAAGCTGGGTTTACACACTGCAACATCGCAAAGGACATCGCTGTAACGTCACCGGTTTTGTGACGTAACAGCGACCTCCCTAAGTCTCTGCTAAGTCGCTGGTGAGCTGTCAAACAGGCAAACCTGGCCAACAACTCAACAGTGATCCGGACCTGCAGAGCGACCTAGCTGGTTGTTGGGGACGTTGATAAGCAGCCTTTTGAAAGGGAAGTTGCTAACAAAATCTCTGCAAAGTCTTTCACACACTGAAACTTTCCAGCGATGCATGCTGCACAGCGGGAAACAAAGGACCTAGGAATGGTCCTGAACGATTTGTAACGATTACAACTTCACAGCAGGGGCCGGGTCGCTGATGTGATTCACACACTGCAACATCGCAAACAACATCGCTATTGCGTCACAAAACCGGTGACGTTACAGCGATGTCGTTTGAGATGTTGCAGTGTGTAAACCCAGCTTATGACAAGAGGATAACCTAGTAATCCCATGATCCTGCCCCTAGTTTGGGAACCGTATTTTGTACTTTTTGGCCATTCTGTCTTTGGGAAGGTGAAATTTCCTGCTACTTTAACATCCGGAATGTTGGGGTTTCTAGCGGCTTCCTATCCTTCTTGGGTTTTAGCAAGTTCTCATAAAATATGGGAAAGGGTGTCCTTTTCCCTAGTCAGTGTACTTTATAGTTAACCTCTCCCACCTTTTCCCCCACCTTATAGGGTCCCTGCCACTGAGTAAGGAACCTGTTTTCCCCTATGTGCAATAAAACAAGTACCCGATCCCCAGGCTTAAATTGTCTCACTCGGGCCAACCAATTATAACCACTGGATTGCACCCCTTGTGCCCTTGAGGAGGCACTCTTTTACTTAGCCCCTTCATTTGATCCTTCTATACAACAGATCAGTAGACCTGTGACCTGACCAATTGCGGACAATGACTATTGGCTCCTGCTTCCTGGAAATACCATTTAACACATTTACATTTTACAGTGTACCTTTTAAGTTAGTGAGCTGGGCAGTCCCAAAGCCATCCTAAGACTCCTCCAGTTTAGGGATATTGGCTTCAGAGAATGCTTCTGTTGCGGACGGGGTCCAGACCACTGCAAGGGGGTGCTCGGATCCGGGTTCATTACTATGGCTCGAGTGGCAGCCGTACCCGGGCTCGTGCAGCCGTCCATCCTCACAACCGTAGAAAGGGTGTATTTACAGGGGAAAAGTTTGTCAGTGACACCACCCGTGGGTTGCAGTGAGAGTTAGTAGCACCGCTGCTGCCTGGATATGGGACGCCCGGGGCCGATGGAGTGGTGGCAGCAGGATGGTATCCCCTCCACGGGTAGGGGAGGTGTTGTCCCCGGGCCCAGGTGAACGGGAGTATTGTGCTGCAGAGAGTGTCATGCAGGGCTGGACCGGGCAAGGATGGTGTACGCACAGTTCCAAGGAAATTCACACAGAGTCCAGTAGTAAACCAAATTGCCAGTGATCGGTAACCTCCGGCGGTTGTATTCGGGTCCCACACCCTGGTACAGCAAACAGGGGTCCTTTCCTCCTGCACTCAGTGTTTTTGTCTTTAACAGGACAACTCCGCTTGAAACGGTGGAAGTCCACTCCCGGTAACTTTGTATGTTGGGAGCTGGGCCCACGAAATCTGACCCTTGGGATCCCTGTGGGTTCTGGCGGACACCCTATCCCCTGCGTTGGGTTTTCGTTTCGCTCTCTGGGCTTGCTGATGGAACAAGACATGGAGTCTTGTCCCTGGCTGGCTAATTGACAAGAGGTTTGAAACCTTCCTCGCCCTAGGGTCCAGGCACCCCGACTGTGCACGGCCTCCGGACCAGATTCCCGCTGTCGGCACCAGCGGGCTACAACCCTCCAGTTAAGGTCTCCCGCGACCGGATCTCCATCGCCTGTGGTCCTGTTTGCCATCTGCCACCTAGTCAGTAGTTCGGTAGTCCAGGGGCTCCAACCCCTGACTCCGCTGTCACTCCACACTCCTCTCTCTCCAACTGTCAGTACTCTTGTCTCAGCTTGTCTCTTGTGTTCCCTCCCCTGACACCTCAGGACCCCTAGGTGGGCGCTCCCATCCGCCTGGTCCCGCCCATTGGTGTGCCCCTATTGTCATGGGGGGGTGACTAGGCTTTGCTGGCTGGTGTTATGTACCTGGGTGTGGGTTGGTGGTATGCCAAGGAGGATGGAGTCTTGCACCTGGAAGATTTGTGCAGTGTCTGTGACAACCTGGTTTTGCCAGGGCGTCACACTTCCACATCATTTTTTTTCTAGCAAGTGCAATGAAAGGAAATTCACTGTTTACATCATGTGGTCTTCTTGTTACCATGGCCAGCTTCGGGGAATATACTGAACGACTGGGTGCTACTGCTCTAGCCCATAAGTCACAGAAAAATGGAAAATCCTGTCTGATGACAATAGCATGCAACAAGTCCTTGACCACTCCCTCTTCAGGGGACACAGACCTACAGTCTTGGGTATGTCGACCTGGGACAAGGGATACAAGAGATATTGGCTAATGATGGCTGGACCATACACGACAAACACTTCTTTAGCAATTGTGTCCACCTTATTTCCTTAAACATTATAAGCTGGCATGCAAAGCCCTTGCTCCTCCTGTAACTGTTTACTGAGTGACACAAACTTCATATTGTCGGTACATGTTCCCACTTAATTGTAAAGTGCTGTGTTCAATAGGCCAGAAATCTTACTCTAGTCAGGCTTAAATGTCATAAGTGAAAACATTGATACTAAAATGTAAAATAGAGAGAAGCTTATAAGCTTATAAGCTTGTCACCAAGTTTAAAGGGGTGGTTCTGTGACACCCTGGCAAAACCAGGTAGTCATAAAAGTGTACATCCTCCTTGTCACCACCAAAAACCCACACCCAGGCACAACACACAGCTATTAAAGCCTAGCCACCCTCTCCTGATAATAAGGGCACACCAGTGGGTGGGATTAGGAGGATGTGAATGCCCACCTAGGGGTCCTGAGGTGTCAGAGGAGGGAACACAACAGTTAAGTGGAGGAGGTGAAGGAGGACAGACAAGTTTAGGAGTTCAAGTTGAAGTGGTGAGTGGAAGTCAAGTGGAGACTGTGCAGTGTAGTCAGTGGTAGGGGCCCTTTGACTACCCGGCTAGGTGGTAGGCAGTGAGCAGGAGATCCGGTCACGGGAGACCTAAAGTGAACTGGGGCAGGGTCGTAGCCCGCCGGTGCCAACAGCGGGAATCCAGTGCGGAGGCCGTGCATAGTCGGGGTGCCTGGACCCTAGGACGAGGAAGGTTGTAAGCCCCCTTGTTAATTAACCAGCAGAGGACGAGGTTTCAGGCCTTGTTCTCTTGAAGCCCATAGAGCGAAATGGAAGCCCAGGGGGATAGGGTGTCCATCAGAACCCACAGAGATTCCAAGGGTCAGATTTTGCGGGCCACAGCTCCCAAATACATACAAAAAATGGGAGTGGACTTCTCCGTTTCATGCAAAGCCATCAAAAAGGAGAGACAAACACAGCGTGCAGGAGGAAGGGACACTTGTTCACTAACCAGGGTGTGGGACCTGAATACACCCTTCAACGGCAGCCGGTCACTGGCAACTTGGTTTACTACTGGACTTGTGTTCAATTACTTAACTGTGAGTACACCATTGACCCCCGGTCCAATCCGGCCTGCCACCTCCAGCAGCCATCACTCACGTGTACCGACACAGGGCCTCGGGACTACACCTCCCCTACCCGTAGAGGGGATTCCATCTAGCTGCCCCATTCCACCAGCCCCGGGCGCCCCATCACCAGGCAGCGGTGGTGTCACCATCCCTCACCGCAACCCACGGGTGGCGTCACAGACAATTTCCCCTGTACATAACCCCCTTTTCCGACGGTTGTGAGGACGGACGGCCATGCGAGCCCGGGTCCAGTCACCACTCAAGCCACAGCAGCGAACCCCGGATCCAAGCAGGCCCAGAAAAGCGGCAGCGGCCCCCACCCGCAACAGTTCACCCATATTTTTATTGTCTATATCGATATTATATTGAGAAACAATGTTTGTCTCAAATACCTTATGTTGGCAATAGTGCCTGTGAGAGGCGCTATTGCAGACCGCTATTCCCCGCTCCGTGACCCCCGGGCTTCGTGACCTCAGAGATCCGGTAACGTCACGTCAAGTTCGTGACACCGCGGCCGGCCGCAGTGTCTGTTAGTGATTGGATATTGGGCTGCGTTTCACCGCTCATCACAGCCCATCTACCCTCTCCTCCCTCCTCCCTCACAGCAAAGCGCTGCAAGCAGGAGACACACTGAGCTGTGACAAGCGGTGAAACACCGCCCCCAGCTCAGTGAGTCAGGAAGACTGGGGCCGGCCACAGGGATGGGACGTGTCCGGAACTTGACGTGACGTCACCGGATCCCCGAGGTCACGGAGCCCAGGGGTCACGGAGCGGAGAACAGCGGTCTGCAATAGCGCCTCTCATAGGCGCTATTGCCAACATAAGGTATTTGAGAGAAACTTTGTTTCTCAATATAATATCGATCTAGACAATAAAAAATATGGGTGAACCACCCTTTTAATATAGCATGGAGTAAGCCGGAGAATTACCATGGGGTTAATTAGAATTCCAGCCCAAATACCTCATGTCTCATGTAAATGTAGAATATCCTAACAATAAAAGGTGGATGTGGATACATATTCCTGAAAAGTCCTCACCTGCTGAGATGGCGTCCACCCCGTCGTGTGTTTCTATGATCTGTACAAAGAGCTTCAAAACCAATAATATTATGGGAAAAAAAAATATTATTTTCCTTAATATTCTGTATTACTCTGTATTTGTATAGCTTGTAAAAGTAATAATACTTAATAATTTTCCTTCACATGACATATATAAATGTACATCATATGTGGATGCTAGTGTATGCGGTTGGCTGGGAGCTGAGCCCACTCCATTAGCAGCAGGTGGCATTGAGTTATACAGTAGGCATCTAAGGATCTAAGGAAATCGGTCATGCGAAAAAATGCCTTACCCTGCAGATATGGGGCTATTCTGCAGGTTAATAACGGACCACACTGACTGCCTCCTCTATTGCTGAGCAAACTGTCAGTCAGTGCAGGGGCTGCCAGTTACAGCTGCTGTTTTCGACACAGCGCAATTACTGAAGCTGCGCTGGTGCCACCCCGATGACTGAAACCCTAAGGGGTACTTTGCACGCTGCGACATCGCTAGCCAATGCTTGCGATGCCGAGCACGATAGTACCCGCCCCCGTCGCACATGCAATATCTTGTGATAGCTGCCGTAGCGAACAATATCGCTACGACAGCTTCACACGCACTTACCTGCCCTGCGACGTCGCTCTGGCCGGCGACCCGCCTCTTTCCTAAGGGGGCGGGTCATGCAGTGTCACAGTGACGTCACACAGCAGGCGTCCAATAGAAGTGGAGGGGCGGAGATGAGCGGGACGTAAACATCCCACCCACCTCCTTCCTTCCGCATTGGCGGTGGAGGCAGGTAAGGAGATGTTCCTTGCTCCTGCGGCTTCACACACAGCGATGTGTGCTGCCGCAGGAATGAGGAACAACATCGTATCTCCTATTGGTGCAACATTATGAAAATGACCAGAAAACAGAAAGCTCATGCATAACCGGCGCGCAACCCAATCATATAAAATAGTCAGTAACCTTAATTATCTAATTACAAACAAGTGGTAAAAGATGGACGCATCATTGGTGGTTGCCAAGGACGCTACACATGTGTGAAATAAGCATACCATTGGTGGTTACTCTGGATGTTAAACGTGCACGGAGTAAATATACCATTGGTGGTTACCATGAACGCTGTACATGCATGGAGCTGGGCGCTGCCATAACCGGATATGATGTCATATCCGGAATCCCGATATCCTGAGGCTACATTAGTGCGGCCGATAAAGAGAGACAGAAAGTAATCGCCCGGTGGGCACAGTGAGAGTTACAGGGATCCAATACATCATGAATACGTATGGCAAGAGGCGTTTCAAACAATATGCAGAGACCTAATTGTCACCGCAACCGGAAGTGATGTCATATGCGTATCTAAACGGTCTCAGAGCCCTGCGCATGCTTACTGAAGATCCATAAAGGACATCCACAGTACAGTGTATAACGTGCATCTATCATAAGGGCTTCAATCAGGCAACCAATTAATTTACTATATAAATGCAAATGCCCAAGGGCAACAGTGCCTGCACGAATATATCATAATTGGTGTTAAATCCCACCCATATCCACAGGGACCCCTATGTACCCATACACATTATCAAATAAATGTATGGTACCACCTGCTTAATATGGCCACCAGTTCATACCACAAGATGTGGATTTATTATATGTACATGTAATCCCCATGTGATAGATCATACAGAGTGGAATCCCCCCCACACATTCTTCTTCCCTTTAGTACCGCAATTGCGGATTTACGTGTGATCCTTCTCCAAGAAGTTCCCCAATGTACTACTAAGAAATCCCAATTAATGCAGACCAGATGGATATATAATACCACATCATACTATGAGACCTCAGGTAAATAAATATCACACAATGTCGATCTATTATAAATACATGGTGTCTCCATGTGACACTCGTTCAGAATGGGGTAGTCCCCTTTAACCTTATAAGTCCCGCAGGTACGGGTTTGGATGCAAATCCCTAGTCACGGAAAAGGAAAAGCCAATCAAGGATACCACTGGATAATGATCCATGGAGATAAAACCACACATAGTAGTATTTCATACTGCCACTATTTATGAATAATTATTGTTCTATATACATAATATCAAATAGACAAGTAACCAATACCACAGTATGTGGATTTATCAGGTGATCTCTGAGCAGCTGGGCTGGGGAGTCCCAGCTTCTATGTGTCCCATACCAGTGGGACAGAGGCCATGGGGGGAGGGAGAAAAGGAAAGGAGGCCGAATGGGAACCGGTTGTGCGTACCAGATGTACCCAAGGTGATGGAATTAGGTCTGATATTCATGAAGGGATAACCCTTCATAATTATATAAGTCCAAAGCGGTCACTGCGTCAATTAATATGTCCATACCCTACTCATCCAATTCAATTCGAACTCAGGCTATGGTGCCAAGATTATATCAACTCTCCCGCAGAGGAGAACCAGGTTCAGATATTTCAACATGTAGGTCGTATCAACATGTCTCAATTGTCCATCAAGAGTACTCTGTAGTTCTCTAAAAGATGTTGGCAGGAAAGGTTCATCTTTTGTCCTTACTTCATTGGGGAAGCCGGGTAGTTATAGTGATGGCAATCAAGAAGACAGATCGTTGTAATGATAGGCAGTCATGATGACCATCTCGATAGGCATGGTTTACTCATTCCAATCGGCCACGGACTCCCAGGTGGTCTCTGCATATTGTTTGAAACGCCTCTTGCCATACGTATTCATGATGTATTGGATCCCTGTAACTCTCACTGTGCCCACCGGGCGATTACTTTCTGTCTCTCTTTATCGGCCGCACTAATGTAGCCTCAGGATATCGGGATTCCGGATATGACATCATATCCGGTTATGGCAGCGCCCAGCTCCATGCACGTACAGCGTTCATGGTAACCACCAATGGTATTTTTACTCCGTGCACGTTTAACATCCAGAGTAACCACCAATGGTATGCTTATTTCACACATGTGTAGCGTCCTTGGCAACCACCAATGATGCGTCCATCTTTTACCACTTGTTTGTAATTAGATAATTAAGGTTCTTTTATATACCCTTGCACATGGTCTAATCCACACCCTCCCCTGATGAATCTGTTCGCAGCGATACGCGTGGGGCTGGCCACGCTCCCCCTGGTGTTGCCATGACTCTCATTTTCATGCTCCATATTATGGGTAGTATACTTTGATTGAACAACTAGGTGACGATTTTTCACTGCATGATCTTCCTTATGTTACCATCAGGTCTTACTGTCTGACTCTGATAAGGTATATTCAATAGAACATTTGGGACATCATTGATACCCCCTTAATGACCTATCATTCATAGCCCAATTCATGTGATCACTTTGATTCCACTACCATGAGATGTAAATATTTATATATGATATGTCCATGATATGTATGTATTGAACTTTTGGGGTATATATACTGTCATTATCCACCTGGTTGTATACTGAATTCATGAGTTGTGCAATTATCATTGACATATATAGGAGTCAGTTATTTCTTATCACATGCTGACTTCTTACATGACTCTATGTTGGCAATTTCCACCTGATCCCAGAGGGAACGTGTCCTCACCTGTGCTATTCTGCACAATTTTAATTGGTTTTATCATGTTTCTGTGTAGTGTGTGTTTTTGGACTTAATAAAACTATGTTTATAATAGCATATGAACCAGTCACTGACTATTTTATATGATTGGGTTGCTCGCCGGTTATGCATGAGCTTTCTGTTTTCTCCTCATTCCTGGTTTAATGCAGGCTGCAGCACCCAGCTTTTTGATTGAGTTGAGCTGTGCATCCGGTTTTTCTTCTATAGTATTGTTTTCCCTCTTCCAGGGTTCCTCCGGATAGCACGCTATTCCATATTGTTGGTTATATTGATTGTTATATAGTGGTACATACATTGTTGGTTGTAACATGGATTGGGAGGCACGTGAGGCGGGCTGGCGTACCCAGCACAATGATAACCTTTTGCTTTCCAAAGTTGATGTGACTCCAGATTCTGAATTTTCCAAATGTACCAGTGAACTCTTGGCCCTACACAAAAAGGGCATCAGATTGCACTGGAACATACGTTGTTTAGAAGAGTACTTGGGAGCCAACATGTGTCCAAGAGGATTGAGAGTCCAGATATTTCCAGCGTGGGAACCCACGACTGCATTTAAAACATATGGGAAAAAGGGCTGTTGAAATGTTCACACATTATTATAAATATGTTGCTGGAACATGATAGAGAATTGTTTTCCAACGTAAAAAGGGAGATCAGGGAGACTGAAACGTGTCTTGGTAAATTTGACTCGGCACAAGTGCAATCTTTTCAGACAACTATGAAGGATAGTTTAGACAAGTATGAGCAAGAAGTAATATCACGTAAACGCAGTAAGCTCAGTAGGGATCGTACAGACTTTGAAACAAAAACGGCATATAAGTGGAAACACGGTGGCAATTCCAGATGGGGAAATCCCACACGTGGCACACGAAATAGAATGAGACATGGGAATACCACTGGGGAGGCTAACACAAGCGAAGATTTTTTATCTACCGCAAGCAGCGATTTGGATACAGGACCAGACGAGGCAAGAAGGGTGGAGGATCCTCTAAAACGTGTGACGAGATCCAAGACTCGAGTCAATTACCAAAACAACAAGCGATACAGACGGATATAGGAGAGACCTCCGGGTCGTCTCTTGGGAGGGATTTGAGAATTGATGGGGAGCTACATCCAGTTGAACCCAGGGGACAAGGTATGAGTGATGACCTACAGATCATAAATCTGTCTGAGTATGTTTTAACACCTGGGGAGATCTCGGTCCTCCAGAAGGGACTCACGTTTGTCCCTACTCATGGTTTGGACAAATTCACGTTAATTAAAGATCTTTATCTATTTTGTAGGAACCTAGTACTTAGAGCCATCCACAGGAAACCTGATGTGCTTAATGGCCTACCTGATACGGAGAGGCAAACGTTCCAAGATCTCTTGGACCTCCTACAGGAGAATGAGAGTCCAACAGGTAGGCGAGCCTTTCCATACAAAAACAAATCTATGGTTACACCACCCCTCTCCTTGGTTCCTGCTGTTAAGGTTTTCTTTGAAATGGTCAAAGCTGACGTCATGAAGTTGCCCTCCAAGATCACCTTCGACCATAACTTGAGCCCTATGGAGAAGGCGGCCCTTGTCCAGCTTAAAAGCAATAACCTCTTCATCATCAAAGAGGCGGACAAGGGCGGCAATGTAGTCCTATGGCCCACCACTATGTACATCGAAGAGGCTAATAGGCAACTAACCAACTCCAGGTGTTATGTCAAGATTCCATCTGACCCAACCAGTATATTTCTGAAAAAATTAAAATCTTTACTTGACCGGGCCTGTGGTTTGGGTGTCATCAGTAGCAAAGAAAAGAAATATATGTGGGTTGAGCAACCAACGATACCCACATTTTACATGCTACCAAAAATCCACAAGAATGCCTCCAAGCCACCGGGTCGCCCAATCGTCTCCAGTATTGGGAGCTTGTGTGAGAAGGTGTGTACATACTTGGATTTTTTCCTCCAGCCCATCGTTACTCAACTCCCTTCTTATCTGAGGGATTCGTCTGATTTTATCCGCTTCTGTCTTGACATCCAAATTCCTCCCCAAACTTTGATTGTGACCTGTGACATAGAATCCTTGTATTCTAACATCAAGCATGATGATGGCATCAGGGCTCTTGGTCACTTTCTCAACAAACAGTCCAACTCGGACAGAATGCATGACTCCCTCTTGATTGATTTATGCCAGTTTGTGCTTGAGCACAATTACTTTTTGTTTGACAATACATTTTTTAGGCAAACATCAGGAGTTGCGATGGGCGCACGATGTGCACCGGCCTATGCAAACTTGTTCCTTGGGTGGTGGGAGGAGACCACCGTCTACCCCTCCCGCCTCTACAAGGAACATGTTTTGCATTGGCGCAGGTATATAGATGACCTGTTCTTTCTCTGGAATGGCACTGAGGAAACCTGCCAGGAATTCTTGAGTTCTCTTAATACTAACTCCCATAACATCTTTTTAACCTCAAATTTGTCATTCTCAACAGCAACCTTCCTGGATCTGAATGTCACCATGGAAGAGGGTCATCTGTCCACCAGCCTCTTCCGTAAACCCACGGCTACCAATAGCCTCCTTTGATTTGACAGTTTCCACCCATTTCACACAAGAAGAGGGGTACCGGTGGGCCAATTCCTAAGAGTGCGTCGTAATTGTACGTCTGACAAAGAGTTCCATCATCAAGCTCATGACCTGACTAAGCGTCTCAAGAATAGAGGATATCCGAGAGGAGTCATCTCCATGGCCTTCCAACGAGCCAAACAGGACACTCAACGTGATCTATTAACCCATAAGAGGCCACATGGGGATCAACCACTCCGACTGATTACAGACTTTAATAGTCACTGGAATCAGGTAAGACACATCTTGCGGGACCATTGGAGGGTCCTTACAACTGATATCCAGGTGGCACCCCTCGTGAGTGATGTACCTCTGCTTACTGCTAGAAGGGCTCCTCGTTTGAGAGACATGCTAACCAGAAGCCATTTCAGGAGACCCACAACAAGATTGAATAGAGGACAGGCCATGAAAGGATCCTACCCGTGTGGTGAGTGCAATATATGTCAATTCATGCACCCAACCCGAAATGTGTTCATCAACCCTACTGACTCTACCCCACATTCTCTGTCGACATATATCAACTGTAAGACTACTAATGTTGTGTATGCCATTATATGCCCATGCCAGAAAATCTACGTGGGACAGACCTCTCAGGAATTACGAAAAAGAATACAAAAGCACACTTCGACGATTAATTTGGCGAAATCAGACGAGAAGAAAGGGAAAACCCTGACATCTGTGGCTGCACATTTCCTCAGACAACATGGAGGTTCGTGTCATAATTTACGGTTGGTGGGGCTTCAGAAAATCACGAGCAGTGGTAGGGGCGGGTCTTTATGGAAACCCTTACTGAGGGCTGAGGCAAGGTGGGTTTTCACACTTAAGTCCCTTACTCCCTCAGGACTTAATGAAGAATTGCTGTATACTGGCTTTCTAGGTGAATAATAATTCCTCTACCGAGATGCAGTATTCTCATGGTTTTTGTCCCTCCTTATTGTAGCATCTACTTACTATGGATTCAACACCTGGGAGTCCATGGCCGATTGGAATGAGTAAACCATGCCTATCGAGATGGTCATCATGACTGCCTATCATTACAACGATCTGTCTTCTTGATTGCCATCACTATAACTACCCGGCTTCCCCAATGAAGTAAGGACAAAAGATGGACCTTTCCTGTCAACATCTTTTAGAGAACTACAGAGTGCTCTTGATGGACAATTGAGACATGTTGATACGACCTACATGTTGAAATATCTGAACCTGGTTCTCCTCTGCGGGAGAGTTGATATAATCTTGGCACCATAGCCTGAGTTCGAATTGAATTGGATGAGTAGGGTATGGACATATTAATTGACGCAGTGACCGCTTTGGACTTATATAATTATGAAGGGTTATCCCTTCATGAATATCAGACCTAATTCCATCACCTTGGGTACATCTGGTACGCACAACCGGTTCCCATTCGGCCTCCTTTCCTTTTCTCCCTCCCCCCATGGCCTCTGTCCCACTGGTATGGGACACATAGAAGCTGGGACTCCCCAGCCCAGCTGCTCAGAGATCACCTGATAAATCCACATACTGTGGTATTGGTTACTTGTCTATTTGATATTATGTATATAGAACAATAATTATTCATAAATAGTGGCAGTATGAAATACTACTATGTGTGGTTTTATCTCCATGGATCATTATCCAGTGGTATCCTTGATTGGCTTTTCCTTTTCCGTGACTAGGGATTTGCATCCAAACCCGTACCTGCGGGACTTATAAGGTTAAAGGGGACTACCCCATTCTGAACGAGTGTCACATGGAGACACCATGTATTTATAATAGATCGACATTGTGTGATATTTATTTACCTGAGGTCTCATAGTATGATGTGGTATTATATATCCATCTGGTCTGCATTAATTGGGATTTCTTAGTAGTACATTGGGGAACTTCTTGGACAAGGATCACACGTAAATCCGCAATTGCGGTACTAAAGGGAAGAAGAATGTGTGGGGAGGATATCCACTCTGTATGATCTATCACATGGGGATTACATGTACATATAATAAATTCACATCTTGTGGTATGAACTGGTGGCCATATTAAGCAGGTGGTACCATACATTTATTTGATAATGTGTATGGGTACATAGGGGTCCCTGTGGATATGGGTGGGATTTAACACCAATTATGATATATTCGTGTAGGCACTGTTGCCCTTGGGCATTTGCATTTATATAGTAAATTAATTGGTTGCCTGATTGAAGCCCTTATGATAGATGCACATTATACACTGTACTGTGGATGTCCTTTATGGATCTTCAGTAAGCATGCGCAGGGCTCTGAGACCGTTTAGATACGCATATGACATCACTTCCGGTTGCGGTGACAATTAGGTCTCTGCATATTGTTTGAAACGCCTCTTGCCATACGTATTCATGATGTATTGGATCCCTGTAACTCTCACTGTGCCCACCGGGCGATTACTTTCTGTCTCTCTTTATCGGCCGCACTAATGTAGCCTCAGGATATCGGGATTCCGGATATGACATCATATCCGGTTATGGCAGCGCCCAGCTCCATGCACGTACAGCGTTCATGGTAACCACCAATGGTATATTTACTCCGTGCACGTTTAACATCCAGAGTAACCACCAATGGTATTCTTATTTCACACATGTGTAGCGTCCTTGGCAACCACCAATGATGCGTCCATCTTTTACCACTTGTTTGTAATTAGATAATTAAGGTTCTTTTATATACCCTTGCACATGGTCTAATCCACACCCTCCCCTGATGAAGCTGTTCGCAGCGATACGTGTGGGGCTGGCCACGCTCCCCCTGGTGTTGCCATGACTCTCATTTTCATGCTCCATATTATGGGTAGTATACTTTGATTGAATAACTAGGTGACGATTATTCACTGCATGATCTTCCTTATGTTACCATCAGGTCTTACTGTCTGACTCTGATAAGGTATATTCAATAGAACATTTGGGACATCATTGATACCCCCTTAATGACCTATCATTCATAGCCCAATTCATGTGATCACTTTGATTCCACTACCATGAGATGTATTATTTATATATGATGTGTCCATGATATGTATGTATTGAACTTTTGGGGTATATATACTGTCATTATCCACCTGGTTGTATACTGAATTCATGAGTTGTGCAATTATCATTGATATATATAGGAGTCAGTTATTTTGTTATCACATGCTGACTTCTTACATGACTCTATGTTGGCAATTTCCACCTGATCCCAGAGGGAACGTGTCCTCACCTGTGCTATTCTGCACAATTTTAATTGGTTTTATCATGTTTCTGTGTAGTGTGTGTTTTTGGACTTAATAAAACTATGTTTATACTAGCATATGAACCAGTCACTGACTATTTTATATGATTGGGTTAGGCGCCGATTATGCATGAGCTTTCTGTTTTCTCCTCATTCCTGGTTTCATGCAGGCTGCAGCACCCAGCTTTTTGATTGAGTTGAGCTGTGCATCCGGTTTTTCTTCTATATTATGAAAATGACCAACGCTACACAGATCACCGATTTACGATGCTTTTGCGATCGTTTATCGGCGCATCTAGGCTATACACGTTGCAACGTTGTTACCGGCGCCGGATGTGCGTCACTTTCAATTTGACCTCGACGATATCGCAGTAGCGATGTCGCAACGTGCAAGGTAACCCTAACACTGCCGGAGAGATTAAAATTATTTTCGTCCTGATAGTGGGGTTCAAAGTGTTGGACATGCTATAAACCTACAAATTAACCTCATATGTGTATGTTAATAGAATTTTTTCACGTGACAGGTTCCCTTTAACAGCAGTAATTGGAGCTAGCTCTGATCACTGCTGTATAGCTACTTACATACTGATTTCAATTGCTAATAGTGGCATATAAGTGGTAAAATCTGGAAGTGGGGCATGACAATTGCTCCCTTCAATATAAGGGGCACTTTGCACATTACGACATTGCAGCTGTGATGTCGGTGGGGTCAAATCAAAAGTGACGCACATCCGGCATCGCAGTCGATATTGTAGTGTGTAAATCCTTTTTGATACGATTAAGGAGCGCAAAAACGTCCAAATCGTATCATCGGTGTAGCGTCAGTCATTTCCATAATTTCGGAAAGACCGATGTTACGATGTTGTTCCTCATTCCTGCGGCAGCAGACATCGCTGTGTGTGAAGCCGCAGGAGCGAGGAACATCACCTTACCTGCATCCTGCGGCTCACGCCGGCTATGCGGAAGGACAGAGGTGGGCGGGATGTTTACATCCCACTCAGCTCTGCCCCTCCGCTTCTATTGGCCGCCTGCCGTGAGACGTCGCTATGACGCCGCACAACCAGCCCCCTTAATAAGGAGGCGGTTCGCCGGTCCAGAGCGACGTCGCAGGGCAGGTGAGTGCATGTGAAGCTGCCGTAGCGATAATGTTCGCTACGGCAGCTATCACCATGATATCGCAGCTGCTACGGGGGCGGGGACTATCGCGCTCGGCATCGCAAGCATCGGCTTGCGATGCCGTAGTGTGCAAAGTGCCCCTAAGAGTGGGTTACCCTGTTAGGAGAGGAGTTACCAAAGGTTTTACAGATGAGGAACTACAAAAAAATATACATCATGTGGTATAGGATTTTTTACAATAGGTCTCTATACTGAATGATTGACAAAGCATTTATCCTTACTGTCAGGCAAATAACTTGCAGGTATACACTGTTCTGAAGGCTAAGGAATAAACCTAAAAAGTCAGTTTATGAAAACAAAATATCACATCACATACCACATCAAATTCAGATCCGTTCAGACATTGGTGCCATATTCAGATTATCTATTACAGTTACTTCTGTTAGCTCATGTATATATTTTAAACAGTCATATCTTGGGCTAAAATGTTAATTTATTACATAATATACTCAACTTTAATTCTATAACATGTTTATTGCATTTGACACTTTGCCAAAATAGGAATAGAAAAATCACTATTCTGCTGAAGCATAATTGAAAGGTAAAACGTTCTTCCCATACACATGACACTGAATCTCAGGAATCTTCGAGGAGTCAGACAATTCAAGGGAGTATTTGAAGCAAGTTGTGTTACTGTAATTTTAGTATCAGACTTTTAGTATAATGATAGAACAAACCTTGGCAAAGAAACTATTTCTGTATAATGATGTGAAATATATTCCAGGTCTGGGCAGTAATGAGAATCTATCTGTATCTACCGTAGTTACCACAAGTAAATGATATCATTTTACAGACTAGATAAAATGTATCTTCAGAGAAACAGAAGCAAAAGCCTGCCTTTGTAAAACAAAAATACATCTGCTAAAAGCAGCCATATACAGTGCCTTGAAAAGGTATCCATACTCCGTAAACTTTTAAACATTTGTTCACGTTACACTAACAAACTTAAGTGTACTTTATTGGGATTTTATGTGATATATGAACACTAAGTAGAAAGTATTTGTGAACTGGTAGGGAAATGATATATGGTTTTCTAAATATTTTAAAAATATAAATCGGAAAATTATGCTAAAGCTCAAACAGCATCATTAAACCCAAAGAACACACCACACAGGTCAGGGATAAAGTTGTAGAGCAGAATAAAGTAATGTTAGATTATTAAAAAAATAGCCCGAGCTCTAAATAACTAAAAAATGGAAGGAGTATGACACACCTGTAAACCTTCCAAGACATGGCCATCCACCTAAACTAGCATCCCAAGCAAGGAAAGCCTAATTAGAGAAGCAGCCAAGAGGACCATGGTCACTCTGGAGGAGCTGCAGAAATTCAAAGATGATGTTGGAGAATCTGTTCACAGAACAACTAGTAGTTTTATATTCCACAAATCTGACTTTTATGGAAGAGTTGCAAGAAGAAAGCAATTTATAAAAGCAAGGCATAAGAAGTCCAGTTTTCTGTTTGTAAAAAGCCATGTAGCGGACACAGCTATCATGTGGAAGAAGGTGCACTGGTCAGATTCAACCAAAATTGAACTTTTTGAACTAAATGCCAAACACTGTGTGGTGGAAAACTAAAACTACACATCACCCTGAAAACATCATCCTCACTGTCAAACACAGTGGTGGCAGCATCATGCTGTGGGAATGCTTTTTTTCAGCAGGGATCGGGAAACTAGTCAAGAGTTGATTGGAAGATGGATGGAGCTAAATATGGAGCAATCTTGGAGGAAATCATGTTAGAGGCTTCAAAATATTTGAAAATGGGGCGAAGATTCACCTTCAAGCAGTACAACAACCCTAAAAATACTGTCAGAACTATAATGGAATGGTATAGGTCAAAGCATATTCATGTGAGTGAATGGCTCCATCACAGTCCGTATGGTTAAAATCTAGAGCAGAAATATTTTACCTTTTTATAAGGTTGTGACATGCCCACCAGGGCCGTGAGGCACTTGGGACCGGGCCGTTTCTGTTGGGAAGTCACAGCGGCAGGGCCCGACTCTGTGACCCTGTCGGGGTCGTTTAAATGAGGGATATTTACAGGGGATAAGTCGTGACTAGAGTTGAGCGTGGTTCGAGGTTCTCCAGTTCGCGGTTCGAGTGATTTTGGGGGCTGTTCTAGCTCGAACTAGAACTCGAGCTTTTTGCTAAAAGCTCGATAGTTCTAGTTACGTTCGAGAACGGTTCTAGCAGCAAAAATCCAAGCTAATTACTAGCTGGCTTTTCGCTGTAATAGTGTAAGTCACTCTGTGACTCACACTGTTATGAAATTTCAGCGTACAGTGTGCGGGAACAGCGCATTCAGATCACTGCTGCTGGGATAATGGCGATAGCCTTTGTTTTTTTCCTTGTCTTCCTTCCCTAAGCACGTGCGTGTAGTGGGGCGGGCCAGCATGTCAGCCAATCCCAGACACACACATAGCTAAGTGGAATTTTTGCCAGAGAAGCAAGGGCATGTGTCATAGGCTGTCCATGTCAAATGTAGCAAAGAAAAGTAAGTGAGACTCAGCACCAATGCGAATAGATAAAAATCTTCATGCTTTATTTGAAAAAAGTTAAAATTAATAAAGGGTCACAGATCTTTCCAAAAACGCCATGCGGCTTGCCATGCGGCTTGACGCGTTTCGGACACAAAGAGGGGAATTTAAAAGCAGTCCTTAATCATAAGCCTTATAAGGGCTTATGATTAAGGACTGCTTTTAAATTCCCCTCTTTGTGTCCGAAACGCGTCAAGCCGCATGGCAAGCCGCATGGCGTTTTTGGAAAGATCTGTGACCCTTTATTAATTTTAACTTTTTTCAAATAAAGCATGAAGATTTTTATCTATTCGCATTGGTGCTGAGTCCCACTTACTTTTCTTTGCTACCTTCCTGGAACACGGACCTGCCTGTCCGAGGGACTACGTGCATTCACCGCAGACTGGAGGACACTATTTGGGTGAGCTGAATACCTCTCTTTTTCCTTCCATGTCAAATGTCCCTGCAATTTAAAAATGGGTATCTGCCCGTCTGCACGCCAGGCTGGCGCAGCTCCTTTCTCCGATACTGCTGTGTACGCTCTACACACAGCGCTATACAGAATAGGGATAGAAGTTTCTTTCAGTCCTTGTAAGGGCTAATTACAGCAGGCTCAGAGCCATTGGTGACAGTCAGGTCCGTGGAAACTGTTTTTAACAGCTACAGATAAGAGCGTCTGTGTAGCTAAGGTCAGGGAGTTCCTTGCTGCATTTCACCATTAGGAGGGATAGAAAGTGAGGCTTCCTTTCCTCTACACTGACCCACAACCCAGCCACTGTACCTCCTTCCCTTTGCACACTCAAGCTCATAGTTACTAAGCCATTACACTAGCAAACACTGAGTAAACTTAGTGGCATCCTAAAAGTGGCTGTTGGACTTTATTAGTGTCCCACTGGTGCAAAGATATTTGCAGCACCTCTGTATTGCACACTCAAACTCATTTTTACTAAGCTATTATACTAGCAAACACTGAGGAAACTTAGTGGCATCCCAAAAGTGGCTGTTGGACTTCACTAGTGTCCCACTGGTGCAAAGATATTTGCAGCACCTCTGCATTGCACACTCAAGCTCATTGTTACTAAGCCATTATACTAGCAAACACTGAGGAAACTTAGTGGCATCCTAAAAGTGGCTGTTGGACTTCATTAGTGTCCCACTGGTGCAAAGTAATTTGCAGCACCTCTGCATTGCACACTGAAGCTCATTGTTACTAAGCCATTATATTAGCAAACACTGAGGAAACTTAGTGGCATCCTAAAAGTGGCTGTTGGACTTCGTTAGTATCCCACTGGGGCAAAGATATTTGCAGCACCTCTGCATTGCACACTCAAACTCATTTTTACTAAGCCATTATACTAGCAAACACTAAGGAAACTTAGTGGCATCCTAAAAGTGGCTGTTGGACTTCATTTGTGTCCCACTGGGGCAAAGATATTTGCAGCACCTCTGCATTGCACACTCAAGCTCATTGTTATTAAGCCATTATACTAGCAAACACTGAGAAAACTTAGTGGCATCCCAAAAGTGGCTGTTGGACTTCACTAGTGTCCCACTGGTGCAAAGATATTTGCAGCACCTCTGCATTGCACACTCAAGCTCATTGTTACTAAGCCATTATACTAGCAAACACTGAGGAAACTTAGTGGCATCCTAAAAGTGGCTGTTGGACGTCATTAGTGTCCCACTGGTGCAAAGTAATTTGCAGCACCTCTGCATTGCACATTGAAGCTCATTGTTACTAAGCCATTATACTAGCAAACACTAAGGAAACTTAGTGGCATCCTAAAAGTGGCTGTTGGACTTCATTAGTGTCCCACTGGTGCAAAGATATTTGCAGCACCTCTGCATTGCACACTCAAGCTCATTGTTACTAAGCCATTATACTAGCAAACACTAAGGAAACTTAGTGGCATCCTAAAAGTGGCTGTTGGACTTCATTAGTGTCCCACTGGTGCAAAGATATTTGCAGCACCTCTGCATTGCACACTCAAACTCATTTTTACTAAGCTATTATACTAGCCAACTGTGCTGCCTGTTTAAGGGCCATAGTTGCATTGTCCGGGATAGTTATTGTTGTTTATTCTGCTGTCAATAAAGGTAGACCACCGCTGCAATCTACACCACCTCTCAATTTTTACTAACACATTTTAAGTGCACAATCTTGTCGCAATCAAAATGAGTGTCAAAATGACAGATGCTGGTGGAAAGGGGAACAGGCGTGTTGGAAAAGGAAAAAAGGTTTGTGTCCGTGGGGAAGGTGGCAAAGCTCCATTAACATCTGCTGAAGATAGGCCATCTTCCAGCAAAAGTAAGATGTCTACTACTTTCCGTTGAATTCAGATGTGCTCCCTTTTTTACGAACACGAACAACTGGAACAAAGGTAGATTATGGCCAAAAAAAGAAAATGCTTGAATGGATCTCAAGTGGTCCAACCAGTGCCCTCTCCGCCACCTCAACTACCGCATCCAAAAAACACCAGTCCTCTGAGTTGTCATCCCAATCACATTTGCTTTCTCCCAGCTGTCAAGTCTCCATCCGCCCTGCACAGTATGGTGGAACAGAGATGGCTGAGTCTGCAGAGCTGTTCAGTCACACTATAGCCTGGGAATCAGAGGTCTGCTCCCAAGCTACAGTGAGTACAGACCAGGAAATGGTCTGCAGTGATGCCCAGAACCTTTGTGATTCAGATTCAAGCCGTGATGACCAAGTTAATGAGCATAATGTTGACCCTTATTCACAAACTGAAACACCTGTTGTAATAGACAATGAGGAACATACTGAGGCTGATGAGATGCAGATACCAGATTGGGATGATAACTTTAATATTCATTCAGGGCAGGAAGAGGCTTGGTCTGAGGGGGAGGGGAGTGCAAACACAACGCTTGATGAGGAACTTCTAGATCCCACCTACTGTCAACCCACAGTCAGGCACTCGAGGAGGTCAACAGAGGCGGTGGAGGAGGATGCAACTGACGACGAAGTTACCTTGCGCCTTCCTGGACAGAGAAGGAGTACTGGTAGCACGTCTACAACTGCATCCTCAGCCACCACTCTGCCTCTGAGCACTAGTCTGGGGGACTCAGCAGGTCGCATGCCCTCTAAGCCTTGCCTAGCCTGGTCCTTTCTTGACCTTGCAAAGGATCGCCCAAATCATGTGATCTGTAAAATTTGTCGGGAATCTGTTAGTAGAGGCCAAAACCTCAGCAGTTTGACAACTTCTTCCATGAATTGTCACATGACTAAATATCATATGTCCCAGTGGGAACCTCACCGTGCTGCAATGCGGCCTAGCGGAGCGAACCATCCACCGCCTGCCCCTTCCAGTGCATCCGCGTGCTCTTCATCTTCTAGGACTGTGGGGACAGCTGTCACACCTGGTTTTCCACGCACAACTTCCTCCACTGTAACCGCAACAGGCAGTTTGCTTGGTAGGTCATCAGTTGGTTTGGAATTGGAAACAAGTGCGTGTGTACAGCTCGCTCAGACATCGATAGCATCAACGTTGGATGAAGGCAACATCATGTCTACGCCTGAACTTTCCTCACAAACCTGCATTTTTTCAGGGACACCCTACTCAACACCGTCTACACACAGCAGCCAGATCTCTGTCCCTCAGATGTGGACAAATAAAAGGCCATTTCCTGCGACCCATGACAAAGCTAAGAGGTTGACTTTATCCCTCTGTAAGCTCTTGGCTACCGAAATGCTGCCTTTCCGCCTGGTGGACACACAGGATTTTAGAGACCTTATGTCTGTCGCTGTGCCCCAGTACCAGATGCCCAGTCGCCACTACTTCTCTAAGGAAGGTGTGCCTGCGCTACACCAGCATGTCACACACAAAACCACCGCTTCCTTGAGAAACTCTGTGTGTGAATGGGTGCATTTCACTACCGATACTTGGACCAGTAAGCATGGACAGGGACGTTACATGTCGCTGACTGGGCACTGGGTAACTATGGTGATAGATGGTGAAGGGTCTGCTGCACAAGTCTTGCCGTCCCCACGACTTGGGCGTCAATCCTCTGTCTGTCCAAGTTCCTCCACTGCTTCTGCCTCCTCAACCTCATCTGGGTCCTCCACCTCCGCCCCAAGCCTGCCTGGTCAGGCCACCAGCGTTGGAACTGCATAGAAGGAATCACGCACCCCTCATTACTATGCTGGCAGCAGAGCGCAACGGCATCAGGCGGTCTTTGTCTTGAAATGTCTTGGAACTAAGAGTCACACAGCGGCTGAGTTGTGGGCAGCTCTGGAGACTGAGTTTAATAAATGGTTGTCTCCACTCAACCTGCAGCCTGGTAAGGCCGTGTGTGACAATGCTGCAAACCTGGGTGCGGCCCTTCGCCTGGGCAAGGTGACACACGTGCCTTGTATAGCTCACGTGTTGAATCTTGTTATCCAGCAATTTTTAACACACTATCCCGGCCTAGATGGCCTTCTGACCAGGGCACAAAAACTGTCTGCTCACTTCCGCCGTTCAACCGCCGCAGCTGAGTGACTTGCATCGCTCCAGAAGTCTTTCGGCCTGCCGGTTCATCGCCTGAAATGCCGACACACTGGAATTCGACTCTCCACATGTTACAGCGACTGTGGCAGCACCGCTGAGCCCTGGTGCAATACGTCATGACGTATAGCCTGGGCCAACGAGATGCAGAGGTGGGGCAGATCACCCTGATGGAGTGGTCTCAGAACAAGGACCTATGCACCCTTCTGCACAGTTTCGACATGGCGACGAATATGTTTAGCGCTAACAATGCCATTATCAGCATGACAATTCCAGTCATTTACATGCTGGAGTACACGCTAAACACTATTCGGAGTCAGGGGGTGGTTCAACAGGAAGGGAAGGAACTACAATAGGATTCATATGCGCAAGGGACAACAACATCACCAAGGTCCAGACGTTCATCATCACCAAGGCGGCAGGCATGGGACCATGGGGGACAGTGATCAACAAGGGCGCATGGTAGCAGGCGAAATGTTGAGGAAGGTGCAGGAGAACATGAAGAAATGGAGGACGAACTATCCATGGACATGGAAGACTCAGCGGATGAGGGAGACCTTGGTCAAATTTCTGTTGAAAGAGGTTGGGGGGAGATGTCAGAGGAAGAAAGAACGGTTAGCACCTCTATGCCACAAACACAGCGTCCGCATGGCTGCGCCAGACACATGAGCGCCTTCTTGCTGCACTACCTCCAACATTACCCTCGTATTGTCAAAATTAGAAGTGATGATGAGTACTGGCTTGCCACACTATTAGATCCCTGGTACAAGTCCAAATTTTGTGACATAATTCCAGCCATAGAAAGGGATGCACATATGCAGGAGTATCAGCAAAAGCTGTTACTCGATCTTAACTCGGCTTTTCCACCAAACAATCGTGGTGCATGGAGTGAATCTCCCAGTTTTAACTTGACAAACATGGGACGGTCTCGTCATCTTCAACAGTCTACCCTTACCAGCAGCACCGTATCTGGTGCTGGTAACAGCAATTTTATTGAATGTTTTCATAATTTTTTTAGACCATCCTTTGCAAGGTCACCAGAGACAACAAGGCTGACACAGTCAACGGGTGGAGCGGATTATACAGGAGTATCTCCAAATGAACATCGATGCCATGACTTTGCAAATGGAGCCTTGCTCATTTTGGGCTTCAAATCTTGAAAAATGGCCAGAGCTCTCCACTTACGCCTTGGAGATCTTGTCGTGTCTAGCTGCCAGCGTTGTCTCTGAACGTGTCTTCAGTGCTGCTGGGTGTGTGCTGACAGATAAGCACACGCGTCTGTCCAGTGACAATGTGGACAGACTAACGTTCATCAAAATGAACAAGTCATGGATCCACAAGGAATTTACTACCCCTGTGTCATCCTGGGGAGAGTAAATGCTTGTGTATTTTGAATGTGCTTGATGCAAATCTACCTGTGAAGTGTACAACTGGGGCACAAGTGCTGCCACTGAAGGGGTGGGTGTCTGTGTGGCCCAAATTTTGGAAAAAAAGGGAGACTCCGCTTGGAGTAACCCTTGCTTGCTGTGTTTTTAAAAAGGAGCAAAGATGAACAAGTCATGTTTCAGCAAAGACTTTGCTACCTACCCTGGTGCCATCCTGGGGACGGTTAAGGATGGCGTATTTTTGAAAGTGCTTGATGCAAATCTACCTGTGAAGTGTACAACTGGGGCACAAGTGCTGCCACTGAAGGGGTGGGTGTCTGTGTGGCCCAATTTTTGGAAAAAAGGGAGACTCCACTTGGAGTCACCTTGCGGTGTTTTTCATGATATTAGAAGGGCATGCCATGCCTATATCTGTGTCTCGTTCTCTTTTTCCTCGTTACGCTGTTTTGTTTTCGCATGAGAATTTGTTCTTGTCACTTTCCCATGTGTTTGTGTTGTGTTGCGAGTTGTTTGTCACCTTTTGGACACCTTTGAGGGTGTTTTCTAGGTGTTTTTATGTGTTTGTGATTGCCTCCCATTGTTTCCTATGTGGTTCGAGCGGTTCGCCGAACCGGTTTGCCGAACCGAATGCGAACCAGACCTCAGTTCGGCGAACCGAGCGCGAGCCGAACCGCGATCGGTTCGCTCATCTCTAGTCGTGACGCCACCTGTGGTATTTGTCAATGTATGGCCGACGCTGTTAGATGGGACCGCTGGGGCAGATGGTGATGAAACAATGATGGTACAGGTCCCCACAAATGGAAGAGGGCCCCAGGGCACCCGATATAGTCTATGATGGAGGAATTAATGTTGGGGTGCAGGACCGAAGACGCAGCCAATAACCGGATGACACAGGGACTGTAGTTTCCTTTACCTTTTTATTTGGTAGTGGATGGTGCAGGCCAGGGATACTAGTTCAGATGGTAACGGAGGTTTGGGCAGCCTGGAAACAATTGTGGGATCCACCCTGCCAGATGGGTTTGGAGGCCTTCCTTTCTGCGCTGTCCCGTGTAGGTCCCTGCTGTTTAAAGCTATGCTGCGGTTTTCTTCCTAGTGTTGTTACACTTTCTCACCCATATGGCAAGCCTTTTACAGGTACAGCTCCTCTGGCAGTGGCTTCGGCCTCTTGTATGCTGCTTTGCCATCGGACATCTGGTATTTCCAGAAGACATGCAGTCTTCTGCCCTCCAGATTCAGCTGCCAGGACTTCAGTACCCAAACAACCAAGGACTCTGGCGTCCTGTCTCTAGCGCTCTGCTCTGGAGTGAGCTCTGTCACTACTCCGTTCTTGAGCACTCCCTTCTTGTCTGGAGTCAGGAAAGTGTTGACTGCTGGTGCTACCTAGCATGGGGGACCCCTTCTTGCTTCCAGGCATAACATTACCCCCTGTGAGGAGGGCAATGCTACTGTGCCAACTGGACAACTGGGGTACCATATTCCCCCTTACTTAAAGTCAGTACTGAGGAAACATTTAACAAAACAATAACAATTTGAGAACTACAAATTTGAAAAATATAAAAATTACAAAAAACAGGAAAGTAGCCATTGTGGCGCTTAGTCTTTACGCCATCATCCAGGAATTGTCTCTCTCCAGGTACCTGGCATTTAGTTGGTGGAAACTTGTTACAAGGGGGACCCGGGGAAGCGTGCCAAGATGGGAAATGGACAGCTTCTGCCGGTCAAGGTCCACTGTGCGGTGTAAGGGACCGCTGCTATGGTCAGGAAAGAGTGAGCGGGTTGCTACTAGTGATCGTCTGGAAGGTCACAGACGATCTATGTACACCGGTCCGCCCTAACCCGTGAGGGTTGTATGGCTCGGGGCTTCTCGATCAGTGTACCTGTTGCACTGGGACGCACAGAGGTGCCTACGCACGTGTGCCAGCGGGAGTTACAAGATATGGCACGAGGGTAGCACAGAGGTGCCCACGCACGTGTGCTTTCAATAACCAGGTGAGCTACATGTCCCTTCTGCCCACAGGCAAAGCAAATGGCCGACGGCCGAGAACCTGTGGTAGAGGAGACCACTTTGGAGACTTCCATTGGCTCCACAGAGTCATCAACAGAGCTGGCTGGGAGACCGGTCTGGTGGGGAAGGGGAGTCAGAGGCTCTATAGACCAGGTAGACATGGGTGCCGAAGAGACCTCGAGCCTCCGCTCCACGTGGCGGATGTCTATGCAAGAGGCAAGCCGAATCAAGGACTCTAAGGTGGTCGGCACGTCACGCGTGGCCATTGCGTCCTTGACGAACCCTGCCAGACCCTCCCAGAACACAGGGACCAGGACTTTATCTGGCCAGTCCAGCTCTGCGGCGAGTGTCCTGAATTGTACTGCAAAGTCCCCGACTGAAGTGGACCTTTGCCGAAGGCGTAGGAGCCGCAGCGCGGAGTCGTGGGTGACTTGAGGCCTGAGGAACACCTTTCTCATGGCCTCAAGATAAACTGGAAGGTGATTCACCACCCGATCTCCGCGCTCCCACAACGGGGTGGACCATTTTAGCGCTTTCCCTGTGAGCAGGGACTGGACGAAGGCTACCCTCGCCTTCTCAGTAGCGTAATCAGTCGCGGACAACTCCAAGTAGGTGGTAACCTGGTTTATGAAACCACGGCACTCAGAGCCGTCCCCGCTGAAGCGCTCTGGGAGCGCAAGGCGAGGCGACCTTCCGCACAATTCCACAGCCTAAGTAGCCGCCTGGGTGGCAACTGTTGCTAGAGCAGCCTTATCGGGGGAAGACCGCTCCACTGCTGCCAATCGTGACTCCAACTGCTGCACATAACGCAGCAACTGCTGCTGCTCTTCCGCCATAGCCAGACCTTTGGCGCGACCGTAATGTTACGAGGGGGACCCGGGGAAGCGTGCCAAGATGGGAAATGGACAGCTTCCGCCGGTCAAGGTCCACTGTGCGGTGTAAGGGACCGCTGCTATGGTCAGGAAAGAGTGAGCGGGTTGCTACTAGTGATCGTCTGGAAGGTCACAGACGATCTATGTACACCGGTCCGCCCTAACCCGTGAGGGTTGTATGGCTCGGGGCTTCTCAATCAGTGTACCTGTTGCACGGGGACGCACAGAGGTGCCTACGCACGTGGGCCAGCGGGAGTAACAAGATATGGCACGAGGGTAGCACAGAGGTGCCCACGCACGTGTGCTTTCAATAACCAGGTGAGTCCGGTGGAGACTCGAGGAGCTCACCTGGGACAGGGACACGGCCTGTCGAAGGAGATACTGCCAGAGCAGCAAGGCAGGAACACGGCCTGCTGAAGGAGATACTGCCAGAGCAGCAAGGCAGGAACACGGCCTGCAAACCAGGTGCTGCCTAAGCAGCAAGGGCCAAGCCCACAAAAGACAATAATGCCTGGGCAGTGGCGTGGCAGCACGCTGCCAGACATCCAAACATAGAAGGATGGTCGCGCGCCGCCATGATGGCAGGGGGGAGCTTTTAAGGAGGTGACGGGCGTGACCCAATCAGGATTCGTGACGTCCTGGCCCAGCCAGTCAGGATTCAGCACATCACCAGCCTCGTCATCGGGCGGTGTGATATCAGTGAGTGAATCAGAAGACGTCACGTGGAGCACATGCTCATCTTCCTGCCTCTGGGTCATAAAGGCAGTATCCCCGGTTTCTCAATGTGCAGAGACATGGGAAGTCTTGCTGCTTCCCTGAGCATCTATTCTTTGCACACTGCGCAACCTCCCAGAGCCTCCGTGATGCTGAGCAGGAGAACTTGTGGCAGGCAAGGCAAGGGATGGGAGACCGCTCCATTCCTTGCAAGAGGAGAACCACTAGGTGTCACCCTTCTGCTGTGTCTCTGAGAAGGCAACTCCTGCAGTCTCCCAGACCTTTGGTGCTGCTGAGCAGGAGGGCTTGTGGCAGACAAGGAATGGGGGACCACCTCATTCCTTGCAATAAGAGAGCCACGACGTGTAACAGAAACTGCCTCAACCCACTTCGTGTTTCGTCCCTGGGTGTGGCTACAGGGTACTCTGTTGTATGGTGGGCCTGGTTTTCGGCCACGCTGGCGGTTCATTTTTCAATGGCAGCAATAAAAATAACTCATGCACAACTACTGCCTGACCACACATAGTCCTGTGACCTAATTGTCCATAAATCAATAAACAACTATGTACATTCAAGAATACTCATTAAGTTCTTATAGTGGTTTCTGTAGGCACGGTACGCTTAATGGTTCGTAATAACAAAACAGGTACATTTACATCATTAACTTCTTTACATTTCTATTTACACCGCTTCACTCTCGGAAACGGACAGGGATCTGACTGTGGGTACTCCATTGTGATCTACGTAGGGCTGGTGGTAAGACTTCACTTCCTAGTGTGTCAACTGACTTGTCCTGGTCTTCTATGTCTATGTTGTAAACAGGCCTAGGTTTTACTGGTAGGGTGGGCAGTCTCCTATGACTCCTTAGACTCACCACGGGCATGACAGATTAGCCGCTGGCAGGGGGTAGGTTCTCTGGTTCCAATGCTGGTGTGGCATCTGTTTTAGTAGCTGACTGGTCTTCAGGTTGGTCTTGAGTCTCTGCCACTTCAGATAAGACAACTTGAGGAAAGGTCAAGACTAGTACCACTATGGCTTGGTTCACCTGTGTCCAGGTCCTGGGAAACTCTCCAAGGATGGTTTGAACTGTCTCTACCACTTTTTCTGCAGGTTGGGGAACTTCTTGATCTTCCTCCCTGGCCTTCAATTGGTTAGGGCATGCCTTCAGGTCATCCCTTGAAACCGCTTTTGAAGTCTTTCTTCCTTCTTTACTGATGAGGCACACTTTTTGGTTGTTAAAGTTAGAGAGCATGACGGTGTATGGCTCAGCTTCCCACTGGTCATCCAGTTTGTGCATCCTCCACTTCCTTTTGAGGACCTGTTCTCCAGGTGCTAAGAGAGTCGCTGGGGCCATCAATGTTACGAGGGGGACCCGGGGAAGCGTGCCAAGATGGTATATGGACAGCTTCCGCCGGTCAAGGTCCACTGTGCGGTGTAAGGGACCGCTGCTATGGTGGGAGAAGAGTGAGCGGGTTGCTGCTAGCGATCGTCTGGAATGTCACAGACGATCTGCGTACACCTGTCCGCCCTAACCCGTGAGGGTTGTATGGCACGGGGCTCACGAGATGTAACACATCAGGCTATAATTTTTCTCCTGTCTCAGCCTTGCCTGGGATAGACTCTTCTCCATGCACTCTTGGACCTTGACTATTGCTGCCACTCAGTATCCTAATCCGCATCTGGTTAGACTGCCTTAGGCGCCAAGACTCCCATGTCTAAGTCTACGGGTAATTGCCAGGTCTTGCCCGCATGAGATAGGTCGGGGTACAGTTGGTGGAGTTCACCGGGATATGGTTATATAAGTGTTACGTCACTGCCGGAGTCTGCTCCAGCGACTTCTGCTCCGATCGCCAGGTGACGCTGTGTTCCTGCCGTGGATGGTGCTGGTGATGGGAGAGAAGTCGATGCCAGCGGTACCAGTGGGCGCAGGCTCCGATCATCCACTGGGCTGGGTTAGCTTGGGATCTGCAGTACCGCTGGCTGACTGTGGGTGGCATGTGTCTTCCAGCTGAATTTGCCAGCGTTCAGCTGCAGCCAATGGGAAGACACCATACCCTTCTTATTTTGACTCCTGTCACATGATTACTGCCAGATATAGTTCTGATTTTCCTGGCTCCTGTTACGTCCTATTCTGTTTGTGATTCCTGTGTTGACTTCTGCGTGTTTTTGACTACCCTTCTGCCTACTGTTTTCGTACCTTGCTGCCCGACCCGGATCTGACCTCTGCTACGTTTGCTGACTACATCACAACCTGCCGATTCTGTCCCTGTTCCGCAATTCCTGGTTTGACCCTGCCTGACTACTACTCTCATCGGACTGCAGCCTTCCACAGGTAGTGATCTCCAGGGTCCTGTGTAATTCCAAATCCCTGTATAGGGGTTAAAAGGTTTCAGGGTTCTGGGGGTCCTACTTGGTGAGTGGCTTCCCTCTAGCCTCCCCTTTACAGCCCATCTGAGTCTGTGGATCCAGGCAGGCGTTACAACAAGTCTACCAGATCCGGCAACTTCTCTGACCACAGATTTCTCTCTTCAAGGGGCAAAGTCTTTAACAGGTCTATGACCACCTGGTTCATCTTCTCATATAACCCGTTGGTTTGGAGATGGTACAGCATCATCCTAATTTTCTTGCTGCCATACAGAAGACAAAACTCTTGGAACACTTCTGCATCAAAGGCTGGGCCCTGGTCAATGAGCACTCTTTCAGGGTAACCATGGGGCCGACAAAAGTATTCTTGGAACGCCTTGGCTGCTGTCTTGGCTGTTTGATCCTTCACTGGAACCACTACCATTAAACGGGAGTAATGGTCTACAATGGTGAGGGCGTAGACATAGCTTGACCGGCTTGGAGCTAGCTTCACGTGGTCCAAGGCTACTAGTTCAAGCGGCTGCTTCGTGATGATTGACTGCAGGGGAGCATTCTAGCTTTTACGGTCTTTCTGCCTCAGGTTGTATGGACCAAACTCTCAACACCATTTCTTGATCGCCTTTCTCATGCCAATCCAATAGAAATGATCGCGAAGTAGGACTTCCAGCTTCTTCCACCCAAATTGTCCCTCTCCGTTGTGGTACGCTTCTAGGACCATAGGAAGATATTGGTGGACAAAAGAAAAACGGGTATATGCCGCGCTTAAAAACCACTGAGTTGGAAGTGATATAATATTTCTTTTTTATTTACAGCATTCCTACGCGTTTCAGAGACAACAGACCGTCTCCTTCTTCAGGGAAAAAAGAAATCAACTTGATTTCTTTTTTCCCTGAAGAAGGAGACGGTCTGTTGTCTCTGAAACGCGTAGGAATGCTGTAAATAAAAAAGAAATATTATATCACTTCCAACTCAGTGGTTTTTAAGCGCGGCATATACCCGTTTTTCTTTTGTCCACCAATATCTTTATATCGTGCCTACGGGGCCGCTGCTTGAACCACGCGGACACTCACATGCCTTTGAAGGAGTTGTGACTGGCACAACCCCACCAGGTGAGTGTTACTGTACCTTCTCTAACATCATATGTTATATCGGGTAAGACCCTATTGCGCCCTTTTGTCTCCCCATTATTAGTTCATCTAGGACCATAGGGGCATCCTTCTGTGGAACCACTATATGCTAGACCAACTTATGGATTTGCGGGTTGATGCTTCTTCTACACAGCTTACCTCCGTAGATTAACAATTTACCCTTCTCGTTCCACAGCTGTTTTACTTCCTGTGGAGCATCTTGACTGAGGTGGGAGTCAAATTGTGTCAGCAGCTCTTTGACTAAGCGGATGGCCGGGTCACTGTCTTGCGTTTCTTCCCATCTATGGTGAGGCAACGGGTTGAAAGAGACCTCACGTATGGTAGAGCACTTTTCTCTCAAAGTAATGCAAGCACCAGGATACACCGCGCTGGTGGAAGGCCAGCAGCTCTATTTGCTCCAGCTCATCCTGGTCTTCTCATGCCTTAGGCATGTGGGGCATCCTGGACAGTGCATCTGCATTAGCATTCTTCCGGCCTGCTCTGTATTTGATGGTAAACTCATAATTGGACAGCTGGGCCATCCATCGCTGTTTCAGTGCACCTAGCTTCACGGTGTCCAAGTGCATCAATAGATTGTCTGTAAAGATTGTAAACTTTGCCGAAGCCAGGCAATGCTTGAGTTGCTCTGTGACAGCCCAGACTATGGCGAGAAACTCCAGCTTAAAGGAACTATAATTGCTGGTATTCCTTTCGGTGGGATGAAGCTTCCTGCTGGCGTAGGCGATAATGTTTTCTCTGCCTCCCTGCACCTGAGACAGTACCACTTCCAATCCCATATTGCTGGCATCCGTGTAGAGTAGAGTTTAGCGCGGTTCGCGGTTCGAGGTTCTCCAGTTCGCGGCTCAAGTGATTTTGGGGGCTGTTCTAGATCGAACTAGAACTCAAGCTTTTTGCTAAAGCTCGATAGTTCTAGATACGTTCGAGAACGGTTCTAGCAGCAAAAAGCAGGGCTTTTTACAGCTACAGTGTGCAGGAGCCATCGCTGGCAGCCTGCCAGAAGCTGGTAACCAAGATAAACATCGGGTATCCAAGCAAAGCACTTTGGTTAGTAACCCGATGTTTATCCTAGTTACGTGCAGGAAGCCCACACTTCCCCGCTCAGCTCACTCCGCCCCCTCCTGCACGCGGCATGTACACACACACACACACACACACACACTCACACTCACCTGTCCCCAGCCAAGCAGTCCACGACACTGACGTCCTCAGCGCCACCCACTTCGCACTCCGCCGCCAGCACACATGGCTCCGCCCACCTGCACTCTGCACACATGGTCCCGCTTGGCTTACCTGCGGTGATGAAGTCCCGACCTCAGCGCTGTCACTGTCCTCCATGGCCGCCGCTTGTCACATCACCTTCTCTCGCTTCCGACCCGAGACTGACTAGCAGTGACATCACGGGCCGCTCGCGATACTTGGCTGTGAAGGCGGCGGTCATTGAACTCAGTGACAGGTGCTGTCAGCAGTGCAGGAGATCCGCGCAGGTAATGTACCTCGCTGACAGCAGCACTTGTCATCCCCTGCAGTGACCTGGGCTGACCCATTGATGTTAGCTCAGGTCACTGCACTGCTCACCCAGCCAATGGGGAACATCCTGCTCTTCATTGACTGGGACAATGTGGATCGTGATGGCAACCCCTTGGATTACACCAGACCTGGATTTGTTTTTCTTTCTAATAAATTGGTTAAAGAGGGAATGCATTGGGGAGTGTTTTTTCAAATAAAAATGTGTTTGTCGTCTATTTTTTTTTTATTACTGACTGGGTTGGTGATGTCGGGTATCTGATAGACGCCTGACCTCACCAACCCCAGGGCTTGATGCCAGGTGACATTACACATCTGGTATTAACCCCATATATTACCCCGTTTGCCACCGCACCAGGGCGCGGGATGAGCTGGGGCGAAGCACCAGGATTGGCACATCTAATGGATGCGCCACTTCTGGGGCGGCTGCGGCCTGCTATTTTTAGGCTGGGGAGAGTCCAATAACCATGGACCTCCCTAGTCTGAGAATATCAGACCTCAGCTGTCTGCTTTACCTTGGCTGGTGATCCAATTTTGGGGGGACTAAACGTGTTTTTTTTTTTAATTATTTATTTAATTTAAAATAACAGCGTGGGGTGCCCTCAGTTTTGGATTACCAGCCAAGGTGAGGCTGCCAGCTGTGGTCTGCAGGCTGCAGCCGTCTGCTTTACCCTAGCTGGCTACAAGAATAGGGGGAACCCTACTTCATTTTTTTTTTCATTTTTTTGGCTAAATACAAAGCTAAGCACCCTTTAGTGCCACATGAAGGGCACCAAAGGGTGCAAAATTACAAAATGCAGGAGAGTGGGACATTATGTGTCTTTCTGCCATTATAATGACAGAAAAGACTGATATGAAGTGTACAAGCACAGAAAAATCACCAGAGCGCTCTACGCTGTGAAAAGCAGTAGAAAATGGCACTGGAGTGAACATGTGACCGCCTCATGTAGGATGAAGCTATGGATCCTGGGTAAATTTATGCATTTTACCTCCTTCAGTTTTTTTGCAGTACACAAAAAAAACGGAAGGCACACGGATGACAAACAGATGACATACGGACCGTCTATGGAACGGAAACGGACGCCACACGGATGCACCCGTGAAAAAAAACGGACTGTTTTTTGCAGACCGCAAAAATGGATCGGTCGTGTTAATGTAGCCTTATTCTGATCTGCCATTTATAAACAGCAAGCAGAAATAAGTGAATAGCGCCCCCCAGCGTCAGAAAATCTCCGGAGTTTCAGGGCTAGCTGAGACCCTGGAGATCATGATTCAGGACGGTTTTTCTGGTCCCCGCTCACGTGATCACAGGTATACACCGTACACCGATGATCACGTTACAGTAAATGACAGCGCTGGTAAAAAATTATTTATCTCCCATCTGGCATGAACAAAAATGATAAATCTCCTCCCCGGTCCCCTCCAGTCCCCCGGTGTCACCAAAGTGCCCCCCCCTGATGCCGTCCCAGAAATCCAAGATGGCCACGCGCACAGCGCCGGCCGCATTCACCCTACTCCTCTGATTTCTGTCGCATGTGCCATGACACAAGCGACAGAAAACTCCTCCCCAGGCCCTGCCAGGTCACCCCCTATAGCCCCACCGGTGTTCCCCGGTGTCCCACGGTACCTGTGCAGCGTTGATCCCGCCACGGCCCTCTCCTTCACAATAGATGCTGCCGCATGCACAGAGCGGCTGTCAGCTTAGCTTCCTGTGTTCAGACACAGTGAGTGGTGGTTATGCATCTGTAAGCTAAATGGGCGGCATGGTGGCTCAGTGGTTAGCACTGCAGTCTTGCAGCGCTGAGGTCCTGGGTTCAATTCTCACCAAGGACACCATCTGCAAGGAGTTTGTATGTTCTCCCCGTGTTTGCGTGGGTTTCCTCCAGGTACTCCGGTTTCCTCCCACACTCCAAAGACATACAGCGCTATGGAATTAATAACGCTATATAAATGAATAAATTATTATTATTATTACTGCAATGCCCTGCTCATGAGGTAAGGAACATAATTGATCAGGAGAGCTATATACTACATTTCCAAATGGAGGGATTTGCTTTTATAGTTTCCCTGCTGAACGACTACCAAACATGAGAGTCCATTATACGCCACAAGAAAACACATCTAAATAGCGAGCTCTGTTGTTAAGTATTCATTCAGCTGGATAACTGGACTTAAAAGTCCAAGATCCTATCCCCAATATATAGTAGGTGGAATAGCAATAATATCAGCAAATACCAATATTTGGAAAGGTAGAATAGTTCTCCTGATTAGGCATGCCCTTACCTCATGAGCAGGGCATTGCAGCTTTGGTAGCAACCATTACGACATGGGCTCTGCTGCTGTGGACCCGAGGAGAGTGAGTGCAGATTCATTGCACCTACACTCCTCACATGAAGGGTCTCCACTCCTAGAAAATGGGGGATACATTCCCTGAGTGTCTCCCCCCCATATTCTAGACGGTCCAGAGTCGTCGTGGGACCCCTTTATTTTTTTTCTTACAATAAATTGGTGAAAGAGGAAATGTTTTGGGGACTGTTTTTTCAAATAAATTTCTTTTGTCGATTTTTTTTTTTTTAGTACTGACAGTTTATGATGTTGGGTATCTAATAGACGCCATGACATCACAAACTTCTGGGCTTGATGTCAGGTGACCTTACAGCTAGTATCAACCCGATTTATAACCCTGTTTGCCACTGCACCAGGGCACGGGATGAGCTGGGGTGAAGCGCCAGGATTGGCGCATCTAGTGGATGCGCCACGTCTGGGGTGCCTGCGGCCTGCTATTTTTAGTCTGTGAAGGCCCAATAACTATGGACCTTCCCACCCTGAGAATACCAGACCACAGCTGTCCGCTTTACCTTGGCTGGTGATCCAATTTGGGAGGGACCCTAATTTTATTGTGTAATTATTAATATTTATAAAATAATTATAAAAAAAGAGCCTGGGGGGACCTCCACATTGGATCCCCAACCACGGTAAAGCTGCCAGCTGTGGTTTTCAGGCTACAGCCGCCTGCTTTACCCTAGCTGGCTATCAAAAATGGGGGGACCCAACGTCATTTTTTTTTTAACTATTTTTTAAATAGAAAAAATTAATGGGCTTCCCTGTATTTTGATTGCCAACCAAGGTAACGGCAGGCAGATGGGGGTGGCAACCCATAGCTTCTCTGCTTTATCTGTGCTGAGAATCAAAAATACTGCGGAGCGCTACGTCATTTTTTTTAAAGATTTATTTTTACAGCACTGTGATGTCCAGCAATCAAAATACAGGGAAGCCCATTTTGTTTTTAGTTATTTAAATAAATAATTAAAAAAAGTATATATGGGCTCCCGCTGCATTTATTGTATTGCTAGCTAAGGGTAATCCAAGCAGCTACTGGCTGCTAATCCCCACTGCTTGGAAAATGGAAAATCCAGGGAAGCATTTTTTATTTTTTTTGCCAAAAAACTACAAAAAAAGGACGTGAGCTTGGCCATATTTTTGTATGCTAGCCAGGTATAGCAGGCAGGTGCTGGAAGAGTTGGATACAGCGCCAGAAGATGGCGCTTCTATGAAAGTGCCATTTTCTGAGGCGGCTGCAGACTGCAATTCGCAGCAGTGGGGCCCAGAAAGCTCAGGCCAACCTGTGCTGCGGATTCCAATCCCCAGCTGCCTATCCACCTATGTGAGGGTATTAAGGCTATAAGAGTAACATATAAAATACATGCGAGTGAATATCCCATGTGATACACATCATACCATAACCTTTTGAGTCCTTGAAACAGACCATATGTTTTGGTCGAAACGTTGGACTTGTACATATACCATTTTCTGATATCCTCACAAGAACAATAAAATCATTCAAACGAAATATTATCTTTGGAAATCACTTTATTGAGTGTGCCGGATTCTTTGCATTTTATAGTCATGTGACCAGTCTGTAGCCAATGAGATAATAGCCACGTGACTGGTCTTATGGCTATTTTGACGTCACGATAGGTCCTGCATCACTGCTGGCAGTGCTGGTCACCGGGAGGATTCAGTGATCATCGGATGGAATAGCGGCAGGAGACAGAGTGCAGGAGGGATCGCGGGGACCGGTAAATGTTATGGCAATGTTTATTAACTGTATGTGTACATTTATAATGCGTTTTTATCTGTTTGTGATTGCCTCCCATTATATCCTATTGGTTCGAGTTCGGTTCGTCAAACGTTCGCCAAACTGAACTCGAACGAGACCTCCGTTCGACGAACCGAACTCGAGCCGAACCACGGCCGGCTCGCTCATCTCTTCTTGGCTGTTGCACTGTAACGGAGGACTCTGGTTCTTGGCCTTCTTGGTCAGGCCCACTAAGAGGTCTTGGAGGGGCACCGCTATCTTGGTGAAACCTTTGATGAACTTCCTGTAATAGCTTACCAGCCTGAGGAGCTGCCACACCTCCTTGATTGTGGTGGGTCTTGGCCAGTCCTTCATGACTGTGACTTTTTCAGGATCAGGTGCCACACCTTGAGCGCTTATTAAATGACCTAGGTACTGCACCTTTGGCTTCAACAGGTGACACTTGGACGGTTTCACTTTCAGGACAAACCTGGACAAGGACTCAAACACCTCGGCCAGGTGCTGCAGGTGGTCCTCATAGGTCTTCGAGTAGACTATGACGTCACCCAGGTACAATAACACTGTTTCAAAGTATTTATGTCCTAGGTAGCACTCCATTAACCACTGGAACGTCCCTGGTGTGTTGCAGAGCCCGAATGGCATGCAGTTAAACTCACAGAGTCCCATCGGTGTCGTGAACGCGGTCTTCTCCTTGTCTGCCACTGCCACGGGAACCTACCAATACTCGCTGGTGAGATCTAAGGTGGAGAAATAATTAGCGGATTTCAGGGCTGCTAGTGACCTCAATTCTGGGTAATGGTTAGGCGTCCTTATGTTTAATGTGGTTAATCTACCTGTAATCAACACACATTCTCATTATGCCATCTCTCTTGTTCACGAGAACTAAAGTAGCTGCTCAGGGGCTACAACTATCTCTGATCACCCCAACCTCCTTCTTCTCTCATAACATCTCCTTAGCACATTGGTAGTGAGCCGGGGGCACAGAGTGGTACCTCTCTTTAATGGGGGGATGGTCTCCAGTGGGGATTTGATGGTGGATCCCTCTTACCTGCCCAAAATCTAGAGGGTGTCTGCTAAAGACCCGCTCATATTCTTGGACTACCCTGTAAACCCCATGCTTTTAGTGCGAAGGGGTGGAGTCAGTGCCTATGTGCAACTTTTGACACCAATCCTCCAGCTGCCCTTCAGCACCATTTTCCTCCGCCTGGTCAGATGGAGTCAATGGTTCCACTGTCTCTTTGGCATTATTACTGATGGTGAACAGCTTAGCCACAGGGGCATACCGGGGTAGTTTGACCTCTTTCTCCCCACAATTCAGAACACTGATTGGTACCCTCCCCTTGTGTACATCGACTACCCCTCTAGTCGTCAGGACAGTGAGCCTACTGTCTGAGTATACAGACTCTACAAGGGTCTGGTAATCATGACCCTTGGAGCCTATTGCTGCCCGACACCAGATTACCATTTCACTTCTTGCGGGTATTGCAATGGGGAAGGGGTCACTTATCCTTACACTGCCATTTTCCTCTCTGAACAGTTCTATTTGTCTGCCTCTGCATCAAGGCTTTAATTTCCCTTTGAAGAACACGCTATTGCCCGGAGCCAGCAGTCTCGGCTATCTGTTGTAACAAAACTAATTACTTCTGCAAGACAATTTTCTAATACATTGGTACCGATTGTAATCATTGGATTATGTTCTCGACGATCAATATCCACAATTATCATTCCTTGTGACCTTAATTCTACTCGTCCCACTTTAATGGTCACCTCTTTATACCCCACTTGATGCAAGGGCTGACCATTACTGGCAACTATGTAAAAGTCTTCATCTGGGCCATGGTTAATGTCAGAATGAGCCCAGTATCTCTTGTAAAGGATATATGGCATCGCTGTCACCTGAGAAGCAGTGTTCAGGAGGGCAGTCATTGGGATGCCATCACGCACGATAGGAAGGACCGGTCGCCCTTCTACATACTTGTCCCGCCACGTAGATGGGCTGGATCTTCTTACATCTGAGGGTTGGACCCTGGCCCCAGGTTCTGCCTGTTTAAAGGACAGCCTCGTGCGTAGTGCCTCGCCTTGTTGCAGCGGTGGCAAATCGGTACACCAGTTGAGTCATAGCAATCGGTGTCTCTTCCTTGGGTTGGTGGGATCCTCTTCTGCAATCGCCATGGAACGTCATCTGGACTGCAGGCCAACTCGATGTTTGCAAGCTGTAATGACGGCACAGTTTTTGCCAGTGCGGCCACGCTTTTAGTCAGCTCTTGGATCTGGAGCCTTAGCTCTGTGGAGGGGGTCTTTACCCAGGGTCTGCACATATTCCCCCATGGTTGTCCGGGTTGAGAGCACCACCTCCGTGTACAAGATTGCAGGGAGTTGGAGGGGTGTAGCGCCACTTGGGGTCGATTCTCGCAGCACCCGATCCTTGAATTGTGCAAAGTCAAGGTCAGGATTTTGTAGAACCATAATGCGCAGCTGTGTCCGGTGGGCGTTAGACAGAAGTTCCTCAATAAACTGCTCGGTTAGCAGCCTGTCTTCATTAAGCACACTTTCGGGATCCACCTGCTTAATAGCCCTCATCGCCTCTTGAAGGTTCAGAGCATAGTCCCGTACACTGTCCTGCACCCTTTGTTTGCACCCGAAGACCTTCATCTTTTGTCTCCACTGCCAGTGGTTATCAAAAGTGTCCTTCAGCCTGGCCAAGATTGGCCTCACAGTTCTTTTGTCAGTGTCCAGCCAGGACTTTACCTCCCGCTGAGCCACACCAGTTAACTGGCCGATTAGAATGCTCACTTTCTGGCCCTCAGCCAGGGGGTATGCTTCAAACAAACTACACAGTCTCTCCTTGAAGTTGCTCAGGGTGTGCAACTCCCCTGAGCACTGCAGTAACCACACCACTCCCGGTATGTATGGCATCGAGAGTGGCATTACAGGTGCCGTGGCTGCAGCGGCAGCCTGATCTCTGTCCGGGTTGGACATGCTCCTCCCCCCTAGTGAACCTCAGCCAGACTGTGTCTCTCTCCTGGGGAATTTGGGGTTAACTCACAGCCACTCCTTCGGTGGTGCTTCTCTTTGCACGCTTTTCTGGGTTACGCCCACGATGGCACGCCCCCTTTCTTCTTGTGTGCCACAGGCTGCATAGTGCTATATGGGGGCTGCATAATGTAATATGGGGCGGCATATTGCAATATGAGGGCTGCATATTACAATATGGGTGCTGCATAATGCAATATGGAGACTGCATAATGCAATATGGGAGCTGCATAATGATATATGGCGCTTGCATAATACTATAAGGTGGCTACATAATAACTATATCGGGCTGCACAATACTATATGGAGGAATATGGGGGCTTCATAACACTAAATGGAGGAATGGGAATATAAGGCTGCATTATATTATGTGGAACAATTTGGAGTTCATTATATTATATGGAGGAATATTGGGTGCATTATACTATATGGAAGAATAAGGGGCTGCATAAGACTATACGGAGGAATAACACTATATGGAGGACTATAGGGCTTCATAGCACTATATGGAGGAATATAAGGCTGCATTATATTATGTGGAGCAATATGGGGTGCATTATACTATATGGAGGAAGATGGGGGCTTCATAACACTATATGGAGGAATATGTGGGCTGCTTAAACTATACCTCCCAGAGTTGTATGTGCCCCCCACCCCAGGAGCTGTATGTCCCCCCCACTCCAGTGCTGTATATTCCCTCAGAGCTGCATGTCCCAACTATCCAGTGTTGTGTATCCCCTCAGAGCTGTATGTCCTCCACCCCAGTGCTTTATACCCCCTAGAGCTGTATGTCCCCCCACCCTAGACTGTATACCCACCAGAGCTGTATGTTCCCTCACCCCAGTGGTGTATATTCCTCAGAGCTGCATGTCCCACCAATCCAGTGCTGAATACCCCCTCAGAGCTGTGTGTCCCCCACCCCAGTGCTATATATCCGCCAGAGCTGTATGTCCCCCCACCCTAGTGCTGTATACCCCCAGAGCTGTATGTTCCCCAACCCCAGTGCTATATACCCACCCAGAGCTGCATGTCACCCCCCACCCAGTGCTGTATACCCCCCAGAGCTGTTTGTCCTCCCACCCTAGTGCTGTATACCCCCAGAGCTGTATGGTTCCCCCACTCCAGAGCCTAATGACCCCCTCCGGAGCTGTATGCCCCCATTGCTGTTTACTCCCCTCCTGAGTAATGTGTATGCCCCCAGTATTGTGTATGTCCCCAGCCTCTCCTGTGATGTATATATAGCAGTGGCAGTGTGCTCTTTGTGCAGCCATGTCACCGCAGTGCAGCACAGCCACATACAAGTGGGGAGGTGAGGCTTCTGCCGGCTTCCCCATATTAATAATATCTCTAATGTGTATGTGAGTGCATGTATGAAGTGCATCTATGTATGTCAGTGTATATGACTGTGTATAATTTGGCTATTTATATGTGTTTTTCTGAATTTCTCTTTAAATATGTATATGAATGTATACCTGTATGCGTATCCATATGTGTATGTACGTGACTACGTGGATGGGACCCACTGAGACTCTTTCACCTGGGGCCCATGAACACCTGGGGCCGGCCGTGACGGACAGATATTTTTATGTAAAGGGAATTTTAATAACACTCTTATTTTTAAGGCCACTATGTCAGAATGTGCTGCAGAAGACCAGAGAAGAGGGATGTCTGCAATAGTGTCCATTTTAGGACATGATCATATATCAGTGTCAAAAATCAGAAATACCTTGTTTGATCACTGAGAACTGACAACTGATCACTGACAACTGATCACTGACAAATGACACCTGATCACTGACAACTGATCACTGACAACTGATTACTGACTACTGACAAGTGACTACTGACAAGTGACCACTGACTAGTGATACCTGACATTGTTTTCTTTTGATATATTACTACTTAAATATGAAATCCAATAAATAATAAACCTATAGCTTAATGGTAAGACATCTGTGTAACACATAATATTATCAGAAAAGAAAGGAATTCCAGCGCTAGGAATGGAAAATTAAAAATCCATTTTATTGTGCCAATACATATTAAAATTCCAGCAGGAAGATTAAGACCTGAGGCGTCGAAACGCGTTGTTCTGCAGTCATCCGACTGATATGCTCTACCTGCTGGAATTTTAATATGCATTGGCACAATAAAATGGATTTTTAATTTTCCATTCCTGGCGCTGGAATTCCTTTCTTTTCTACTATTGATTGACTGCCAAGTCAAATCCGTGCACAGGATCTGGATTACACCAGCAAGGCAGTACGGTGAGCTGGATTACCTTCTTCCTTTTATAACATAGTATTATCCTTTCAAATAAAAAAAAAATGCACCCATCCACTATGGGGACTAGACCCTGGAGCTCTGGCCTTTCCCACTGACCTCCTCCAGCCAAATGCAAATGTTTGAGTCTGATCAGTGAGTGGTGATGTGTGAGGAAGTCACTGCTCGGATCTCACTTCTCAGACATCAGACATCAGACCGAGAATCAGGACTAGAGCAGAATATTTGCTTGATAATCTCATAAGGCAAGAAAGACAGCTTTACCCCATGGCTCTATTGTATGGCTGAGTGGTAAAGTTGCTGTCTCTGGAGAATGATACATGGGTTTGATCCCAGGAGGAGTGGAAAAATTAAATTTAACTTTTTTTTAAATTCGGCTGTTTGTGTGGAGCTGCAGTAATGTCTGATATGTGACCTGTGAAGAAGTCAGAAGTCACATCTCACACATCAGACTGACTTATAGACACTGAGTGTTTGCATGTTTAACCTCATAACTAAGGAAAATCACCTTACAGTATCTCTTTATCCTGTGGAGGAGTGGTTAAGGTCACAGGATAGAAAGTCTTGCTCTCTGGATTCAAATCCCAGAAGCAGAAAATTTTTATTTTTTATTTTTAAAATTCTACTGGCTGGCACACAAAGTCCAGTAATGTGGAGTGTGTGTGCCGCCCCTGCAGCAGTCGAACTGCTCGGATCCGGGGTTACTGTGGCTCGAGGGTCTCCGGACCCGGGGGCTTGCGGCCACTCGAATATAAAAGGGGGGTATTTACAGGGGATGAATGTTCATGATGCCACCTGCGGGTTGCGGTAAAGGGGAGTACCGCCGCTGCCGAAGGGAGTACCGGGGCAGATGGTGTGGGGGCAGCCATGTGTCAGTCCTTCCGCAGGTAGGGAAGACCCCGGACAGTGGGGATTTGGTAAACAGGTGGCTTGGTCTGGAAAAGCAGGGTGCAGGGGTCAGATTACACACTGCGGTAGTCGTGGTGCTGGATTAGGTGGAATAAGCAGACACCGACACAGATGGTAAACCAAAGTCTCTAGACACCGCAGTCTCTACGGGGGGAGCCCGTCCAGGTCCCGCTCCCACCAGTGTCGCTTGGTAAGTCCGGAGCCCTGTCTCCGTGCATAAATTGATTGACCGTTGTGGCCCCTTGGCTTGAAGCTTTCGGGGCCCCACTACCTATGTGTATGGCAGCTGTGCTCTTGATGGCTGGCACTTGGGATTTTAGTGGGTTGTGTAGGTTGGAGAACCCTATCCCCGCGTTGTGCTGATGCCTTCAATCTCTGAGCTCCTAGGGAAAGTTCATAAAGAGACTATCCTCCACAGGTGAATTATCAGGTTGCGTGAAGCTACTGGGGAGAAAATAGTAGTAAGGAATCCAGCACGTATTCTTCTTAAAATAAAATCTTCATTTCTTTATTAAAGGCTGGTTAAAAATAATGATGGTGAGGACCGAAAGGTACATCAAAGCATGGGGAAGCTTTACGCGTTTCGGACTAACCAAATAAAAACAAAAAAGTCCTTAATCATAAGCACCCCATGTTTAACACAAAGCTACTGAAATAGAATGGCCCGCAAGGCAAAACCCAGAATGAGGGCGGATCTGTCATGATTAATTGAAAAAACAGGTCGGTCAGAATCTCCAAGGTAAACTGCAAAGGAACGGTGGGACGTACCGAGTTAAAACACCAAGGGATGATTGTGGTGCTGAATGAATCCAGTGACCGTAACCCAAAAGTAATTCTAGGGACTAATGTAATTGAGCATTGTATGGGGGAAGTGCTGAGTCTGTTGCAGCAGTTGTCCGCCACTGCAGGAGGATGCCGACAGAGGGCAGTACAGCGTAAGATTCGGGCCCTCCTGCATCAGCAGCAAGTGAATTTGACGGGTGGAGAGATTGGTGGAGTGCGGGTGATGTATGTACTGTTCCTATTTGTTTTAATTAAAACTGTTATTTAATGTTTTTCATGCTTGTCTCTGCTGCCATCTACTGGTCAGACCTTTTGGCTCCTCTGTTTCTTTTGTCCAGCCCATGGGAGTGTCTGCTGATTCTCTTACATCATTTCCTGGCATATTCAGTTCCAGCCAGAGTTTTTGTGAGAATCACATCCCTTATTGGAGCTGCTAGAAGCAAAGTCTTCTGACCTTAGTGGCTTCAGAAACAAGCATCACAAGAGAACCACAATGCCAAGTACTTGGACCGCTGTACTTCTGCATGTCCTTAACCTTTGGAGAAAATAAAACACCATTGTTTCATCTCAGCATGTGCATGTTTAACTCCGGAGCGCTCTGGTCCTGTCTGCCTCACCTATAGGAAAAACGAAGGGAAGATTCTCACAACATCTCACAAGTACGCGCCTTCAATCGTCTTTAAGTGGGGACAGAACAATGGACGTGGCCCCTTTGGTGGTGCCAAGGAGCGATATGATGATTTGGTGCAGGGCAGCAGTGGGCCCCCAAGGGCACGATTATCCAGCGATGGTGGAACCCACGCCTTCACAACACTGGCCCACAGTGATGGCGGCCAAAGGGGTGATTGACGTCAGAAAGGGGAGAGTGCCTGTGAGAGTGCTGAATTGTGGGGAGGAAGAGGTTAGGCTTCCCCGTTACGCTACCATTGCCAAGCTGCTTACCATAGATCCCCACGCCATTCACGAAGCCACCCCTCCTACCTCTGCACCCCCCACCAATAGCGGCACCCCCCCGAACAACTAGAGGAGTGGTGTCAGGAATTACATGTAGGCACTGAAGCTACACCTACGCATCACAAAGAGGGTGTATACAGGGTAGTACAGGAGTATGAGGAGGTTTTCAGCAAACACCCGCTAGACTTCGAGAGCATTAGAGGGGTGCAACATCATATCCCCACGGGCATACATCCACCCATCAAGGAAAGGTATAGGCCAATCCCACCAGCACACTATCAATGCGCTAAGGACATGTTGAGGAACATGAAGGAGGCAGGGGTCATCAGGGATAGTTGTAGTCCCTGGGCAGCCCCCACTGGTACTGGTGAGAATGTGTGTGGATTACAGGAAGATCAATCAAATAACGCATAAAGATGCCTATCCTCTCCTCCGTATTGAAGAGTCGCTGGCTGCGCTGAAAACTGCTAAATATTTCTCTACCCTTGACCTTACCAGCAGATACTGGCAGGTGGCGGTTGCACCAGAAGATCGTGAGAAGATTGCATTTGCCACCCCTATGGGACTCTGCGAGTTCAACAGCATGCCGTTTGGGCTGTGGAATGCCCCTGGGACCTTCCAACGGCTTATGGAGTGCTGTCTGGGACATCTTAATTTCGAAACTGTCTTACTGTATCTGGATGATGTGATTGTGTATTACCAGACGTACGAGGCTCACTTGGAGCACCTGGCAGAAGTGTTTGCGTCCCTTGCTAAGTATGGGATGAAGCTGAAACCCTCCAAGTGCCATCTGCTGATGCCTAAGGTGCAGTACCTCGGACACGTGGTGAGTGCAGAAGGTGTCACCCCCGATCCCGAGAAGATTACCGCTATCCAGGACTGGCCACGGCCGACCACAGTGAGGGAGGTGAGGCAGTTCCTGGGCCTGGTAGGCTATTACCGCCGCTTCATCAAGGGGTACACAAAGATGGCTGCACCAATGCAAGACCTCCTCGTAGGACAGACCAAGGGTGGTAGGGCCCCTGGACCCCATTTGTGTGGGAAGAGAAGCATGAGGAGTCCTTTCGCCAGCTGAAGTCAGCCTTGACAGGGGAAGAAATCCTGGCGTATCCCGACTACAGCCTCCCGTTCATCCTTTACACCGATGCCAGCCATGTGGGCCTGGGGGCAATCTTGTCCCAGGTCCAGAACGGGAAGGAGAAAGTGATCGCCTACACCAGCAGAAAAATCCGGCCCACGGAAAGAAACCCCGAGAATTACAGCTCCTTTAAGCTTGAATTCCTAGCCCTGGTGTGGGCAATCACCGAAAGGTTTAGACATTACCTCGCGGCGGCGAAATTCACTGCCTACACGGACAATAATCCGTTGACCCATCTGGATACAGCCAAGCTAGGTGCACTGGAACAGCGGTGGGTGGCTCGGCTGTCCAACTATGACTTCACTATCAAATACAGAGCCGGCCGCAAGAACACCAACGCGGACGCGTTATCCCAAATGCCCCACCTGCCTGACGGGGGGTCGGAAGATGACGACCTCGAGGAAATCGAGTTGCCTGCGTTCCACCGGCCACCGGCCGAAAAACTTGGTGTCAATCAGCAACAGGTGAACGTGGACCCGTTACCCAGCCAGGGGTGGCAAGAAGCCCAGGACCAGGCGCCTGCCATCCAGTTGGTCAAGACCATGATTGCACAGGGCTCCTCCAAAATGGATCCCTCAGCTCCCTCTGAAGCCCAGCGGCTGTGGAAAGAAAGAGCCCGGCTATACCTGCATCAAGGGAAGCTGTATCGGGAGCTGATCAACCCAAAAACTCATGAGAAGGTTCGCCAGCTGGTGGTTCCTCAGGCCAGCGTGCCCAAAGTCCTGCAGGCGTACCATGATGGTGCTGGACACTTCGGTTGGAAGAAGCTGGAGATGTTGCTGAGAGAGCGGTTCTATTGGAGTGGGATGCGGGAGTCTCTGGAGGCCTGGTGTCGAGAATGTGGTCCCTGTACACTGAGAAGAAGGGATGAAGCCAGCAAGAAGGCCCCTCTACAGCCGATCGTCGCCCATCAACCGCTGGAATTGGTCGCCTTGGACCACGTCAAGCTCACACCCAGCCGAAACGGGTATACCTATGCCCTGACCATCGTAGACCACTACTCGCGGTTCATGGTGGTTGTTCCAGTTAAAGATCTGACAGGCCGTACCGCAGCTAGAGCATTCTAGGCCTACTTCTGTCGACTGCATGGGTACCCGGAGAGGGTGCTCACGGATCGGGGTCCCACCTTTGAAGCAGAAGTGTTACAGGAGTTTTGCCAGTTGTATGGGTGCAAGAAAATCAGGACCACACCATACCATGCCCAAACTAATGGGATGTGTGAAAAGATGAATCACCTGGTCCTGGGTCTCCTCAAGACACTACCGTTGGAAGAACGAAACCTGTGGCCGGAGAAGTTGCCTGACCTGGTAGACATGTACAACAACATTCCCTGTGGTTTTACCAAGTGTACACCTGTGTATCTGATGAGAGCCCGACCGGGCCGGCTGCCGGTGGACCTGGAAATGGGCCTGGACGCTCCAGAGGCTCTTCCCTCCACTGCAAACTGGGATACCAAGCGGCAGGCGCAGGATCTAGGAATATGTGGAAAAGAATCTGCATCAGAGCCGAGAAAAACAAGAGCAGCGCTTCAACAGACGGGCCCCAGCTGTTCCCTTTGAGCCTGGATATGTAGTGCTGAAACGGAAGAGGAGAACCCATAAGCTTGATCATCAGTGGGAAAGAACTCCGTATGTCATACAGCCCACTGGATGGGAGAACGACAAGACTTATCTGATTAGTCGCGACCAGGGGAGAACCACAGCTACAGTTTTCAGGGACCACCTGAAGAGATGCCCACACCCCTTACGATTGGCAAATGAAGTCCCAGTCCCCATACCGAACGGAGAAAAGAAAGTGGTGATCCACACAGTGATGGGCGACTTCCCAGTAGACTGGCCTATGCAGAACGGTGCGGTGATTATTCCGGTGATAATGTTCCCACAACCTGTGGAAGAAGTGGAAATGGAAATAACCGCCAGTGAACCGCTTGAACTAGTGCCCAGGGATGCACCTATACCAAGCCCCCGTAGGTCTCCACCTGCCATACCCAACAGACGGGAAGAGGAACAAGTTGTCTCCTTTATCCCAGAGCCCCCCAATGACATCATTGGGCCCAGAAGGTCCACACGCCCCAACCTAGGTAGGCCCCCGCTTAGGTATAGGGAAACTGCCATCTAGGGGTGCCGTATGTTGATTGTGTAAATATCTGAATGAATGAGCACTAATTATCCGAGACTGTCACCTGATTGAGAAGAACAGTTGTCCCCCGTTGGGACCTACAGTGTGGTAGCCCGTTGGCTATGAAGAGTCTGGCCCCCGTTGGGACCTTAAGTTACATGCTTTCCGTAAAAGTCCAAGCCCACATGAGAAACTACTCATGAACACGGCCGAGAACTAGCAGGCCACCCACGAACTTGTGGGCTTGTAAATAATTCTGGGCTGGAGTCCCGTTAACCGCCTTCGGAGAGGCAGGTTAGAGGAGGGACCCGCAGCAGAGCAAGCTGGGGTCCGGTCACCACCAGGTCTGGTGACCATCCTCCGGGGTCAGGGGTCCCCCTAGACGTGGGGCCCCCTGAGTGACAGCCGGGTGCAAGACACCGTACCCGTTCCCGCTTGGGCAATCTGAACCAGGTTCTGTTTTCCGGACTGGGGAAAAGGGGTGCTGCTCGCTTCTTAGGGGCAGCATCAAGGTTTAGGTTGTTTGGGTGGGGAAGCAGAAGAAATGGGAGCCGTCCGTGTTATTTAAAGTGTTTTTATTAATGTTTGCAACGTTTAAGTAACATGCCTCCCGTAAGGGAAGATTTGAAAATGCATATTGTTCTTTGTTTTTGTATCTTTTCAGAGAATAAAACCGGTGGTGGACGGGCAGCCCGCGGACGGTCTGTGTTTTACCAAGGGGGAGTGTGACGCCCTGGACCCTAGGGGGTCACAGAATAACTTCACATACACGCACACACCCTCCCCTGGTCAGGAACACCTGTCAAACAAAACCCTTGTTGCCTCCCTCCAGGGTCTGATGTCCACACCAGGTGGGGCGGAGCCAGGCGGTTGGCCCCACCCACCGAGGAGTTCACAGGCCTGGAGGCGGGAAAAGCAGTGAGTTCAGAGTGGAGTTCTGTGAGGAGTTGAAGTGGAGAGGTGGTAGTGAGAGGAGCAGAAACTGTGAGTGTCTGGGTTGAAGCCCAGGCACTATCAGCAAGGTCGGCAGACGGTGGTGGCCGTCTGCAGGAGTTGGTGGAGGTGTGCGGAACCGTAGGAACGGGGTTGGGCGGTGGCCTGCCGGTACCGAACCTGGGAGCGGATTGAAGCCAAGCACCAAGGCAGGGTACTTAGACCCCGACTAGGCTCGGAAGCCGCCGTAACGGTCAAATTCTCTGATTGCGTTCTGGACCTCAGGGGTTCATTCCCAACCAAGTCCCGTCAGAAGGCAACAGCCCAACTCGTCCGGATAAGAACCACCGCCAATGGCCAGAGATCCAAGGGCCAGCTCCTTCTGGCAAAACGGGGTCTCCTGACACGTACAAGCCGGGGAGTGGACCACCCGTGGGAATCTATAGGGGTCTAACACTTACACATAGGTGCAGGGAACGAAAGCCACCATCAACCCGTCCGGGGGGAGTGAAGACACCGCAGTCGACTGCGGGACCCGTCCATCCAGCCATTTGGTTTACCAGAGACTCTGTTCTTGACTACCTGAGTGAGTACACCAGTGCCATCCGGCACAGCGCTGCATCGTAATGTTGCCCCGCATCCACGCTGCCTCCCCGCATTGGCACCTGCACCTATCCCCTCCTCACTACTCCCCGAACCGGGGCACCGGGACCAACCGCACCTACCCACGGAGGGGCCAACACCTCAGCTGCTCTCCGCCATCACTCCCGGGAACCCCCGTCACCAGCAGCGGTGGTGCCCACCATCACCACAACCCTGTGGGTGGCGTCACAACCGACATCCCATCACCAACCAACCTTCCCTCCCCCTTTCACTCGTGGGCGAGGAGGCGTTGCTCGAGCCCCAGGTCCGGCCCCGTGCTCGAGCCACCGAGGAGCAGAAGCACTGGACCCGAGCGCCAGCGAACCCCTCGGGCGAGCGGCGTTCCCAACCCTTCTGCCCGCGACACATCTGAAGCAGAGAATCGAGCACCCTGATACTAGCGGATATGACGGCTGCAGGAATGGTAAGTACGTGGGATCTGTACCGCCCCATGCTCAGCTGCAGCCGAGCCGCTCAGATCCAGGCTTGCTGGTAGGTGTCTCGAGCATCTCCGGACCCGGGGTCACTTCGATCTGAAAGGGGCTGGTGATTTAGGGGACGTAGGTGTACGGCCGAAGCCGTAGTTAAGTTCATGACGCCACCCACGGGATGTGGTGAAGGTAGACACCACCGCTGCAGTTACAGGGCACCCTGGGGAGATGTTTAGGCAGCAAGATGTTAACCCCTCCGTGGGCAGGGATGATGGCCCCAGGCCCCGTTGGGTGTTGTGTGGTTGGGCGGTGCAGGGAGGTACGCGGCCAGAGGGCACTGTTGTACTCACGATTAGTAACACACACAAGTCTCTGGTAAAACAAGTTGATGGTGGTCGTTGCCCGCAGCCGGCTGAGTCGGGTCCCCCACCCGGTTGGTGGTCTCTGCCTTTTTCCGTGTTGTGTATCTGTGAACTGCCTGCGCTTCAGCGATGGGAGTCCACTCCCCAGCTTTGTGGATGTTGGGAGAGCCCTTTGCCCGAAGACACTGGCCCGTGGGATCTCTCTGCCTGTGCGGTGGCTTTCTAACCCCCTCGTTGGGCTGTTGTCTTCAGTCGGGACTTTGGGTGGGAAAGGACCTATAGTCCAGGTCGCAGTCCAGACAGTTAATTAACTCGGTCCAGTGGCTTCTGGACCTCATTTCAGGGTCTGAGTACCCCCCTTTGTGCTCCGGTTTCCGAGTTGGTTCCCCGGGTCAGTACTGGCGGGCCACTACCCTGTCCCAGTCCACCACGGTTCCACAGAGCCGTGTTCCCAGCTCCTGCAGGCTGAGGGCACCGCTTGCCTCCTAGCCAAAGGGGCTCCAACCCCGGCACCTGTCAGACTGCTGCAGACCTGGGCACAGGCCTGCTTCCACTCACTCCTCCTCCTAAACTAGAAACTCCAAACTAGAAGCAACTGCCTAACTCACTGTGTTTTCCTGCCTCAGGGCCCTCTAAACTCCTCGGTGGGCATGGCCAACCACCTGGCTCTGCCCCCTGGTGTGTCCATCAAGCACTGAGAGAGGTGACTAGGTTTTAATGGTTGGCTGATGACACTTTTTTAGGGGACAGGTGTTGTGCGGGGCACTATCTGTGACTACCTGGCTAGTCCAGGGTGTCACAGATCTGTAGACGCTGATGGTGACGTCGCACATGTAAATCCATGGTATCACGCCCACAGGGGCATGATACCACTGAATACATGCAAACGCCCACAGGGCAATGTGACACCCATGGGGCTAGAGACCCTGCTCATTTACATAGCGAATATGTTTTTTATTACTTTCATATTCCACATTATTACAACACAGTGATGGGTAGGAAGCGGTTAATAGGCCAGACAACACACTGCTTATAGCTCAGAATGCATATGGGACCTGACAGGTTCCCTTTAACCAAGCAAATATTCTGTTCTAGTCCTTCTCAGTCTGATGTCTGATGTCTGAGAAGTGAGACCTAAGAAGTGACTTTTTCACACATCACCACTCACTGATCAGACTCAAACATCATTTGCATTTGGCTGGAGGAGGTCAGTGGGAAAGACCAGAGCTCTGGGTTTTAGTCCCCATAGTGGATGGGTGCAGGGGCGGACTGGGGTGTCTGGGGCCCACCAGGGGAATTGACTCCAGGGGCCCACCCTACAGATAAATATAAACACCCATTAGTGTTATCCCCATTATTGTGCTGCTTTGACTGTATACACAGGCGGCTCCTGCACATCTATATTGTGCACCATAACTGGGATGTACAATTAATAGTAGTTTGCAGTAATGGGGTCTTTGGTGAAAACAAGTTATAACCGATCCACAGGTTAGGTTGGTGATAACTTATTGATCGGTGGAACCAGACCAGTGGAAACCGCACCGATTGGAAGATTGGGGAACTTTTTGCAGCGCAGGTGGGATGTGTGACCGCAGCTCCATTCATCCTCTGTGGGGTGGGATGTGTGACCGCAGCTCCATTTATCCTCTGTGGGGTGGGATGTGTGACCGCAGCTCCATTCATCCTCTGTGGAGCTGCCAGATAATAACAAGCGCAGCGCTCGCAGCCACTGAGGGAATGAATGGATCAGGGGTTGAGTCGGACACGAGCTACAGTGTAATGGCGGATAAAAATTGCACGATCAGTGCAGGTCCCAGCAATCAGACCCCACTGATGAATAAATGATCACTTATCCTTAGGCCACGTTCACACATTCAGTATTTGGTCAGTGTCTTACATCAGTATTTATAGAAAAATCCAGGAGTGGGTGATAAATACAGAAGTGGTGCCCGTGTTTCTATTACACTTTTTCTCTGATTTTACCGCTCCTGGTTTAGGCTTCTAATACTGAGGTAAAAAACGCACTGAATACTCAGTGTGTGCATGTGGCCTTAGTAAAGGTGATTACTTGTTTTCACTGGAGAACCTCTGTAAGTGCATATTTACTGCAGTGTAATAGTCACAGGGCAGGGAGGGGTTAAATGTTTAAGTATTTAATTTCTACTGGAAATAATCTCCCCCTTATAGAGAGAAAAAGTGATCTCCATACACAACACAATCCACTATATCAAAATCAATAATACCATATACAAGGGGGAAATACCGCCACACCGTGACCAGACAACATATGACCACCACATAGTGACCAAATACAACCCATACAAGGGATAAATACCGCCACACAGTGATCAGACAACATATTACCACCAGTGACCAAATACAGCCACATACAAGGGAGAAATACCACCACACTGTGACCAGACCACATATTACCACCAAACAGTGACCAAATACAGCCACATACAAGGGAGAAATACCGCGACACTTTGACCAGATAACATACTACCAACACATAGTGATCAAAAGCAACCACATACCAGAGAGTAATACCACCACATCATAATTAGACCACACAGTAACCGAATATTACCACATACAAGGGAGAAATACCGCAACACTATAACCACACCACATAATGACCGACTATAACTACATACAAGAAAGTAATACCGCCACACCATAATCAGACCACATAGTGACCAAATAGAACCACATACAAGGGAGAAATACCGTGACACTATTACCACACCACATAATGACCAAATAATATCACACACGAGACAAATATCAGTACAACATGACCAGACGATATATTACTACCACACAAGGACATATAATACTATAATAATGATCATGAATAAAAACTACAACACTAATAACACTAATATTGCCATCAGTGCCATAATACACAAGAACTCTGTATATAGTGTATAGGTAATACAGTGCTCACCAGTGACATTATACACAGGAGCTCTGTATACAGTGTACAGTATAGTGTGTGTGTTCATGTAACACACTGACTTACCAGTGACGTCTCTAGCTGACTTTATTCATCTTCGCTTTTCCTCCTTATCTGGTGCTGACCGCCATCACTTCTTCCTGCATGATGCAACTCTGCAGAAAATAACAGTCACGAATAGCCAATCACTCCCAGAGCACATTCCTCACTATTTCCCCAATTTCTACACCACGTCAGACTCTTGTTCCCCCATTGGAGACAGTATCCTCAAAATTAACTTATATTTCATCAGTAATAATGTCCCCTAATTTGCCCCTACAGTAATTATGCCCCAAGTGCCACCATAAACTAATAATGTATGTCCCTCATTCTGGCCCCATATAGTAATTATGTCCCTCATCCTGGCCCCTTTTATATAATAATGTCTGGGGAAACAAGTGGAATCAGAAGGGGTTCTTAATTTCTTCCTGCACAAAATATCCCCCCACACTGCTCCTCTCCAAAATAGCCCCACAAAGTGCCCCTTTCCATAATGTCCCCTAAAAATTTGCATTTTATAATATCTCCCCCAACTACTTCCCTGTATAAATCCCCCCTCCTCATTATACTATGCTGCCTTCCACAATCTTTGATGCCTCATAATGTCCCCCATTGCCCTATATTGTCCCAATTTCTTTCATAACGTCCCCCACTGACCTATAATTCCCCAATTTGCTTCATAATGTCCCCCACTGCCTTATAATGTCCCCCACTGCCCTATAATGTCCCCCACTGCCCTATAATGTCCCCCACTGCCCTATAGTGTCCCCCACTGCCGTATAGTTTCCCCTACTGCTCTATAGTGTCCCCCACTGCCCTATAGTGTCCCCCACTGCCCTATAGTGTCCCCCACTGCCCTATAGTGTCCCCACTGCCCTATAATGTCCCCACTGCCCTATAATGTCCCCACTGCCCTATTATGTTCCCCACTGCCCTATTATGTTCCCCACCTCCCTATTATGTTCCCCACCTCCCTATTATGTTCAGCACCTCCCTATTATGTTCCCCACTGCCCTATTATGTTCCCCACTGCCCTATTATGTTCCCCACTGCATTATAATGTCCCCCACTGCCCTATTTTGTCCCCCACTGACCCATAATATGCTCCATAAAGTCCCCCACCGCTTCTTAATGCCACTTGTAAAATAACACTGTTCCTCCCCCACCTGCAGCCGCTCATATAAAAGTACATCTTCGGCTCCTCTGGAGCGCTTACCTGTGCCTGCGCGTCCTCCTCTTCATCCCTGCAGGTGCGGCCCAGTGATGATGAGGTCGGTGCAGGACTGAGGCGCGCTCCTCTACAGCCCCGGTGATGATGGTACTTCGCGGTGTGGGGCTGAGCAGCGCTGCTCTGCCTCCTGTCACCGGTTGCACTGTACAAATGTATGCGCGCCTGAATGACATGCATACATCTGAATACCGGCGCGGTCGGTGTAGGCAAGGCCGGATCCAGGTTTTTGTGGGCCCTGGGCAAAATAGTCTCAGTGGGCCCCCTCCACACATAGACATGCACAGATACATACACATACAGGCATACGTACACATACTTATTTAAAGAGAGATTCACAAAAACACATAAATAGACATAAATCTAGACATAGTCATATACACTGACATGCATAGATACACATCATACATGCGCACACACACACACACACACACATTATTTTTATATATTTATCCTGTATATATATTTCTAATATTGGGAAGCCGGCAACAGCCTCATTCACCTCCCGGCTTGTCTAACAGACATGGCCGCACATAGAGCACACTAACACTGCTGTATATACATCACAAGAGAGGCTGGGGACATACACATTACTGAGGGGAATACATATTGCTGAGGAAAGGGGTATACAGCAATGGGGGCCATACAGCTGTAGAGGAGGGCAGTGACTCTGAGGTGGGGGGGACATACAGCTCTAAGGGGGAATACAGCACCTGGGTGGAGGGAACATACAGCTCTGGGGGGTAAACAGCACCTGGGTGGAGGGGACATACAGCTCTGGGGGGTAAACAGCACCTGGGTGGAGAGGACATACAGCTCTGGGGGTATAGTAGTATGCAGCCCCCATATTGTGTTATGAAACCCCCATTGTCCTCCATATAGTATTATGTAGCCCCCATATGCACTACGCAGCCCCCATATAACATTAAGCAGCCCCCATATAGCACAATGCAGACCCATATATCATTAGGCACCTTCATGTAGTATACAGCCCACATATAGCACAATACAGACCCAGATAGCATTAGGCACCCTCATGTAGTATACAGCCCCTATATACCACAGTGCAGAGCCAGATAGCATTAGGGACCCTCATGTAGTATATAGCCCCTATATACCGCAGTACAGAGCTAGATAGCATTAAGCACCCTCATGTAGTGCAGAGCCCCTATATAGCACTGAGCAGAGCCAATAGCATTAGGTATCCTCATGTAGTATACAGCTTGTATATAGCACAGCCTGTATATAGCACACTGCAGAGCCAGATAGCAGTAGGCACCCTCATGTAGCATACAGCTTGTATATAGCACAGCCTGTATATAGCACCCTGCAGAGCCAGATAGCAGTAGGCACCCTCATGTAGCATACAGCTTGTATATAGCACAGCCTGTAAATAGCACAGTGAAGAGCCAGATAGCAATAGGCACCCTCATGTAGCATACAGCTTGTATATAGCACAGCCTGTATATAGCACAGTGCAGAGCAGAGCCAGATAGCAATAGGCACCCTCATGTAGCATACAGCTTGTATATAGGCTATATACAAGCTGTATGCTACATGAGGCTGCCTATTGCTATCTGGCTCTGCACTGTGCTATATACAGGCTGTGCTATATAATATAGCACAGCCTGTATACAGCACAGCGCAGAGCTGGATAGCAGTAGGCACCCTCATGCAGCATACAGTGATTAATACTCACTTCTCCTCGTTCCCCCGCTGATCCGATCTCCTCGGCGCGTCCATTGCTGTCACTCGCTCTGACCTCTCACCAGGCGCGCAGTGATGACGTCACTGTGCAGCCCCGCAGGTGCTGTGTCGGTGTCGGTGCATTACCTTCAGGGACTCCACGTTGCTGGATCTCCGTCACTGGTAGGAAATCTTCTTGTTTGATCGTGACGCCACTCTCAGTATTGCGGCCAGTAGGGACCGCCACTGCAGGTTGAGGGTCGCCTGGGGCTGATGGTGTGTGCAGTTAGATGTAGTAGCCTCCTGAGAGTGAGGCAAGCCCCAGGGCCCGATGTAGGTTTGTAGTACCACAAGTCGCAGAATGACCACACAGGCAGGATGTCTTTCAGGGTTTTTACTCACTTCAGGTGGCAGGGTGAGTAACCCGGGCGTAGCTGAGATGAACCAGGTAGGAACCAGGTATCCTTCAGGCTGACTTTATGAGGGTGACTGCAAACTCGCCTTCCTTAGCCCTTGGTGGTTTGGGGTAACCCCGACTTTGAGTCCCTATGGGGGTCACCCAGGGAAGATGCTCCAAGCCTCTCTCCCCTTCTTGTTTTGCCGTGTGCTTGTTCCCCGGACCAGGCCACTCCAGCCTCTTGCCTCCTGTGACCTATGGGCCCAATCTTGCGGTTACGTGGCTGCGGCTTTTGTAGTGTTGTGGTGTGGGCTTTAAGAGCCCCACACCGGCAGGTTTAGCAGGGAAAGGTGAATCTATCCTCGCTTCGGGATCTGCCGCCCGGTTGGGCCTGGTGCTCTCTAGAAGTCTCCTTACTTCCCACTCCGTGCACTCTCTAGCTGAAGCTGGCTTTCAGGCAGCACTCCTAGTTGACCGTTCTCCCCCGTCTGTAGTCACTGCGCGGGCGCTGTTAGACAGCATCAGCCCCACAGGTCTGCTCCTCACTGAGCCCTATGGAGTTCTTGCTCTAACTGACTCACTGCTCCTCCTCTCCTGTTCTTGCCTACGCCACCTAGCAACCAGACTCTCCACCACACCCCTTGAGAGGAGATGGAGGCTTTTGGCCCCCTCCACTATTCCAGTGAAGGTCAAGGCTTTGCCCCCTCCTGGGATCCCCAGGGGTCCTCTCATGGGTACATGTGTGAGACCTGATCACTATGCGCCTGTGTTCCACACCCCGGTCAGCCTTCTGGATTACCTGTATTGTACTGTCCCCAGCATGGGTGCAGTACTCAGTGGTGCCTGACCAGGTCAGGGGCGCCACATTCCCCCTTAGTTATCACCAGCACGTCCTCGGGCTGCAAGACAACATTTTAAAATGCATAAAACATTAAAACATGTAAAACACTTTTAAAAGCACCAGGTACCATACATCACCACCCTCCACCCACAAGTCCGTTAACCCACCCAAAACCCTTTCACGTTGGCCGCGGCTTCAGCCACTTCTGGCAGGATGTAGAGGCGGCTTTCATGGGCTGGTGGTCTTCAGGGTATACCTGGCCCGGTGGATCCGCGCCTTCAGCCTCTTCTGGCAGGATGCAGAGGCGGCCTCCACAGTTGGTGCTGACCAGGTACCCTCTTTGTGGTGGTGAGCCAAGGCCCCATAAACAGGCGTGCTCTCTGGTCGCAGGTGAGCCAAGGCCCTTTTCTACGGACGGGCCCCCCTGGTTGCAGACGAGCCAAGCCCCTAAACAGGCTGGCCCTGGTGGTGGTGCCACTGGTGTAACTATTTACACTGCGAGAGTTTGTGGCTATAGCAAGTTCATAGCCTTAAAGTTTATTTCTCACAATAGTTTTTGTGGGCGCATTTCTTAAACGTTGCAAACAAAACTTTCAAAACTTTAACTTCTGTACTTCTTTTCTGTACTTTACTTTACTCCTCTTTTTCACTAGGGCGAGGGCACGTTGGGCACTGGCACCTGTGACTTTCTTGCTCTTTGTCTCTTTCTTCATCTGTGGTTGCCTCATCTGTAGGTTCTGTGTCTTTCCTTTCTTGGTCTGCATCTGATTCCTTTTCTGTATCTGTTTCTTTATCTCTGTCTTGTCTTTCTTGTCTTTCTTGTCTTTCTTGTCTTTCTTGTCTTTCTTGTCTTTCTTGTCTTTCTTGTCTTTCTTGTCTTTCTTGTGGCATGGGATGGCTGTAGGGTTTGCTGGTACGTAAGGCTACATCAAGTGCGTACAATCCCCTTTCACCTTGGTGCATGGTAAACTGTACCGAATCTCCCATTTTCAGATTTCTGCCAGGGTGTCCTCTAGGCAGGTGTGCGCTGACATCTCTCCTGTTAACAAATATTCCCTTTTTGATGCCAGGTGCTACAATAAATCCATAGCCGCTTCTCAGATTAAAGTCTTCCACTACGCCATAACACAGGGGTCCTCTAGCCTGGCTTTTGGCCCTTCTCAGGGACCGTTTCTCCTGTAGGTCTCTGGCGGTGACTTCCTTCTGCTCTGGAGACTGTGGGGCTGGAGCACACTGTGTTCTGTGGCGCCGTGTCTTGCGGGCTGGGTTCTGTAGAGGGCAGCTCACAAACTCCCAGGTGAGGTCTTGGGGCTGATCTTCGTCAGCAGACGGTGTCAGGTCTTCCTCATCCCAGCGGGAGTATGGCAGCATTTCCGGCTCTGAATACACATCTGCTGCGGGTGGCACTGGAGTCAGCTCCTCAGCTTCCTGGCCTCCTCTCCCCCTTAGTTCTTCGCTGCACTCCTTTGGTGGCAGTGCTGGGGATGGGCTCTCTTCAGCTGGTCTGGGCGGTGGACTCTCTGGCGTAGCTGCTGCAGGAGTTATCAGGAGACTCTTTGGGGTATGCGGAGGGGGTATGTACTGGCTCACCAACCATTGTGGAAATTTGGCCTCCATGTCAGCCCTCATCTGCCAATATGCAGGGTCTTCACCCACCGTGGGCTGCCTATCAGGGACCTCTGTGGACCGGGGAGCGGTGTCTGCTCTGGCCTTACAGGCCGGGGTAAATGATGAGGTAGTCTTTTCTTGGCGGGCCGCGCCCTGTATGGCGGCGGCCTGGTCTTGGCGGGCCGCGCCCTGTATGGCGGCGGCCTGGTCCAGCATCGCGGTTGCAGCTTGCGTTGCAGTGGGCATCACCACTGCGGCCGGTTCTTGGCGGGCCGGACTGGGCATTGCAGCCGCGGTCTCAATTAGCGTCGCAGCCTCGATGGGGTCCGTGCAGGCTGAGCCGGGCGTCGCTGCAGTGACCGTAGCTTGGCGGGCCGCACCCGGCGGGGCTGCGGCCTGGTTCAGCATATCACTTGCGGCGCGGACGAGCGTCGCTGCTGCGTTGGGGTCTTGGCGGACCGGGTTCAGCAGGGTGGCAGCCTGGGTCAGCGTCACACCTGCAGCACGGATGAGCACTGCCGTGGTGGTCGGAGCCCTGCGGGACAGGCGGGGCATGGCTGCAGCAGCCTGGATTTGGCGGGCCGCTTCTAGCGTGGCTGCGGCCTGGTCCAGCGTCGCCGCGCCGGGCGCCTCTTCTGGGACCGCGGGCGTGGCAGCAGGGGTCGGGGCACTTGCGCTGGCCGGGGCATCTCTGGACTCACCCACCGGTAGCAGCATCGGGGTCTGCGTCGTCGCCGCTCGGTCTGGCAGGCGTCGCGCGGCTCCCTCCTCGTAGGTCCGTACCGCCGCAGCCATCTCCAGGAGCTCCGTGCGTTCTTCTCTGATCTGCTCTATGACCCGGGTCTCCAGTCGGTCACAGAACTGGGCCAGCTCCCGATACCACCAGGCAGCGGAGCCTGGTTCTGGGTTCCTGCGGTCAGACGCCATTTCTTCTGCGCCGTCTTCTGCACGATCTCCCAGCAGTGGACTCTTCGCTGCCTCCTGTAACAAGCTGTCCAGTTTCTGCTCTGCCTCTTTCAGCAGCTCCTCTCCCAGCAGCAGGCTTGTGGCTCCCTTTCTGTTCCGCCGTTTCTCGACGCTTCCACTCTCATAGCTGGCAAGGTCAGAACTCTGCAGAGGATCTCTGGGTAGCCACACCTCTTCGTGGGCGGTAACTTCTCCCAGCGCGGGCTGCTGTTGTTTTTCAGCGCGCTTTCCATGGTGGCAATATGGCGGCGCTTCCAATTTTTCAAGCGGACCGCCCAGGCACATGGTCACCTGTCTGAACAGGTCTAGTCCTTATCCTGTTCGTGACGCCAGATGTGCAGCCCCGCAGGTGCTGTGTCGGTGTCGGTGCATTACCTTCAGGGACTCCACGTTGCTGGATCTCCGTCACTGGTAGGAAATCTTCTTGTTTGATCGTGACGCCACTCTCAGTATTGCGGCCAGTAGGGACCGCCACTGCAGGTTGAGGGTCGCCTGGGGCTGATGGTGTGTGCAGTTAGATGTAGTAGCCTCCTGAGAGTGAGGCAAGCCCCAGGGCCCGATGTAGGTTTGTAGTACCACAAGTCGCAGAATGACCACACAGGCAGGATGTCTTTCAGGGTTTTTACTCACTTCAGGTGGCAGGGTGAGTAACCCGGGCGTAGCTGAGATGAACCAGGTAGGAACCAGGTATCCTTCAGGCTGACTTTATGAGGGTGACTGCAAACTCGCCTTCCTTAGCCCTTGGTGGTTTGGGGTAACCCCAACTTTGAGTCCCTATGGGGGTCACCCAGGGAAGATGCTCCAAGCCTCTCTCCCCTTCTTGTTTTGCCGTGTGCTTGTTCCCCGGACCAGGCCACTCCAGCCTCTTGCCTCCTGTGACCTATGGGCCCAATCTTGCGGTTACGTGGCTGCGGCTTTTGTAGTGTTGTGGTGTGGGCTTTAAGAGCCCCACACCGGCAGGTTTAGCAGGGAAAGGTGAATCTATCCTCGCTTCGGGATCTGCCGCCCGGTTGGGCCTGGTGCTCTCTAGAAGTCTCCTTACTTCCCACTCCGTGCACTCTCTAGCTGAAGCTGGCTTTCAGGCAGCACTCCTAGTTGACCGTTCTCCCCCGTCTGTAGTCACTGCGCGGGCGCTGTTAGACAGCATCAGCCCCACAGGTCTGCTCCTCACTGAGCCCTATGGAGTTCTTGCTCTAACTGACTCACTGCTCCTCCTCTCCTGTTCTTGCCTACGCCACCTAGCAACCAGACTCTCCACCACACCCCTTGAGAGGAGATGGAGGCTTTTGGCCCCCTCCACTATTCCAGTGAAGGTCAAGGCTTTGCCCCCTCCTGGGATCCCCAGGGGTCCTCTCATGGGTACATGTGTGAGACCTGATCACTATGCGCCTGTGTTCCACACCCCGGTCAGCCTTCTGGATTACCTGTATTGTACTGTCCCCAGCATGGGTGCAGTACTCAGTGGTGCCTGACCAGGTCAGGGGCGCCACATCACCACGCTCTGCTGCAGAGCTGTCAGAACGCCGACAGTTACAGCGGGCAGCATGATAAGAGAGGGAGCGCGCTGCTCACTCTCTCATCATTGCTCTTAATTGTATCGGCACCTGGGATGCCGATATAATTGAAATCGCGATCCTCGGCGGGGGGGGGGCGGTGACAGCGTGGCCACCGGGCCCCCCTGAGTAGCGGTGCGCCACTCCTGCCACCGCGAGTGGGCCCCCCCGGCAGCTCAGGGCCCTGGCATTTGACCGGGTTTGCTGGGTGCTGGCACTGACAGCGACAGCAGGGAGATCGCTCTTCCTGCTTGCCGCTGCAGAGGGATGGGATTGTCACTAATCATATCGGCAATGTGCCGATATGATTAGCAAAATTACCGACCGGGAGGGCCTCTCACACATATCCATAGGGGCCCAGGGGGGGTTAGGGGGGCGAGGCCCAGGGGGCGGGGCCATCAATAGCAGGGGCCCACCGGGGGTTCTCCTGACCTCCTGGTGGGCCAGTCCGCCCCTGGATGGGTGTAATTTTTTTTTTATTTGAAAGGATAATACTATGTGTTACACAGATGCCTTACCAATAAGCTATAGGTTCATTATTTATTGGATTTCATATTTAAGTAGTAATATATCATAAGAAAACAATGTCAGGTATCACACTAGTCAGTGATCACTTGTTACTAGTCTCTTGTCACTAGTCAGTGATCACTTGTCACTTGTCACTAGTCAGTGATCACTTGTCACTAGTCAGTGGTCACTTGTCACTTGTCAGTAATCACTAGTCAGTAGTCAGTACTCAGTTGTCACTTGTCAGTAGTCACTCGTCAGTAGTCACTTGTCAGTAGTCAGTAATCAGTAGTCAGTGATCAGTTGTCAGTGATCAGTAGTCAGTTGTGAGTGATCAGATGTCAATGATCAGTGATCAATTATCAGTTGTCAGTGATTAGTTATCAGTTACCAGTGATCAAAGAAGGTATTTCTGATGTTTGACACTGATATATGATATATGATCATGTCCTAAAATGGACATTGTACTGCAGCAAAGAGCTGTAGATTTGAAGTCACCATGGCATCTTTAGGGGTACTTCTCAGATAGCGAGATCGCTAGTGAGATCATTGCTGAGTCACAGGTTTTGTGATGTACCAGTGACCTCATCAGCGATCTCGCTGTGTGTGACACTATGCAGCGGCCTGGCCCCTGCTGTGAAATCGTTACACACTGTTCTGGTTCATTTTTTGCTTGTTGGTCTCCCGCTGTGCAGCACACATCGGCATGTTTGACGGCGGGAGACCAACGAGCACCGACTCTGTGTAAGCAGCGTACACTGGTAACCAGGGTAAATATCGGGTGACTAAGCAAAGCGCATTGCTTGGTTACCCGATATTTACCCTGTTTACCAGTGTACACCGCTTAGCGCTGGCTCCCTGCACACGTAATCAGGGTAAATATCGGGTAACTAAGCAAAATGCTTTGCTTAGTAACCCGATGTGTACCCTGGCTATGTGTGAAGGGAGCCAGCGCTAAGCGGTGTATGCTGGTAACAAGGGTAAATATTGGGCAACCAAGCAAAGCGCTTTCCTTAGTTACCCGATATTTACCCTGGTTACCAAGCGCAGAGTCGCTGGTGGCTTGTCGCTGGTGAGATCTGCCTGATTGACAGCTCACCAGCGATCCTGACCAGGTTGTATCGTGGTCGGAATCTCTGGTACGACGTTTAGTGAGACGGTACCCTTACAAGTTGGAGACAAAAAGAAAGAATCTAATCCATCGGAAAAAAAATCTGTTTGGAAATGTTTACTTGTTGATACTGACTAGTCTCATCAGTACTGTGGCTTTTGGGGCGCTGTGAAGGCTGCGGTGGGGGCTGTGTGGAGCAGGGAGGTGCAGCGGGCGAAATGCTCAGTTGGCGGTGAAGGCTTCAAATAATGTCGCCCAGAATTGGTGTTTGCACAGATGGAGCTCTCAGCTCAGGATCTCATCTGTGCACGCGCCGCCTCTGGCCCATTGATCTCCCAGCAGCGGACTTAAGGAAAGTGGCACCCGGAGGTGGCGCGTGCACAGATGAGATCTCGGCTTATCATTGAGCTGATAGCCCAATTTGGCACGCGCCCACTCTAGGCGCCATTTCTTTGAAGCCTGTGTAGCGCCCCTGAAGCCATTAGGAGCCGCAGGGAACTGCATCCTGTTAAAGATGCAGGGCCTACCCCCAGGGACCCAGAAGACTATTGCTGGTAACACCAAAACACATATATAATCCCTGTTTTTGCCTTCCCCAAGGGCTGGTGACAGGCTAGGGTTGGACCCAATGGATGGCCACCTAGGAGTGGAGCCGATCCAGTCCACTAGACGACAACCAGGGAGGAGGGGATAGACAGTCAGTAAGTGGAAGTGAAAGGGGATGGATGTAACTGTACTGATTGGAGTGTGTAACAATGACCTGTCAGGCGCAGGCGTGTGGTTGCCGAAGGAGTATGGTGGAGTGCTCTCGGAACCATAGCACCGATGGGCTACAGAGCCCTAAGTCAGGCAAACGCTCCAGGCAGACCTGATAAAATCTGCACAGTGAGGGGAACATCCAGGACCTCAAACCGTAAAGTCCGGGGCACCAGCAGTGACAGGAGAACCAGGGACCGGAACAGAGCACCGACCGTACAGGGTTCAAACTGCCTGCCGTATGGACTAAGACTGAAAGACTACCAGGAGGGGACCCCCAGATGCTCCAAGCCACAGGTACCCACCAACCAGAGACAGGTGCAGGGGAAAGAAGCCACCAGGTTACCACACCGGCACTGGGACTAAGGGGACCAGTGGTGAGGACCAGTCTTCTTCAGGTTCCAAGCCATAACAACGCTGTGAGTAAAGAAACCAGTTACACTGCAATCCCTTGTGTGGTCTACCTTCTTTCCGTTCCCAACTCCATCACCTACCCCCTGCGGCCTGGCCCTACTTGCGGAGGGACCAACATCCAGGCTCCATCTACCTAGCTGCAACCCACAAGTGGCGTCACGACAAAAACTTTATTATTATTCCCTTGTACATAACCCCTTTCAAGCGACCCCCAGGGTCACAAAAACGGGAAACGGCCACCCAGTGACATATCCCAGCGATAAACCGCCCGGGACCGAGTACCCCATAGCCCTGGGATGAGTCACCTGCGCCACCGACAGAGCATCTGTGACACCCACCGCACCGCCGCACTCCACAAAGCCAGCACTGCGCCCTCAGCCAGCACAGCCTCCACCTCAGTCAGCACAACCCCCCAACGCAGCCAGCACAGCCCCCACTGCAGGGCCTGCATCATTGCCCTACTCCCGCCCCTGCCTCCTGTGACCCCGCTACATCACCACTGCTGCGCCCCTTCCGGTAAGTCACCACCGGAGTATAAGACGGACTCCCCTTTTTCATCTCTCGAAATTTGGGATGCGTTTTATAATCTGGTGTATCTTATAAAACAAAAAATACTGTACTTGGTGGAGACCCATTTCTATTAAGTTTCCAACATGCGGTACACAAAAAGAGATGGGTTCATACTCTTTCTCTTTAGAACATAGAAGTAGTAGTTACAGCTTCACTGAGATGGGTGCCTGTGACTCCAGCACTAAAGAGAAATACATATGGTTAAAGTGGCAGCATTATATGCCAGTGTTCACAAGGACTCTTAGGGGAACTTTGCACACTACGACATCGCAGGTGCGATGTCGGTGGGGTCAAATTGAAAGTCATGCACATACGGCGTCGCAGGCGATATCGTAGTTTGTAAAGCCTTTTTGATACGATTAACGAGCGCAAAATCGTCGTAATCGTATCATCGGTGTAGCGTCGGTCATTTCCACAATTTGAAAATGACCGATGTTACGATGTTGTTCCTCGTTCCAGCGGCAGCACACATCGCTGTGTATGAAGCCGCAGGCGCGAGGAACATCTCCTACCTGCGTCCTGCGGCTCATGCCAGCTATGCGGAAGGAAGGAGGTGGGCGGGATGTTTACGTCCCGCTCATCTCCACCCCTCCGCTTCTATTGGCCGCCTGCCGTGTGAAGTCGCTATGACGCTGCACGACCCGCCCCCTTAATAAGGAGGCGGGTTGCCGGCCAGAGCGACGTCGCAGGGCAGGTGAGTGCATGTGAAGCTGCCGTAGCGATAATTTTCGCTACGGCAGCAATCACAAGATATCGCAGCTGCGACAGGGGCGGGGACTATCGCACTCAGCATCGCAGCAATCGGCTTGCGATGTCGTAGTGTGCAAAGTACCACTTACTGTGCTTAGTGCTCCTCTCCTTAGGGTTAATTATCTTTGTAACCTGTTATGGCAGTCTACCTTGCTTTGACTTTGACGATGTTACGATGTTGTTCCTCGTTCCAGCGGCAGCACACATCGCTGTGTATGAAGCCGCAGGAGCGAGGAACATCTCCTACCTGCGTCCTGCGGCTCATGCCAGCTATGCGGAAGGAAGGAGGTGGGCGGGATGTTTACGTCCCGCTCATCTCCACCCCTCCACTTCTATTGGCCGCCTGCCGTGTGAAGTCGCTATGACGCTGCACGACCCGCCCCCTTAATAAGGAGGCGGGTTGCCGGCCAGAGCGACGTCGCAGGGCAGGTGAGTGCATGTGAAGCTGCCGTAGCGATAATTTTCGCTACGGCAGCAATCACAAGATATCGCAGCTGCGACAGGGGCGGGGACTATCGCACTCAGCATCGCAGCAATCGGCTTGCGATGTCGTAGTGTGCAAAGTACCACTTACTGTGCTTAGTGCTCCTCTCCTTAGGGTTAATTATCTTTGTAACCTGTTATGGCAGTCTACCTTGCTTTGACTTACATTGCATGAAGCCGTTTTTCAAGATGGATCGTGAGTTTAGGAGGCAAGTTGAAAGAGAAGTGGCTGAGAAAGAAGCAGATTTCTCTGATAAGATATATTACAAAGTTTCACACATTCACTTGCACTATTGATTTATGCACAGTTGGTGGAAGCTATAGTGACAATTAGAGATGAGCGAGCACTAAAATACTCAAGTGCTCATTACTCCAATCAGGCAGGTCAGACGCTTGGATTGGCTTGACTTGAGTAATGAATATAATGGAAGTCAATGGGAAACAAGAGCAATTTTTCGGAAGACCCTAACAAGAGGCCTGGAGCGCTGGAAAATTGCAAAATGGATAGAAACAGCATGGAGAAGAAGTCTGTACGCTACTTCCCCTGCTGCCATTTCTCATGGTGGTTTACACTTTTCCCATTCACCAAGACCTGAAAACAGACATGGTGGGGGAGTCGGTTTACTCCTGTCCCCACAATGCACTTCCCAGGTCATCCCCCCAGCTCCATCACTCTCATTCCCATCATTCGAGGTTCACACCATCAGGCTCTTCCATCCCCTCTCCCTCGAGTAGCGGTCATATACCGTCCCCAGGCTCACCCACCCAGTTCCTTGACCACTTTCAGTCTGGCTGGTGCACTTCATGTCCTCAGAATTACCAACTCTCATCCTAGGAAACTTCAACATCCCCATGAACAGCCCCTCCTCTCCATCTGCATCCCATTGTCTATCTCTAACCACCTCCCTTGGCCTCAGAGCTCTCATCCTCTGAGACACATGAAGATGGTAACACCCTTGACCTGGTCTTTATCCGCCTCTGCTCAATCTCTCACTTTGACAACTCACCTCTTCCCCTCTCTAACCACAACATCCTCTCATTCAAGCTCCCAAACCCTTGCCCCCCAGCACACTCCCATCTATCACGCATACAGAAACCTACAGGCCACTGACTCTCAGACACTTACAGACTCTCTACACTCATCACTCTACCTTTTACCCCCTTTCCTGTCCTGATCTGGCTGTAAATCACTACAATGACACTCAGAAGAACCCTGGACCAAGTAGCACCCATCACCCTCAGAACCTCTAAACAGAGTAAAACAGCCTTGGCTCACATCCCAAACTCAATTTCTCCACCGATGCTCTAGGAATGCCGAACGCCTATGAAGGAAAACCCGCACACCAGAAAACTTCATCCACTACAAGTTCATGTTAAGGACCTACAACTCTTCCCTTCACCTCGCCAAACAGACCTACTTCCCCACCCTGATCTCCTCCCTATCCAACAATCCAAAAACGCTCTTTAACACCTTTCAGTCGCTTCTCAGTGCCAAAGTACAGACCCCTATCACAGACCTTCATGCTGATGACCTGGCCTCGAATTTCACAGAGAAAATAGAAAACATCTGCTGAGAGATCAGCTCTCAGCCACCAAGCGTCGTGAATCCCATCCCTCCCCACATCCCATCCAGCTCACTTTCAACATTTGACCCAGTCACAGAGGAGGAAGTCTTCAGGCTCCTCTCTTATTCTCGTGCTACCACTTGCCCTACTGATCCCTTCTCCTCACACCTACTCCAGTCCCTCTCTCCGGTTGTCACTACTCACCTAACTAAAATCTTCAATCTCTCTCTCTTCTGGTGTCTTCCCCTCCTCCCTCAAACACTCTATCATTACTCCATTATTAAAAAAACCTTCTCTTGATCCATCCTGCACAAGCAATTCCAGACCAGTCTCCAATCTCCCCTTCATCTCCAAACTCTTGGAGTGCCTAGTCTATTCTCGCCTCACCCGCTACCTCTCCACTCACTCTCTTCTAGATCCTTTACAGTCTGGATTCCGTTCTTTACACTCAGCAGAAACTGCCCTTGTCAAAGTGACCAATGACCTATTGATAGCAAAACGTAACGGTGACCACTCTTTACTTATTCTTCTTGACCTCTCAGCCACCTTCGACACTGTTGACCACCATCTCCTTCTCTCTATGCTCCATTCTATTGGCCTAAAGGGCACTATACTTTCCTGGTTCTCTTCCTATCTTTCTGGCCGCTCATTCAGTGAATCATTTGCTTGCTCCACATCTTCTCCTCTTCCTCTCACTATTGGAGTCCCTCATGGTTCAGTCCTTGGGCCTCTTCTTTTCTTCCTCTACACTGACCCAATTGGAATGACCATCAGCAGATTTGGCTTTCAGTACCATCTTTATGCTGATGACACACAACTATACACCTCATCCCCTGAGCTCATCTCCGCTGTTCTACAGAACACCAGTGACTGCCTGACTGCAGTCTGCAACATCATGTCTGCACTCTATCTGAAACTTAACCTTTCCAAAACTGATCTTCTTTTCCCTCCATCTTCCAACCTTCCTAAACCCGACATCTCCCTCTCTGTGTGTGGCACAACGATAAGTTCTAGGCAGCAGGCCCGCTGTCTGGGTGTTATACTTGATACTGATCTCTCTTTCACCACCCACATACAAACTCTTGCCCTTTTCTGCCGCTTGCATCTCTAGAATCGCCCCTTTCTTACAATGGAAACGACAAAAACCCTCACTGTCGCCCTAATCCACTCCCAATAATTTATAAATAACATCTTTATTGATAGCACCAGAATAAAAACAAATACACAAAAGACATGTTAAAACCATAAAAACATATGGCAAAGGAACAGGTCACACTCATGACCCCAATAATTAACTTAACTTTAAGCAGTAGGGAGAAAATATATAATAAACATTGCTTAAATCTCCTCACTAAAAAAGCCACATTCCGCCATCAGTCCAAAAATCACTGCCAAATATTGCTGAACTATTAAGTACAAAGACAGGGGCTGTAAAAGGAGAATCCCTAGAGATTACCTGCTGTCATGTTCAGAGCCAGAGTGTGATACTGTTCCCCCGTCACGCACTCCAACGCGCGTTTCACTAACGCTTCCTCAGTGAGTGACGTCAGAGAGCCGAGGGTCCCCTTTTATCATGGATTTCCCCTTGATTGCGCCAATCACAAAATGTCCCGTACCTTACTATTGGGCACCGCCATGATTGATCACCTGATCACCAACTTCGTACCGGTCGGGATAGACCGTTGGATTCCAGGCACCCGCAAGGCTGATCAGTCCGGGCAGCAGGTGAGCTGAAGATACCTCTATTTTCACATATCACCTGACCGCAAGCAAAGGGGGCGTCATCATCGGACGCGTCACCAGACATGCGCATTGCGCACCCGGTGACGCAGGGCCGGACTAGGACTAAAATTCAGCCCTGGCATTTGGGGGTACACAGGGTCACTTTTCGCGTGGTGAATGTGTAATATATTTCTGCACTTGTATATGTGAGTACTGTATGGCACTATGTGAGTACTGTATAGCATTATGTGAGTACTGTATGACATTATGTGACACTGTATGGCACTATGTGAGTACTGTATGACATTATGTGAGTACTGTATGGCACTATGTGAGTACTGTATGGCACTATGTGACACATTTTTGCAGTGTGTAGCAGACCTTGATGTATTTTCTGCTCTTTGCTTCCCTGATTTGTGGATTGTTCCGCCACATACCTGTGTCCTAATCACTCTACAAGCACTGCAGTTGTGGCGCCCCTGACCTGGTCAGGCACCACTGAGTATTGCACCCACTCCTGGGTCAGTACAAACAGGTAATCCCAAAGGCTGACTAGGGTGTGGACACACAGACACATAGTAACCAGTTCTTACGCACACCAAAGAAGGGACCCCTGGGCAGACCCAGGAGGGGTCTTGACCTCCACATCTCAACTAGTGGTGGGGTGGAGAAGCTTGTTGCTAGGCTGCAGTGGCAGGCCCAGTGGGGAGGGAGTAGTGAACCGGTCTGAGGTGAGGAAGCGCAGTGTGCAGTCGCAGAAGGAGGACGTGCGCGGTGTCACTAGTCAGACCCTGCACGTGTAGTGGCTGTCGGTGGGGGAGATCGGTTACCACACAGTCAGACTGAAAGGCACCTCAGGAAGGAGCGAGGTGACTGAGTAAGGGGACTCCTGGTAGACCAGGCCCGCATGGGGAAACAGGTCCCTAGAGCAACAAACCAAGTATTCGGTCTGCTAAACCTGCTGGTGAGGGTGCTGAATGTGCCTCACCAACCTACACAGAGTCCGCAGCATCAGCAGCAACGAGGGGGCCCATAAGTGAGACAGGGCAAGAAGCCAGTTCTTTACTTGGTCCACGCTGCGAGCAAACGGGCCAGAAAGGGGAGAACGGCAGTTGCAACTTCCCTGGGTGATTCCCGCAGTACTACAAGTCAGGGATAACCCCCAACAAGAAGGGCTAAGAAGGCGAGTTGACAGTTACCCCTGGATCAGCCTGAAGGATACCAGGTTCCACCTGGTTCATCATAGCATCGCCCGGGTTGACTCACAACTACCAACTGAAAGTAAGTAAAAACCCTGAAATACATTGCTGCCTGTGTGTGAGTTCTTCTGCAACCTGTGGAACTACGCACTTACACCCGAGCCCCTGGGGCCAGCCTCACTCTCGGGAGGCCATAACAACAGACTGCATTTACCATCAGCCCCAGACACTCATTAAACTGCAGTGGCGGTCACCCACTGATCGCAAAACCGAGAGTGGAGTCACGATTCCCATTGAGGTTAACCTGACTTACCTGAGGCGACCTGCAGGTGAGAGGGGCTTCACACAGTCACTACAAGGGATTGTACTTGTGCGGATAGGTCCAGGACCAGGACTGATATCACTGATATCACACTAATTAGTCCTCGATTATTACTCTGTGCCCCTCCCCACACACACACAATACAATGCACCCCCATCCCCCCTCCCCCCCACACACACACGCACACAGACACACATACAATACAATGCACCCCCATTACCCTCACACACACACACATACACACAATACAATGCACCCCCATTACCCCTCCCCACACACACACACACACACACACACAATACAATGCACCCCATTACCCCTCCCCCCACACACACAAACACACACACACACACAGTACAATGCACCCCCATTACCCTCAAAAACACACAATACAATGCACCCCCATTACCCCTTCCCCCCACACACAATACTATGCACCCCCATTACCCCTCCCCACACACACATACAATACAATGCACCCCCATTATCGTCACGCACACATAATATAATGCACCCCCATCACCCCTCCCCACACACACACACACACATACAATACAATGCACCCCCATTACCCTCACACACACACACACGCACACACACAATACAATGCACCCCCATTACCCCTCCCCACACACACATACACACACACACACACACACACACTACAATGCACCCCCATTACCCCTCCCCCCCAAACACATACACACACACACACACACACACTACAATGCTCCCCCATTACCCCTCCCCCCACACACAAACACACACACAGTACAATGCACCCCCATTACCCTCAAAAACACACAATACAATGCACCCCCATTACCCCCCCTCCCCCCACACACACACACGCACACACAGTACAATGCACCCCCATTACCGTCACACACACACGCACACAAACACAATACAATGCACCCCCATTATCCCTCCACAGTCACACACACAATACAATTGTGCCGCCCCCCTGCCAGCAGCTGCCGCTGCTCGGATCCAGACCTTCAGGGGTGGTGGCTCGAGGGCCTCCGGACCCGGGGGTCTCGCGGACATGCTGAATAAAATGGGGGGACGTAGATGTACGGGCTAGGCCGTAATAGGTTCGTGACGCCACCCACGGTGTGTGGTGAGGTAGGACACCACCGCTGCTGTTAAGGAGCACCCGGGGAGATGTTGTGCAGCAAGATGTTAACCCCTCCGTGGGCAGGGATGGTGACCCCGGGATCCGATGGCTCTGGTGCAGGGGAAATGACGACTGCAGAGGGGGCTGGTGTACTCACTGTTAGTAAAACACACAAGTCTCTGGTAAACCAAGGTGATGGTGACCGGTGCCGTGGCCGGTTGCGTTCGGGATCCCCCACCCGGCTGGTGTTTTCTATCCTTTTCCTGCACTGTTTAAGTAGAAAAGACTACCAAGTTTGAAACGTAGGAGTCCGCTCCTGGCTGGATGTGGCCTAAGGAGCCGTGCCCGCAGACGCTGGCCCGTGGGATCTATGGGCCTTGGCGGTGACCTCTTATCCCTAATCTGTGGGTTGTTGTCTTCTATGAGGGACTTTGGGTGGGACAAGACCTCTAGTCTTGGCCTCAATCGGTTAATTAACCAGTTCCACTTGTTTCTGGCTCCTGGCTTCAGGGTCCGAGTACCCCCCTTCGTGCTACGGTTTCTGGGTCGGTTCCTCGTGTCGGTACCGGCGGGCTACAACCCTGGCCCGGTTCACCTCGGTTCCACTGAGCCATCTTCCCGTCTCCTGCTGACCACCGTCTGCCTCTTAGCCAAAGCACCAGGGCTCCTACCCTGGTACCTGTCAGTTTGCTTCAGGCCTGACACACAGGCCTGACCTCCTCTCCACACTCAACTCTAACACTTTCTGACTCCTTTTCCCGCCCCGGGCTGTCTAAACCCCTGGGTGGGCGTGTCCCAACCGCCTGGTCACGCCCACTGGTGTGTCTATCTTTCCCTAAGGGGGGGTGACTAGGGTTTAATTGTTGGCTGTGTGTTTCCTACTGAGGGAAGGTGTTATGCAGGGGCCTATTTGTGACTCCCTGGTTTTGCCAGGGTGTCACACTCCCCCCTTGGTTAAACACAGACCCTCCGCGGGCTGTCCGACCACCACCGGTTTATTTTTACTGCAAGAAAATAAAAGAATAAAACATTTTACAAGTATAATAACGTATTTAAATTTCAAGAATATTTGGATTTCTTCCCTTACGGGAGGCAGGTTACTTAAACGTTGCACATACATAACCAGGACGGGACAGACCGGGTCCTTTCCACTTCACTCACCCAAAGCAACCTAGCCCTGGTGCCACCACTAAAACACAGTTTGGCACCCCTTGCCCAAGTCCAGGCTAGGTCCGGGTGTTGCCTCATCGAGCCGGGTAAAAAGTTGCCCCAATATAGTCTTCTACTAGGCATTGCTCCCACTAGCCAGTTTCCTACTCCACACTGATGAGGGGCAAATACCCCGAAACAGCTGTCTGTGGATGGATACCATGTTTTGGCATAGGTGGTTTCCTTGACTGGAGACTGCCCTTCCCGTGGTTTTTCCTTCCCGGTGAAAGACCTGGCTAGTTACCTGCCAGCGTTGAGAAACATGTGATGGTGTCTCCACGGCTTCCTTGTTTTGCATATTTCCCAGGAGGCATTGCACTAGAATCACTGCGTTGAGAAAACACGTGATGGTGCTCCGCGGTGCTGGATGTTGATCTCCCTAAGGTCAACCATCCTTACCTATATAGCCTTCTACTAGGCATTGCTCCCACTAGCCAGTTTCCTACTCCACACTGATGAGGGGCAAATACCCCGAAACAACTGTCTGTGGATGGATACCATGTTTTGGCATAGGTGGTTTCCTTGACTGGAGACTGCCCTTCCCGTGGTTTTTCCTTCCCGGTGAAAGACCTGGCTAGTTACCTGCCAGCGTTGAGAAACATGTGATGGTGTCTCCGCAGCTTCCTAGTTAGGTTTTTGAGGCGTGATGCTGGTACCACTCTGGTCGCATGGTCTGCAGGATTTTGGTCGGTTGGTACATATCTCCTTTGAGAAGGCTGTGAAGACTTCCTAATTCTAAGTACTCAGTTATTTACATATACATAGAATCTCCTAATCTCATTTTGAATGTAGCCTAACACTACTTTGCTATCATTAAAGAATTCTGCATCTTCCAGCTGTAGGTCGAGTTCTGATGTGATAAGTTCCGCCAGTTCTATGGCAAGAACAGCAGCACAGATTTCTAGTGTGGGTATGGTGGATTCTGGACATGGAGTCAACTTGGCCTTTCCCATGAAGAACCCTATGTGGCCATTACCTGTAACATCTATCATTTTCAAGTAGGCGACTGTGGCTATGGCTTTATCTGAGGCGTCGCTGAATATGCACAGCTTCCTAGAGTGAACTTTCTCTGAGGGAATTCACGCGTATAGCCTGTGTATATGCAGGTCAGATAATATCTTTAGAGAGTCCCTCCAGGTTACCCATGGAATTTCTTTCCCAGGAGAAAGTGGGGTGTCCCAATCAACAGAGCCTACCATTAATTCTCTTAGCAAGGTCTTTCCTTGGATGATCACTGGTGCAGCGAATCCGAGGGGGGTCATGTAGACTGTTGATTGTGGACAAGACTCCTCGTCGTGTGAAGGGTTTTTGCTCTAGGTCGACCTGAAATGTGAAGGTATCAGTCTTTAACTCCCAATTGAGCCCTAGACTGCATTGTACAGGAAGAGTGTCTGTGGCTAAGTCTAGGTCTTTCAGATTGGTGGCATAGTCTTCGGCTGAAAAGGCTTCCATCACTATTTTGCTATTAGAAGCTATCTTATGAAATCTGAGATTAGAACAAACAACAAGTGCATTCTGAGTTCTCTTGAGTAGGCTGATTGCAGCCTGAGGCGATGGAAGAGACTTTAGGCCGTCATCTACGTAGAAGTCTCTTTCAATGAACTGTTTAACATCTTTATCAAAGTCTTTTTCGCTTCCTCTCACAGATCGCTTAAGACCATAGATTGCTATTGCAGGAGATGAGCTATTGCCAAAAACATGCACTTTCATGCGGTACTCTACAATGTTTTTAGTAGGTTCGTTATCCCTGAACCAAAGGAGCCGTAGGAAGTCTCTATGTTCCTCATTGACTAAAAAGCAATGAAACATTTGTTGTATATCTGCAGTGATGGTAACTGCTTCTTTCCTAAATCTTATGAGCACACCAATGACCGAATTGTTGAGGTCGGGACCTGTCAAAATCACATCATTCAAGGAGAGTCCTTCGTATCTTGAGCTGGAGTCGAACATTATGCGTATCTGTCTAGGCTTTTTGGGGTGATATACACCAAACATCGGGAGATACCAGCATTCATTGTTCTCTTTCAGAGGTGGAGCTACCTCTGCATGACCATTTTTGAATATTTTGTCCATGAAAGCAAAGAAATGTACCTCCATTTCTGGCTTCTTTGAGAAACTGCGCTTTAAGTAGGTAAGGCGCTTTAGTGCCAGCTCTTTGTTGTTAGGAAGACGGGGTCTCTGTGGATTGAATGGTAGTGGAGCCACCAAGCTGTTGTTTTCATCCTTGTGAAATCCTTGATCCATTATCTCTAGGAAGGTCTCATCTTCAATTGAATGGGCTAGTTTATAATCTTCTTTGTTCTTTTGAAAGAAAGCGCACCCTAGATGATCTTTGTCTCCGTCGCACAATGCATCCATGGCGTATCTCTCTTGCCTATCATTTAAGCATACTGAGTTGGCGAGATTCTCCTTTACTATGAATTTGTTGGGGCAGGGTAGGAAAAAGGATGGATGGCCAATCTCCCATGTGTTCGTGTAGAGAGAGTGGAAGTTGTTTGGCTTGTGAGAGTGTCCGAGGCAGACGTCCCCTATAACTACCCATCCTAAATCTAGCTTCTGAGCGTAGAGCGAGTTATGAGGACCGTTTATCTGTTTCCTCACCTCTGATGACGTCTCTCCCCAGCAAAAGGACCAACTTGGCTTGAGAATTAAGTGCAGGAATGAGATGCGCTATGTTTCTCAAATGGGGATGGTGTAGTGCCGCTTCTGGAGTGGGTATTTCTTCTCTATTGTTCGGGATGGAATTGCACTCGATTAATGTAGGAAGGGGTAAAGATGTCTTCCTATCCAGGGATTCGATTTGATAACCTGTTGCCCATCTGCCAGATTCTTCACTCACTCCTGTACATGTTTTCAGTGAGTAGTAGCAGCTAAGTCCCTTGATTCCAAAGATGTCAAAGAAAGCTGAGCTGGCGAGTGATCTATTACTCTGATCGTCGAGTATAGCATAGAGTTTAACCACTTTTTCTCTGTAGCCTATAGGGTAAACTGTAACCAGACAGATCTTTGAGCAGGATTTGTTAGTAAGACCTTCTCCACAAACTTGCGTGCACTGGGGTGACACTTCAGGAGGTGTACTGTCTGTCTCCTCCCCGCCGTGCTCTGTAAGTCGGTCTATAAGCGTGGGGTTCTGTGGGGCTGGCTCCGGGTGTAGGGCTGTGCTGTGCTCTTGACTATTACACTCCGAACAAGTGATACTGGCTTTGCAGTCTCTAGCTAAGTGAGATGTAGATGCACAACATCTGTAACATATGTTGCTTTCTCTGAGGAAGATTCTACGGTCTTTAAGAGATTTTCCTCTAAAACTCTTGCACTTTTGCAGTGGGTGAGGCCTTTTGTGTAGGGGGCACTCTTTGTCTGGGTCAATTGTTAGTGATCCTTGGGGTTCTGTTGTACTGTGGGTCTTGCATGATGAATCTGTAGCAGACACATTAGTTTTGTATACGGTGATAGGTGAGCCTCTGGGGTTGTGGACTGCAGCAGGCTTACCTGTTTGTGGGTTGACAGGATCTGCGGTGGAAAGGTGGAAGCTGGGATCATTCCTGATCTTGGCTTGCTGGCGCACAAAATCTATGAAGACGTGGAATGGAGGAAACGGGACGTTGTGACGCTGTTTGTAATCTGAACCCCGGATCAACCATTTCTCTTGCAGACTGTAAGGCGGGCTTTGCACGTTGCGACATCGCAAGCCGATGCTGCGATGTCGCACGTGATAGTCCCCGCCCCCGTCGCAGGTGCGATATCTTGTGATAGCTGGCGTAGCGAAAATTATCGCTACGCCAGTTTCACATGCACTCACCTGCCCTGCGACCGTTGCTCTGGCCGGCGACCCGCCTCCTTCCTAAGGGGGCGGGTCGTGCGGCATCATAGCGACGTCACACGGCAGGCGGCCAATAGCGGCGGAGGGGCGGAGATGAGCAGGATGTAAACATCCCGCCCACCTCCTTCCTTCCGTATAGCCACCGGCGGCAGGTAGGAGATGTTCCTCGCTCCTGCGGCTTTACACACAGCAATGTGTGCTGCTGCAGGAACGAGGAACAGCATCGTACCTGTTGCGGCACCGTAATTATGAAAAAGTCGGAGCCTGCACCGATGATACGATAACGACGCTTTTGCGCTCGTTAATCGTATCATCTAGGATTTACACACAACGATGACGAAAGTGACGCCGGATGTGCATCACTTTCGATTTGACCCCACCGACATCGCACGTGCGATGTTGCAACGTGCAAAGCCACCCTAAGGCAGCTTATTCACTATGGGTTTAATACCTCTGGCTGTATCTAGGGACGCGAGGCCTGGCAGGTCTCCTTCAAACTTGGCGACTTGGAGTTCTACCAAGAGGTCGCTCAATCCTCTTAGCATGTGAAAGCTCTTATTAGAGATCTTGGGAAAGTTCTCCAACCTTTTGAAGAGGGATTCTTCTATCCTCTCTGAAGAGCCATTGCACTCATCAAGTCTCTCCCATAACAGGCACAAACCTTTGCTCGGGTGGTTGATGCTGATATCCCTGATGCGTTTTGCATGTTCTACTGATTCGTTTCCTAGACACTTGACCAAGAGATCGATCTCTTAATTGGCAGAGATGTCCAGGCCGGCCGTGGCGTTTCTGAAGGAAGCTTTCCATGCTCTGTAACTTTCAAGACGGTTGTTAAACTTTAAGAGGTCTTTGATGAGTAACTCACGGCGTGCGAAGAACTTGAGGAAAGCTGGTAGCTCTTGATTTCTGAGAGGGTGGTCCGGATACATGTCGCTATGATGAGGTCCCAGTGAGTTATTGTTGTTGTAAAATACGTTGTCACCATGATAGTCAACACCGGGGTCCTCCATCTTGTGGCGCTTCGCTGTGTAGTAGGAATCTACAAAATTGGGTGCAGGTGACACTGATGGTGTTAGGTGGATGGAATTACCTTCATGCTTAACATGGGATGTTTGTTGAATGAAGGTTGATGGCTGAATGGCAGGATTCAGTCTCTCTCTTGGAGCTGAATGTAGATGGTCGTCTGATGCGGTTTGCTGTAGTACGTAGTCCGAAGTGCGTTGTGAGATATCCCGATGACTAAAGCTTGGGTCCGCGCCTTAACCTGAAACTTTTACTGTAGCTGCGTGCTGCTTCTTCTAAAGCCTGTACTTCAACTTCTGCTGCTGCTGCTTCTGTATCTACAGCAAGTTTTGCAAGGTTGGTTCTAGACGTTCTTTTTCCGTCTTTAATTTCAACTCTTGTTCAGCAAAGGCAGCTCTCACTTAGGCGGCTTCCGTCTTTGGCCTGGCAGTGGCAATTGCAGCGCTGCTCACAGACTTCCTTGACGCTGACGAGCTTACATGGGAGCGTGTTACATAAACTTCAGATCCTCTATCTGACATGGAGTCTGTATGCGGCTTGACTGCTCTCTGATAAAAGTCGGCGTCTATGCTTCAACCCCGTTTATAGTAGTCGTTTTACTGTTCTGGCACCCTCAATCTGTGCCTTGGAAGACGAGTTGACAGACAGCTAAACTCTTTCCCATCAATGCATTGACTCGGACGCTGGGGGTCCTTTACAACTTTTATCAGTGTAAAACTACAAGAAATAAATGACAATACTAAGTACAACATAAAACATATCTGAGCAACATAGCATTCCATTTGATACAGGACATGCAGGTTAAATGCACTACATGGTGAATACATATTAGCTATAATGTCAGGATAATACTTGCAGAAAAGGGCAACTGCATTATAATTTGATGAGCCCTAGCCAGGGGATCATAACTCACCGACTGTGCTATGTAGAGGCAAACAAAAGGAGCAGAGATCTGGAGAGATGATCAGCATGCAGGATGTCTATGTCCATGTAACTAAAATGGCTGCTGAAGAAGAAGAAGGGGCAGAGCCCATGCAAGGTCTGATGGGTAACTATTTAAACCTCGGTGGGACAATTTTCATTGCGCAGTAACCAGTGAAACATTAGATAAACAAGCTGCAGTAAGAAAACATTGTCAACAGATGGCGCTGTTGGCTATCACTGGACAGTATCAATGTTAATACTAAAACTTAACCTTATTACATGGCATAATAAAATAATTATATGCATTTCTATGAAGGCATGACAGGTGCCGCAGCCGGTTGCGTTCGGGATTCCCCACCCGGCTGGTGGTCTCTATCCTTTTCCTGCACTGTTTAAGTAGAAAAGACTTCACAGTTTGAAACGTAGGAGTCCGCTCCCGGCTGGATGTGGCCTAAGGAGCCGTGCCCGCAGACGCTGGGCCGTGGGATCTATGGGCCTTGGCGGTGACCTCTTATCCCTAATCGGTGGGCTGTTGTCTTCTATGAGGGACTTTGGGTGGGACAGGACCTCTAGTCCTGGCCTCAATCAGTTAATTAACCAGTTAAACTTGTTTCTGGCTCCTGGCTTCAGGGTCCGAGTATCCCCCTTCATTCTACGGTTTCCGGGTCGGTTCCCCGTGTCGGTACCGGCGGGCTACAACCCTGGCCCGGTTCACCTCGGTTCCACCGAGCCGTCTTCCCGTCTCCTGCTGACGGAGACCACCGTCTGCCTCCTAGCCAAAGCATGAGGGCTCCTACCCTGGTACCTGTCAGTTTGCTTCAGGCCTGACACACAGGCCTGACCTCCTCTCCACACTCAACTCTAACACTTTCTGACTCCTTTTCCCGCCCCGGGCTGTCTAAACCCCTGAGTGGGCATGTCCCAACCACATGGTCATGCCCACTGGTGTGTCTATCTTTCCCTAAGGGGGATGACTAGGGTTTAATGGTTGTCTGTGTGTTTCCTAGTGAGGGAAGGTGTTATGCAGGGGCCTATTTTTGACTACCTGGTTTTGCCAGGGCGTCACACTATGCACACCATTAACCCCCCCTTCACACACACACACACACAGACGCACACAGAACAATGCACCCCCATTACCCTCACACACACTATACAATGCACCCCCATTACGCCTCCCCGAACTACACACACACACAGTACAATGCACCCCCATTACCCTCACACACACAATATAATGCACCCTCATTACCCCTCCCCACACACACACACACACACACACACACACACACACAATACCATGCACCCCCGTTACCCTCACACACACATAGTATAATGCACCCCCATTACCCCTCCACACACACACACAGTACAATGCACCCCCATTACCCTCACACACACACACACACACACACACTACAATGCACCCCCATTATCCCTCCCCACACACACACACACACACACACACAATACAATGCACCCCCTTTACCCCTCCCCACACACACAGTACATGGACCCCCATTACCCACACACACACATACAATACAATGCACCCCCATTACCCCTCCCCCCCACACACACAATACAATGCACCCCCATTACCCCCCCACACACACAATACAATGCACCCCCATTACCCCTCCCAACACACACACACACACACACACACGCACACACACACACATACACACACAATACAATGCACCTCCATTACCCCTCCCCACACACACAATACAATGCACCCCCATTACACACACACACACACATACACTACAATTCACCCCCCATTACCCCCTCCCCAGACATAATACAAAACACCTCCCATCACCCCCTACACACACAAATTACACTTCCCCATCACTACACACTCCTGCATAGCAAGGAGGAAGTTGCGGCCACCGGCACCGCCGCGCTCCTCAGCAGTGTGTGCATGCTGGGCTGCCACAGCAGCACACAACAGGGCCTGCACAGCGCTGCCTCCTGGTCCCGCTGCAGCAAGTGTGCCAGGGATGCACACACTGCAGAGGAGCGCGGCGGTGACTACAGATACAGTGGCTACTACAGGCACCGGCCCACTACAAGGATCGGCCCATCTGGCATTTGCCAAAATTGCCCTATGGCCAGTTCGGGCCTGCAGTGACGTATGCAAGGATGCACGCGCCCTGCAGCGAGCTCGGGCACAAGACAGCGGCGCGCAGTACTGGGACTGTGCGCTCAAATGAAAACACGCAGGGGAAACTAGTTGCACATAACATCAATCAGACTAAAGTAATAGCACCAACAACCTAAAATCCAATGATTAACCACATAACCATCATGCAGTTTCCTCTATAATGGGATGAAAAAATAATAATAAATTCAATTAAATAAATATTCCAGTGATCGGTGACTAAGTGAAATAATTAAACAAGTAAAACACCATGTGGATGTGAATACTCATAAAAATAAATAAATATACTTAAATAGTGTGTAAGGTAGATATATATATCCATGGCACCCAAATGCATCTCAAGGTTCTGGCCAACTGGTCCAGGCAGCCATTATCTATCCCCCATTTCCTTGAGATGGCTGGATTGTCATTGTAAATAAGCACTTGTACCTTGTACCTTGCCCCCCCCCCCCATCTCTTTGAGGATTGTAAGCTCTTACGAGCAGGGTTGTCTTTTTCCCCCCCTCTAATTATTGTATTTCTATAGTCACTATCAGACTGGGAAGGGCCTTGGTTATTTGTTTTTTCCCAGCCTAAAAATAAGTAAGCATGTAAGCCGCCATAGAATTGAAGTATCACAGTTGCTTTGCCCGGCCCTTCCAATTGCCGGATACTAACTCTCATCAGAGCTGCCAGCTCAATGTTGCGCTCAGCCAGACCTGGTGATGCTGATGAAAGTTGTTGTCACTACCCGGCTGTACTTTAGTGCTATTCACAATCGCTGGAGCTGTATTCGGGGATCGTGGACTACAATACAATACAATAAAGGAGCGTAGTGGGAACATTTTTGATAATAAATTGGTTAACGTTGGATAGTGTGGGGGAGTTTTTATTCAATTAAACCATTTTTTACTGTGTGTGTGTTTTTTTGGATTACTGTGCTAGAAATTTGGGTGTCTGATAGACACCACTCCATTACTAACCCCTGGACTTGATGCCAGGTGACATAACACAGCTGACATTAAGTCCCAAAAATATTACTATGATTGCCATCGCACCAGGTCAATTGGAAATAGCCAGTCAAACTATCATAATTTACGCATCTAATGTGATGCAACATTTTTGGGGCAGCTGCGGGCTGCCATTTTTAGCGTGGAAGGGCCAAGTAACCATGGGCCTTGCTTGCCTGATAAAATTAGTCTACAGCTGTCTATTTTACCTTGGCTGGTTATCAAAAACTGAGAGACTACATGTATTTTTTTAAATTGAATTATTTATTTGGTTAAACAAGGCTAAAAACACCCTTTAGTACCACATGTAAGGCCCTAAAGGGTGCAAGTGTACAAACCCTTCTCTAATCTAATCTCATCTTCCTAGATCAATGCTTCCTGAACTGCTTCCAGAGGAGAGTGGGCTGAGCATCACCCCACCAGGTCTAATATAAGACCCGATGATGCAAGGCGGCTGGCCAATCACAGTAATGTCAGTTGTTAACATGGCTACGGCACTACAACAGCTAAGAACAGCTGTATAAATAAGGCTGAGCGCCAGTGCCTTTCGCCCCCTTCTTCTCACATTTCAACTTACTCATATACCATGGAAGCCAATGTATAGTGTCATAACATAACGAGGAAATGCTTTGTGTGCGGTGCAACAAAAGGGGAACACCAGGGTGAACATAAAAGGGATGCCCTGGCAATAGGGAGAGAGAAGAAGGGTCACCCCTTAACACTCACCTGAGTCTGAACCCTGCGCTCCCTATTGTTCCCAGACGGGTCCTTTTCCCATGCGCGATCACGTACCTAGGGCTTGGCTGATGCTGGGCTAGCCCTAGCTAGTGTTTAGGGCAGCAAGATGCTAATTTTGCTACTGAAATAAGACCACACTGGGAGAGAGGCAAACAAAAGGGACAACACATAAAAAGGAACCCCAAATCTTCTCCAGAGATGGACTTCACAGCTTCTACTGGAAAGAACTCCCCAGCTTCAACTGGTCTGCATAGGAGATCTAGAACCATCATAGGAAAGTGTGCCGTCCCTGCAGCGTATCGAACCGCTCAGATCCGGGGGTGGTGATTACTCGTGGCTCGAGGGTCTCTGGACCCGGGGGCTAGGGGCCACACTAATGGAAAAGGGGTATTTACAGGGGATAGGTATATAGTTTGTGACGCCACCAGTGGTGTACGATAATTGGGAGTACTGCCGCTGCCATTGGGAGTACCCGGGGTGTTGGAGTGGGCAGCAAGATGACGTTACCCTCCACGGGTAGGGGAAGGCCCCGGGACTCTGAATGGTGCTATGGGATGCAGGGGGAGCGCAGACTCGCTGGTTGCAGAGGTCAATCGGGTACTCAGTCAGCAATAAAGCAGATGCTATCTTCAGGGTTAACCAAGTCTCTTTTAAATATAAATTGTCCTTATTAAACACACACTTCTTCAACTGATTCAAAACAACAACCCAACCAGAATAGTGATTAGGTATGAAGTGAAAGTGCACACAAATCTTTCATAAAAGTAAAAACTTTATTAATATATTCACAAACAATTTTTTGTCTAAAAACAGGAAAAGCCCACAAAGTGGGGCACAAGATCCCAGGTGATCAACCAATAATAATCACAGATTTTTTTTTGCAATCAATTTGTTGAAAGAACAGAGTAAATGTCACAACCATATATGTACATAAAGCAGAAAAAATTCTTGTGGTTATCTATAGAACTTATATTTGTCGCCTTGCCCTCTGGTAGCACAAAAAATGCATCATGCCATATAGCTCTCAATTACAACAGATTGGTTCAAATCCACAAGTTTCTGCACCAGAGGACATGCAGCATCAACTTCCTATATAAAGATCTTATTGCCACTCAAAATTGCTCCGATAGAGTATATGACCAGTTGTAGTACCGGCTGTTGAGTTAATATCTATACATATAATATGGTAGGCTACAGATACCCACAGGGCCCGCTGCGCCACCAGCCAGCCAGCAGAAAGGTCAGATAGTAAACCGGATTTTATATCCTATACTGACATCAATCAATCAATGCCCCCCGCACGGATTGGCCGCTCGCCCAGGCTCCGCCCCCCACACGGATTGGCCTCTCGCCCCTGCCCCTTGCACGCATTGGCAACTCGGCCACGCCCCGCCCACCTCACGCATTGCACGCCCGCCCTGGACCCGCCCCCCGCACGAATTCCCCGAACCGACATGGAGCCCTGACTCCCAGGTGAGTGCTGTACCCCCGGGAGCCCACACCAGCGTACGCCGGTAACCCAGCCGACACATACCCTCGCATTGCTGGGGTTGCTGGCGTACGCTGGTGTGGGCTCCCGTGCGTGCGGGGGGCGGGGTACGCTGGTAACCATGGTACACATCGGGTAATATTGTGTAGCATGGTTAACAGCGTACACCGGCTCCCGGTACACGTGCAGAAGAGAGAAGACAGAAGAAAGAAGACCCCCGATCATACTCACCAGAAGCCGAGCGGGAGCAGGTGAGCGCATCAAGGTCCTGCAGCGGCAGAACACACACACGCACACACATAAGAACAGACACACACACATCAGATCACACTCACTCACTCACTCTCACACACACATCAGATCGCATCCACACACAACAACATCCAGTGATATCGCTTGCTTCTCGGCGGCGATACTGTGCATGCAGTGACCTTCCAGGACCTGCCGGAGGATCACATGGCCAGAAGCATGTGGTATCTCCGGATGTTGTGAGTGTGTGAGCGCGTATGTGCGATAACGTCAATGTGTGTGCGCGTGTATGCGATCGTGTGTGCGGCGTGTATTCGATCGGGTGTGCGCGTGTATGCGATCGGGTGTGCATGTGTATGCGATCGGGTGTGCGCGTGTATGCGATCGGGTGTGTGCGTGTATGCGATCGGGCGTGTGCGTCTATGCGATCGGATGTGTGCGTGTATGCGATCGGATGTGTGCCTGTATGCGATCGGATGTATGCGTGTCGGCAGAAGGCAGAGGAGCACGGCGTGCAGCACAGCTGCTGGGACCGCCCACCGGAGGGCACAGGCAGAAGTAGGGTGTGAGTGGATGCGATCAGATGTGTGCGTTTATACTGTCTGATGTGTGACTATGGAGCACGATGAGGGGTGCGCAGCATGGGGGATGGAGCACGATGGGGAGTGCGCAGCATGGGGGATGGAGCACGATGGGGGTGCGCAGCATGGGGGATGGAGCACGATGGGCAGTGCGCCGCATGGGGGATGGAGCACGATTGGGAGTGTGCAGCATGGGGGATGGAGCACGATGGGGAGTGCGCAGCATGGGGGATGGACCACGATGGGGGGGTGCACAGCATGGGGGATGGAGCGCGATGGGGGGTGCGCAGCATGGGGGATGGAGCGCAATGGGGGGTGCGCAGCATGGGGGATGGAGCATGATGGGGAGTGCGCAGCATGGGGGATGGAGCACGATGGGGAGTAGGCAGCATGGGGGATGGAGCACGATGAGGAGTGCGCAGCATGGGGGATAAAGCACGGTGGGGGGTGCGCAGCATGGGGGATGAAGCACGATGGGGAGTGCGCAGCATGGGGGATGGAGCACGATGGGGGGTGCGCAGCATGGGGGTGGAGCACGATGGGGGGTGCGCAGCATGGGAGATGGAGCACGATGGGGGGTGCGCAGCATGGGGGGTGCGCAGCATGGGGGATGGAGCACGATGGGGAGTGCGCAGCATGGGGGATGGAGCACGATGGGGAGTGCGCCACATGGGGAATGGAGCACGATGGGGAGAGCGCAGCATGGGGGATGGAGCACGATGGGGGGTGCGCAGCATGGGGGATGGAGCACGATGGGGAGTGCGCAGCATGGGGGATGGAGCACGATGGGGAGTGCGCAGCATGGGGGATGGAGCACGATGAGGGTGCACAGCATGGGGGATGGAGCACGATGGGGGTGCACAGCATGGGGGATGGAGCATGATGGGGAGTGCGCAGCATGGGGGATGGAGCACGATGGAGGGTGCGCAGCATGGGGGATGGAGCACAATGGGGGGTGTGCAGCATGGAGGATGGAGCACGATGGGGGGTGCGCAGCATGGGGGATGGAGCACGATGGGGGGTGCGCAGCATGGGGGATGGAGGACGATGGGGGGTGCACAGCATGGGGGATGGAGCACGATGGGGGGTGCGCAGCATGGGGGTTGGAGCACGATGGGGGTGCGCAGCATGAGGGATGCAGCACGATGTGGATGCGCAGCATGGGGGATGGAGCACGATGGGGGGTGCGCAGCATGGAGGATGGAGCACGATGGGGGGTGCGCAGCATGGGGGATGGAGCACGATGGGGGTGCACACCTCCCCCCAAAACACACACACACTGCCACACGCGCACCGCACAACACACCACACACACACTGGGAACCACAAACACCACCCTACACAGACACCCACACACACAGACAACGCCGCACACACACAACACCCAACACACAAACACTGCAGCATACACAAATATACGCACATAACGCGCAACACACACACATTGCACAAAACATACCTCCGCTCAAAACACACACATGCACCCCTCACCTACACAAACCGCGCAACACACACAGCACCACACACAAACAACACTGCAGACACACAGCGCTCCACAAACAACGCAACACTTGCATAGCACTCCACACAAACAACACCGCTCTCACACACCCCTGCCCAGACAACACCCAGAACATTTACAGCGCCCTACACAAACACTTGGCAACTACACACAACAACATCTATATATTTAACAAAAATCATACATTAACTACACAATAAATTCTAGAATACCCGATGCGTTAGAATTGGGCCACCTTCTAGTATAGATATAAATATGAATATAAAACATATATAGATATAGTTATATGCATACTGTACATTAGAATAGAACATTTTTTATTTTTATTTTTTAATGTTACATGTTTTTATGGTATTCCTGATTTTTAATTGCTCCCATAGGTATAAATATAGATAAAGGAGGACAAATCTGCCTACACAGGTGCGGCACTGCGCAGACATCGGCACAACATCACTGCCTCAATCACCTATCACCGATTTATATCAAAACATAGACACGCTGGAGCACCGACCTCTGCACACTGCCACCACTCCTACAGCAGCCTCATGGGATAATACAGTCATATGAAAAAGTTTGGGCACCCCTATTAATGTTAACCTTTTTTCTTTATAACAATTTGGGTTTTTGCAACAGCTATTTCAGTTTCATATATCTAATAACTCATGAACTGAGTAATATTTCTGGATTGAAAAGAGGTTTATTGTACTAACAGAAAATGTGCAATCCGCATTTAAACAAAATTTGAACGGTGCAAAAGTATGGGCACCCTTATCAATTTCTTGATTTGAACACTCCTAACTACTTTTTTCTGACTTACTAAAGCACTAAATTGGTTTTGTAACCTCATTGAGCTTTGAACTTCATAGGCAGATTGGAAAAAACATGGCCGAAAGGGGCGGAGCTGTGTTCACATTCAGAAAAAAACTACATATAACTGAATAGGATAACTGAAGGGAGCACTAAAACATGGCCGAAAGGGGCGGAGCTGTGTTCACATTCAGAAAAAAACTACATATAACTGAATAGGATAACTGAAGTGAGCACTAATATATATTAGTGCTCACTTCAGTTATCCTATTCAGTTATACGTAGTTTTTTTCTGAATGTGAACACAGCTCCGCCCCTTTCGGCCATGTTTTTTCCATCTCCTATATAAGAAAGTCCTTGGTTACCCCTCTCCACCCACAGCAGTTTTTAATTGCAATGAGATGACACACAGTTAGGGTCACAGAGCTAGGGACCCCAATATAGAGATATACCTTGACGAGGTCTTGGGGCTCAGTTACATTGATCAATGCGATTGCTAAATATCTCCTTTTTCCTAATATTCATGTCAGGTATGTAATTCATTATTCACATGTTCAAATTAGCAAGTAGCATTTTTCATTGTATATTACAATATTTTTCCATATGCTTGAGGCATTATACCATTATCTAAGTTTGATGTGCAGCCTTATCCTTATATAGTATGTATTTTTTGGCTTGCACTCATAATATATATATATTAGTGCTCACTTCAGTTATCCTATTCAGTTATATGTATTTTTTTTCTGAATGTGAACACAGCTCCGCCCCTTTCGGCCGTGTTTTTTCCATCTCCTATATAAGAAAGTCCTTGGTTACCCCTCTCCACCCACAGCAGTTTTTAATTGCAATGAGATGACACACAGTTAGGGTCACAGAGCTAGGGACCCCAATATAGAGATATACCTTGACGAGGTCTTGGGGCTCAGTTACATTGATCAATGCGATTGCTAAATATCTCCTTTTTCCTAATATTCATGTCAGGTATGTAATTCATTATTCACATGTTCAAATTAGCAAGTAGCATTTTTCATTGTATATTCCAATATTTTTCCATATGCTTGAGGCATTATACCATTATCTAAGTTTGATGTGCAGCCTTATCCTTATATAGTATGTATTTTTTGGCTTGCACTCATAATATATATATATATATATTAGTGCTCACTTCAGTTATCCTATTCAGTTATATGTATTTTTTTTCTGAATGTGAACACAGCTCCGCCCCTTTCGGCCATGTTTTTTCCATCTCCTATATAAGAAAGTTCTTGGTTACCCCTCTCCACCCACAGCAGTTTTTAATTGCAATGAGATGACACACAGTTAGGGTCACAGAGCTAGGGACCCCAATATAGAGATATACCTTGACGAGGTCTTGGGGCTCAGTTACATTGATCAATGCGATTGCTAAATATCTCCTTTTTCCTAATATTCATGTCAGGTATGTAATTCATTATTCACATGTTCAAATTAGCAAGTAGCATTTTTCATTGTATATTCCAATATTTTTCCATATGCTTGAGGCATTATACCATTATCTAAGTTTGATGTGCAGCCTTATCCTTATATAGTATGTATTTTTTGGCTTGCACTCATAATATATATATATTAGTGCTCACTTCAGTTATCCTATTCAGTTCAAGGGCAATCCACAGACCACCTCCAAAGACCTGCAGCTTTATCTTGCTGCAGATGGTGTCACTGTGCATCGGTCAGCATTACAGCGCACGTTGCACAAGGAGAAGCTGTATGGGAGAGTGATGCGAAAGAAGCAGTTTCTGCAAGCACGCCACAAACAGAGTCGCCTGAGGTATGCAAAAACACATTTGGACAAGCCAGTTAAATTTTGGAAGAAGGTCCTGTGGACTGATGAAACAAAGATTGAGTTGTTTGGTCATACAAAAAGGCGTTATGCATGGAGGCAAAGAAACACGGCATTCCAAGAAAAGCACTTGCTACCCAAAGTAAAATTTGGTGGAGGTTCCATCATGCTTTGGGGCTGTGTGGCCAATGCCGGCACCGGGAATCTTGTTAAAGTTGAGGGTCACATGGATTCAGCTCAGTATCAGCAGATTCTTGACAATAATGTGCAAGAATCAGTGACGAAGTTGAAGTTACGCAGGGGATGGATATTTCAGCAAGACAATGATCCAAAACACCGCTCCAAATCTACTCAGGCATTCATGCAGAGGAACAATTACAATATTCTGGAATGGTCATCCCAGTCCCAAGACCTGAATATCATTGAATATCTGTGGGATGATTTAAAGCGTGCTGTCCATGCTCGCGAACCATCAAACTTAACTGAGCTGGAATTGTTTTGTAAACAGGAATGGTCAAATATACCTTCATCCAGGATCCAGGAGCTCATTAAAAGCTACAGGAAGCGACTAGAGGCTGTGATTTTTGCAAAAGGAGGATCTACAAAATATTAATGTCACTTTTATGTTGAGGTGCCCATACTTATGCACCTGTCAAATTTAGTTTAAATGCAGATTGCACATTTTCTATTAGTACTATAAACCTCATTTCAATCCAGAAATATTTCTCAGTCCATCAGTTATTAGATATATGAAACTGAAATAGCTGTTGCAAAAACCCAAATTGTTATAAAGAAAAAAGGTTAACATTAATAGGGGTGCCCAAACTTTTTCATATGACTGTAGATCTTATAAATACCACATTAAAAAAATACAAATAAAAATAAAAAACAAAAATAAAAAAACAAAAAACACTTGCATATTAATTTATATTAATTATTAATTATTATATTATATTAAATTATATATTAATTTATCATTTGGCACAAGATATATACCAAAAGTCATATGCCAAAAGGGCCACACATATACTGAAAATTACATAATATGTGATATTAGATCCAGATCTTTTCTGTTCACTTTCTCGATTCATACATTCTGATCCAGATTCACTTTCAGTTTTTATCATTAATCAAAAAGGCCATGGGACAGATGGTAAATCTATTCCCGTCATTTGTTTTGTACCACAATTTTTTTATTTTTAATAAAAGGATTTATTTACAGCAACAAGGTACAGCGATGGGGGCCTCATGTGCCCCCTCGTATGCCAATTTATTTTTAGGTTTTTGGGAACGCCACCTTTTTTTAGGTGACATTATACCAGCAATGTCGGGAGTTCAGGAATGGATGCGTTACATAGATGACATTTGGTTTCTATGGTCTGGGTCTGAACGGGATCTTAATGAGTCCATGAGTGAGCTCAATAAAGATGAGTTGAATATCAAACTAATGTATAAGTATGGCAGAAGGCTGGAATTTCTTGACATAATAATGGAGGTGTCTGATGATGGTTTCATTCAGACAGACATGTTCCGCAAACCAACGGCAACCAATTCTTTGTTGCATGCCACCTCATCTCATCTGCCTTCCCTGATTCGTGGGATCCCCATCGGCCAGTTTTTATGGGCCAAAAGAATTTGTTCCAGTGACATGAATTTTGAAACCCAGTCTAAGGATATTGCCCGTAGATTTATTGAACGGGGCTACAGCAATAGGTGTGTGAGAAATGGCTACAAACGGGCTAAAAATAATGACAGAAATGACCTTATTTTTTCATCTAAAGATGGACAGAAAGCGAAATTTGATGTAACTAGGGTAATCACGACCTATAATTCACAGTGGAAAAATCTAAAAGCCATCCTGGAGAAACACTGGAACGTGCTACAGACGGACCCTATTTTGAAGAATTACATTACACCTAAACCATCTATGGTGGCTAGACGTTCACATAATTTACGAGATATTCTCGTACATAGCCACTATCAGATCCAACAAAAAACCAGGAGTAGAGCAATTTCCAGTTCTCTAAATGGCTTTTATCCGTGTGGCCTGTGTAAGGCCTGTGGTAACTGTGTTAAAACAAAATCTTTTAGAAACCACAATGGAACGCGTACATTTAGTATTTGGAAAATATTAAGCTGTTCCTCAAGTGGTGTAATCTATCAGGCAGAATGTCCCTGTGCCAAAATTTACATTGGCCTAACAACCCGGAAGTTCAAAGTGAGAGCTTTAGAACACCTAAAAGACATCAGAAATGCTCGTATGGTAGAAGATCCATCTTTATTAAAAATCTTTATTAAAAACTATACCAAGGCATTTCAAAAGGTTTCATAATTGTAACCCAAATGGCTTAAAATTTTGAGTCATAGACTAAATATGCCTTGGACCTAGAGGAGGTGATTTAAGTCAACCCCTAGCCAGATTAGAATGTAGGTGGATCTACAGGTTGGGTTCTTTGGTCCCGCAAGGACTAAATGAAAGTGATGGTTTTGGCTCCTTTCTGTAATTGAGAAACATTTATGCCTATGAGTCCTCTCTATTGTTTATACAGGGTTTGTTTTTTTTTATGGGTGGGTATGTTTTTAGTCGGGTTGTTTGGTATGTTTTTAATTTTGTCCTTCTTCAGTCCTAGATGAGCGGCCTTAATCGGTTTTCCATGATGGGAATAGATTTACCATCTGTCCCATGGCCTTCCTGATTAATGATAAAAACTGAATGTGAATCTGGATCAGAATGTATGAATCGAGAAAGTGAACAGAAAAGATCTGGATCTAATATCGCATATTATGTAATTTTCAGTATATGTGTGGAACTTTTGGCATATGACTTTTGGTATATATCTTGTGCCAAATGATAAATTAATATGCAAGTGTTTTTTGTTTTTTGTTTTTTGTCTTTTATTTTTATTTGTATTTTTTTGATGTGGTATTTATAAGATCTATTATCCCATGAGGCTGCTGTAGGAGTGGTGGCAGTGTGCAGAGGTCGGTGCTCCAGCGTGTCTATGTTTTGATATAAATCAATGATAGGTGATTGAGGCAGTGCTGTTGTGCCGATGTCTGTGCAGTGCCGCACCTGTATGGGCAGATTTTCCCTCCTTTATCTATATTTATACCTATGGGAGCAATTAAAAATCAGGAATAGCATAAAAACATGAAACATTAAAAAATAAAAATAAAAAATTTTCTATTCTAATGTACAGTATGCATATAACTATATCTATATATGCTGTATATTCATATTTATATCTATATATGCTTTTTTGTGTATATGTTCCTTCTGTACATTATTGCATAATGTGTCCAACTGTGATGTGATCCCAGATGTTCAAAATAAACACTTAATGATGTATTGGCCATGGGAATGTACTAAGTTTGCAGCCTGTTGGTAGGGCGCATGCGCTGGTCTCAGCACCTCGAAGTTCCTGGTGCGCGCTGTGTATGAGCCGATGCGTGTCACTCTGCGGCTCAGCGCACGCAGCTGTGGAAGTTCCTGTATAGAGGGAAGCTGTGACTGGCGCATGCGCCATTGATGCCGATGTTACGTGAAGGGGGCGTTTCGGAGGCACGTCCGCTCCGCTCCCCTCATTGGCTGCTCGTGGACTTTATAAACCCGGATGTCTCCCCACCCTGACACGCCCCTTTTGATGAAGCGAGGCGAAACGGCGTCAGGGGTGGTGGAGCACATGGCCAGGTGATCCCTTTTTACAGGTAAATGTCCATTGTAATCTAATTTGTTTTCTACAAATATGATATCAACATGAGCCAGCATTAGCATTTTATGCAATTTTAGTAAATGGCTGTTTAACTTTATACCAGTAGATGTATTTTGGTTAGACCTTCACTGCAGCAGTTTATCTGTCAGGGTGGTCTGTGCAGTCGGCCTGCCAGTATAGAGGTCAATACCATTTGTGATTGATTGATGTCAATATAGGATATTTAAATCCGGTTTACTATCTGACCTTTCTGCTGGCTGGCTGGTGGTGCAGCGGGCCGTGGGGGTATCTGTAGCCTACCATATTATATGTATAGATATTAAATCAACAGCCGGTACTACAACTGGTCATATACTCTATTGGAGCAATTTTGAGTGGCAATAAGATCTTTATATAGGAAGTTGATGCTGTATGTCCTCTGGTGCAGAAACTTGTGGATTTGAACCAATTTGTTGTAATTGAGAGCTATATGGCATGATGCATTGTTTGTGCTACCAGAGGGCAAGGCGACAAATATAAGTTCTATAGATAGCCACAAGAAATTTTTCTGCTTTAGGTACATATATGGTTGTGACATTTACTCTGTTCTTTCAACAAATTGATTGCAAAAAAATCTGTGATTATTATTGGTTGATCACCTGGGATCTTGTGCCCCATTTTGTGGGCTTTTCCTGTTTTTAGACAAAAAATTGTTTGTGAATGTATTAATAAAGTTTCTACTTTTATGAAAGATTTGTGTGCACTTTCACTTCATACCTAATCACTATTCTGGTTGGGTTGTTGTTTTTAACCAAGTCTCTGACTGACGCTGTCTCTTGAGGGGAACTCGTCTGGGTCTTGTCCCCTGCAGCACTGCCTGGTGGTCCGTGATCTGCCTCCTGGCACAAAATTTAGAGTGTCCCTTGTGGCCTGTCAGCTTGGAGCTTTACGGGCCCCGCTCCCCACTATGGCTAAGTGAAGGAGCCTGCTCTCAGGGGCTCATGCTTGGGATTTCAGTGGGCCGCTTGTTTGGAAAGCCCTATCCCCCTTGTTGCGCTAGTGCCCCCGATCTCTGAGCTTGGTGGGAACAGTCCATATACGCCCTGTCCTCCACAGGTTAATTGGCGGGTTGCCTGAAGCTTCTCCCTGACCTAGTGTCCGTGTACCTTGTCGTACCTTCGGTCCCGGACTGGTGATTAAGCCCAGGCTGTTGACTGTCCTCCAAGACAGGTCCCAGGCACCTAGCCTCAATTCCCTGCTACCGGGCGTCCGACTCCTCTAGGTCGAGACCACCGTCTGCGACCTAGTCTGCTTCTCCCCTGGGAACTACAACTCCCAGCTTCCTCAGAGCTCATCACAGCTCGAGGGCTACTACTGAACTGACTTGACACCTCCCACCTCCCTGCCTGACCCCTAGGTGGGTGGCCCTATTCCTGCTTAAGCAGCCCACTGGTGTGTCTGACAGGCTGTGGTGCAAGGTGTATCTAGGATTTGTGAATGCTGGTGGAGGCAGTACTGCAGGTTAGGTTCCCAGAACCATGGGGGGTTGAATCATGCACTGAAGGGAAAGATTGTGCAGAACCCTGTGATGACCTGAATAGTCCAGGGAAAGAGCAAAGAGGGAATTTAAATAGAGGAGGGGAGTGGTCATAAAGTGCAGCAGCTGAGATTTAAAGCTACAAGGATTCTCAGCAGGAAAACAAAGGCATTATTAACCCCTTCAGCAATTCTTCCATGTTTTACAGTGAAGGAAATATTTCTTTGATCCCTTGCTGATTTTGTAAGTTTACCCACAAAGACATGAACAGTCTAGAATTTTAAGGGTAGGTTAGTTTTAACAGTAAGTGCGTGCCTCTAGATAAGTGCCTCATAAGTGGCAGAAATATACCAGAAATGACCCAGAAGTGACCAGAAGGTAAAATTTAGCTCTTTCTAACCAAGTTTGCCACTGACAATTTATTTGTTAAATCCCATACTTACCACATTACTCCCACCATGTTCACCTATGCCATCACAGTCCTTGCCCCTCTCGTCCTTACTCTCCTTCGATATCCCCAAACCCCAGCACCCCCTAAACAAATATTCATCTCCCCTTCCCTCCTGCCTTCTCATCTGTCCTCATCTGCTGACCTACTCCTGAACCTCAGATCGCTCCTAATATCATGCAGACCATGCCGTCCACTCTCCTTCTCCCACCTGCTCTCCCTTTCTCTACTTCTTCTCACTGCTGGTGACATAGCCCCCAATCTTGGCCCCCCACAGATGGTACACGCTTCTTTATCACCCATTTATCACTCCGCACATACTAGTAGCTACCGCAATCTATCCAACATAAAAACCATTCCCCTCTCACCCACTCCACCGCCCCCTCTCTCTGGAGCGCTTTGGAATGCCCGTTCAGTGTGTAATAAACTGCACATCATTCATGATCTCTTTACCTCCAGCAATCTATCCTTTCTGGGCATCACCGAAACATGGGTGACACCCTCCAACTCTGCCTCCCCAGCTGCACTGTGCTACGGTGGCCTTCACTTCACCCACACTCCTCGCCCTGGCAATAGACAAAGTGGAGGAGTGGGCCTCCTTCTTTCTAACAACTGCAGCTTCACCACAATCCCACCTCTACCCTCCCTTGTCCTGCTTTCCTTTGAAGTGCACTCTGTCCGAATCTATTCGCCCTCCAACCTCCAAGTGGCTGTCATATACAGACCCCCGGGTGCTACCACTGCCTTCCTCGACCACTTCTCTGCCTGGCTTCTACACTTTCTCTCTGCTGACATTCCCACCATCATCATGGGTGACTTCAACATCCCCACTGACACCCGCCAATCAGCTTCTTCCAAACTCCTCTCCCTTGCTTCGTCTTTTGGCTTAACTCAGTGGTCCACCTCTGCCACCCACAAAGATGGACACACGCTAGACCTGCACCCGCCTCTGTTCCCTTTCTGACCTCACAACTTCCCCTCTCCCCCTATCTGACCACCATCTTCTGACCTTTTCAGCCCTGTCCTCCTCACCTGCCCCCCCTGTCCAGCACCTAGCACATCCCCGCAGAAACCTTGCACACCTCAACATGCACACCCTCTCCGACTCTATCCTTCTGCTGTCCTCCATACCGTCCCTCCACGACACAGACAGTGCCACCACTTTCTACAACACCACTCTCACATCAGCTATTGATTCAGTCGCTCCCCTTGTGCATGGCAGAGTGAGACGAATCAATAGACAGCCCTGCCACAACAACCTCACTAAAAAACTTCGGCAAAGGTCTAGGGCTGTAGAGCAGTGGTGGAAGAAAACGCACTCCCAGGAAGACTTCACCACATTCAAAAATGCAATTCACACATTTCGTTCTGTCCTCACCTCCGCTAAACACGATTACTTCAGAAACCTCATATCCTCTCTAACACACAACCCCAAACAGTTATTCAACACTTTCAACTCCCTCCTTCGCCCACCACTGCCCCCTCCAACATCCCTCATTTCTGCAGAAGACTTTGCCACTTATTTCGAAGAAAAAAATTGACCTAATAAGGCAGTCTTCTCTGCTCAGCCACCACAACCCCTTCATATAACTGACCACTGCCCCTCTCCCATAAACTTCCTCCCCACTATCACCGAAGGAGAGCTTGCACGTCTTCTCTCAAAAGCGCACCTCACCACCTGCGCACTTGACCCCATGCCATCCCACCTCCTCCCCAACCTCACCACCATCCTTATTCCAGCCTTAACCTATCTCTTCAACCTATCTTTAACGACTGGTACCTTCCCCTCTGCCTTTAAACATGCAACAGTCACACCTATCCTAAAGAAACCTTCCCTTGATCCAACCTCTACTACCAGCTATCATATCACTACTCCCACTTGCCTCAAAACTCCTGGAACAGCATGTCCGTGCTGAACTTTCCTCCCACCTCTCCTCTAACTCTTTGACAATCTACAGTCCGGCTTCCATCCACATCATTCTGCCGAATCTGCCCTGACTAAAATTACGAATGACTTACTGCCAAAGCTAACAAGCACTTCTCCATACTCCTACTTCTAGACCTGTCCTCAGATACCGTTGACCACTCCCTCCTATTACAGACCCTTTCTTCCCTTGGTGTCAGAGATCTTGCCCTCCTTGGATCTCTTCATACCTTTCAAATCACACTTTCAGTGTCTCCCACTCTCACACAACCTCTTCATCCCGCCATCTCTCTGTTGGCGTCCCTCAAGGCTCTGTCCTAGGACCCTTACTTTTTTCTATCTACACATTTGGCCTGGGACAACTCATAAAGTCCCATGGCTTACAATACCACCTATATGCCGACGACACCCAGATCTACCTCTCTGGCCCAGATGCCACATCTCTGCTGTCCAAAATCCAAAAATGTCTATCTGCTATATCCTCCTTCTTCTCCTCTCGCTTCCTAAAGCTCAATGTGGCCAAAACTGAACTAATCATTTTTCCTCCGTCTCACCTACACTCTCCACCTGATCTATCTATTACAATAAATAACACCATGCTCTCGCTAGTACCCAAAGTTTGCGGCCTCGGAGTAACCTTTGACTCTGCCTTATCCTTCATACCACACATCCAATCCCTCACCACCTCCTGTCGTCTTCAACTCAAAAATATCTCCAGAATCCGCCCTTTCCTCAATTTGCAATCTACTAAAATGCTAGTGCATGTCCTCATAATCTCCCGCCTCGACTACTGTAACATCCTCCTCTGTGGCCTCCCTGTCAACACGCTCGCCCCTCTCCAGTCCATCCTTAACTCTGCTGCCCGACTGATCCACCTCTATCCTCAATACTACCCCGCTTCTCCCCTCTGCATGTCCCTCCACTGGCTCCCAATCTTCCACCGTATCCAATTCAAACTACTATCACTGACCTACAAAGCTGTGCATAATCTCTCTCCTCCATATATCTCCGAACTAATCTTCCACTACACTCCAACACGTCACCTCCGGTCCTCCCAAGATCTCCTTCTCTCCTCCTCTCTCATTCGCTCCTCACGCAACCGACTCCAAGACTTCTCCCGAGCATCCCCAGTCTCCTGGAACTCACTGCCTCAACACGTCAGACTATCCCCTACCCTTGCAAACTTCAAACGGAACCTGAAAACCCACCTGTTCAGAAATGCCTACAATCTTCAATGAACTCACTGCCGCCCAACCACCGTGCGGAGCTGCCGCCCGACCACCATGTGGAGCTGCCGCACGACCACCGTGTGGAGCTGCCGCCCGACCACCATGCGGAGCTGCCGCCCGACCACCGTGCGGAGCTGCCGCCCAATCTACACCCCACCTACTGTCTCCTCCCCATAATTCTATAGAATGTAAGCCCGCAAGGGTAGGGCCCTCTTCCCTCTGTACTAGTCTGTCTACTGTAACTTGTATATGTATTTTGTATGTAACCCCCTTCTCATGTACAGCACCATGGAACTAATGGTGCTCTATAAAAAAAAAATAATAATAATAATAATAAAAATAGAATATCCAAAATAAAATCCAGAAAATCACATTGTATGAATTATATAAATTTATTTGCATCTTGCAGAGAGAAATAAATATTTGATCCCCTACCAACCATTAAGGGTTCTGGCTCCTACAGACCACTTAGACACTCCTAATCAACTCGTTATCTGCATTAAAGACAGCTGTCTTAAATTGTTACCTATGTAAAAGACTCCTTTCCACAGACTCAATCAGTCAGACTCTACCCTCTACAACATGGGCAAGACAAAAGAGCTTTCTTAGGATGTCAAGGACAAGATCATAGATCTGCACAAGGCTGGAATGGGCTACAAACCATAAGTAAGACGCTGGGTGAAAAGTAGACAACTGTTCTAAGAAAATAGAAGAAATACAAAATGAGTGTAAATTGACATTGATCTAGGGCACCATGCAAAATCTCACCTCATGGGGTATCCAGCATTATGAGGAAAGTGAGAGATCAGCCTAAAACTACATGATGGGAACTCGTTAATAATCTCAATGCAGCTGGGATTACTGTTACCATTACTGTTACTGTTAGGGTACCTTCACACTTAGCGATGCAGCAGCGATCCGACCAGCGATCTGACCTGGTCAGGATCGCTGCTGCATCGCTACATGGTCGCTGGTGAGCTGTCAAACAGGCAGATCTCACCAGCGACCAGTGAACAGCCTCCAGCCAGCAGCGACGTGCAAGCGACGCTGCGCTTGCACGGAGCCGCCGTCTGGAAGCTGCGGAGAGTGGTAACTAAGGTAAACATCGGGTATGGTTACCCAATGTTTACATTAGTTACCAGCGCACACCGCTTAGCTGTGTGTGCAGGGAGCAGGAGCCGCGCACACTGAGCGCTGGCTCCTTGCTCTCCTAGCTGCTGTACACATCGGGTTAATTAACCCGATGTGTAATGCAGCTACATGTGCAGAGAGCCGGAGCTGGCAGCACAGGCAGCGTGAGAGCTGCAGAGGCTGGTAACTAAGGTAAATATCGGGTAACCACCTTGGTTACCCGATGTTTATCTTGGTTACAAGCTTACCTCAGCTGTCAGACGCCAGCTCCTGCTCCCTGCTCGCTTCATTTGTCGCTCTCTCGCTGTCACACACAGCGATCTGTGTGTCACAGCGGGAGAGCGCTTTTGAAGAAAACGAACCAGGGCTGTGTGTAACGAGCAGCGATCTCGCAGCAGGGGCCAGATCGCTACTCATTGTCACACACAGCGAGATCGCTAATGAGGTCACTGCTGCGTCACAAAAAGCGTGACTCAGCAGCGATCTCGGCAGCGAGCTCGCTGTGTGTGAAGCACCCCTTAGTGTTAAGAAAACCATTGGTAACACATTACGCCGTAATGGCTTAACATCCTGCAGTGCCTGCAAAGTCCCACTACTCAAGAAGGCACATGTGCAGGATGATTCTGAGAGTGATTGGGAGAAAGTGCTGTGGTCAGATGAGACAAAAATTGAGCTCTTTGGCCTTAACTCAACTGCAGTTGGAGGAAGAGTAATGCTGCTTATGACCCAAAGAACATCATCCCTACTATCAAGCATGGAGGTGGAAAAATTATGTTTTGGGATGTTTCACTGCTAAGGGCACAGGACTTCTTCATGGCATCAATGGGACAATAGATGGAGCCATGTGCCATAAAATCCTGAGTGACAACCTCCTTCCCTCCACAGGATATTAAGAATTGGGCCTAGCTGTGTTTTCCAGCACGACAATGACCCAAAACATATAGCCAAGGCAACAAAGGAGTGACTCAAAAAGAAGCACATTAAGGTCATGGTGTGGCCTAGCCAGTCTCCAGATCTTAATCCCATAGAAAACTTATGTAAGGAGCTGAAGCTCCGAGTTGCTAAGCGACAGCCTCAAAATCTTAATGATTTAGAGATGATCTGCAAATAGGAGTGGACCAAAATTCCTACTGACATGTGCGCAAACCTCATCATCAACTACAAAAAAACATTTGACTGCTGTGCTTGCCAACAATGGTTTTGCCACCAAGTATTAAGTCTTGTTTGCCAGAGGGATAAAATACTTATTTCTCTCTTAAAAATTGCAAATTAATTTATATAATTTATACAATGTGATTTTCTGAATTTTATTTTGGATATTCTATCTCTCACTGTTAAAATTAACCTACCTTTAAAATTACAGACTGTTCATGTCTTTGTCAGTGTAAAAACTTTCAAAATCAGCAAGGGATCAAATAATTATTTCCCTTACTGTAGTTTTAATACCCCCATGGTTATTGCAAGGGCTGTCAGCCATGGAGAGGGTGTTCTATAAGTCTGCAGTCCTATATGCAGCAAGTTGGAATAGTATATTCCGTCTTTCATTGCCAACATTATCATTATCAGCAAATTGTGCGTGTTGCACCCCGGGACAGCCGAGCTGGTCCGTGGCTTGAGGGGTCCTGGACCCGGGGCATCGTCGAACAGTTTTAAATGAAAATAAAAATAAAGTCCGACTACGCCATTCACGGTTTGCTGCCAGGCATAGTTGGGCCGCTGCTGCGGGTTCCCACTGGGGATGATGGATGGGGGTAGTGTGGATGGTCGAGCCCTCCGCGAGCAGGGCTTTTCCCCAGGGGTACGTGAAGGGTTAATGTGGAGGCGCAGCGCAATGAAGCAGTCCAGACAGAGAGTGCAGTTTGATTGTCTTTACTTACTGGCTTCACGCCCTGGGGACATACTGGATCTCAGGTGCGCCCGTGTCCCTGATTGCTGTGCCAGCCAACCTGGTGCCACTCTCCACCTTTGCACTCTGGTGTATGTGGGTCCTCCCTGGCGTGGAGCACTTGAAGGTCCTCCTGGTGTCTGGGTCCTGCCACAGGCAGCTTGGACTATTTAAGAGAATATGTCCCGGTCCCCTCTTTGCTGCTGATGCCTCGGACGTTAGTGGTGGCAGATGAGTCCTGGAAACCCACCCACCTGGCAGAGTTAACAGATGGCTTGAAGTCCTGGTCTGTTCTGGGATCTTCACCCTATGTGTGCAAAGTACTGTAAGCCCTGTATGTCCACCCCTGTCACTCTCCCCGGATCCCAGCGCCGCCTGTCACTCAACGCTCCGGTCCCCGGTCCTCCTGCCCACGGCTGCTCCTCTCAGTCCCCCTCCTGTGCGTCCTCTGTGCCTCCCATCCGCCGCTCTTGGCGTCCCGCTGCGACCCAGGACTCTGTGCCTGGCTCCCCTGAATCTCCTTCACCTTGCTCTCTGCTTCCTGCACTGGTCTCCAGCACTCGGGCCTCGCGCATGCGCATTAGGGCACGGGCGCGCTCACTCAACTCTTCTTAAAGGGCCAGCGTCCCGGGAACAGGATATGGCTGATTACAGGTACATGGTATATTAGACTTCCTTTTCCATGTGGGCGTTGCCTGTTCAATGTGTTCCTGTAGCTAGGTTATCAGGTTCCTCTGTCTTGTGTACTCAGATTATCCCTGTCTCCTCCGCAGTGCCCGTCTGCTGTCCCAACTGTCTCCAGCTTGCCGGTTTCCCAGGAGGTGTTCCGGTGACTGTCTGCTGTGGATCCCGCCATCTTCCGTCAGCTTGAACCCGTCACTGATTCTGGGTTCCACCTGGATACTTCAGCCTGCACATCCCGCTGGATCCGGACCCCGTCTGCTATTACTACTCGGCACCTGTACCCGGTTCCAGTCATTCGCCCTGCCCACGGTTCTCGTTGAACTAATAGTCATCTCCCGTGCAAACTTCTGAAGGACCCGTACTCCGTACCCCTAGTGTTTTGGCTACCGTGCATCTAGGCCCTCTGGTGGGGTGATCGGACAGTCCCTGTATAGGGGTTAGCTCCGGGTTGCCTCTCTGGGGGAGTCCGGTGCACGGTCCCGTGGATCGACTTCCAGGACATTACAGTTTGAACAGGCCATGGATTCCGCCGGAGCACAGGCGTCCCAGCTTTCCGGATTACAACAAGAACTGGTACGACAACTCGAGACCCAATCTCGCATGCAGGCCTTTATGTCATCAGTGGACACCCGTCTGAATAATCTCCAAGCAACAGCCACACCCCTGTCGGATCAGAACACAGCAGCAGCTTCCGTAGTGGCTTCCCCTTCAATCTCGAGACTCCGCTTAGCTTCTCCGCCCTGGTACGCCGGGGACCCCAAGACCTGTAGAGGTTTTCTAAATCAATGCTCGTTGCATTTCAAGTTGCTTCCACACCTCTTTGCCTCTGATCAAGCAAAGGTGGCCTTTCTGATGTCCCATCTGGAGGGTGAAGCATTGGCCTGGATAAATCCCTTGTGGGAGAAGGAAGATCCGGTGACTACCAACATCTGGGGATTCCTTGAGGCCTTCCGTAACACCTTTGATGAACCAGGACGGACCACCACGGCCGCCTCTTCGCTCCTCCAGCTACACCAAGGAACCCTAATGGTTAGCCAGTACGCCATCCGGTTCCGTAGACTTGCCTCTGAGTTAGGATGGAACAACGAGGCATTGACAGCAGCCTTCTGGGAGGGTCTCTCGGGCCGCATCAAGGATGAGTTGGTCAGTCGTGATGTTTCTCCTACCTTGGATGGTCTGGTCTCTCTAGCAACCTGGATTGATCTCCGTTTCCAGGAGCAGTCCAAGGAAGTATCCCGGGAGAGGCGATCGACACGTCACGCCTCCACTCCGCAGAGGTCCATCGTTCCTCAGTCAGTGCCACCCGGCAACTCTACTCCTATGCAAATTGATTGTCTCAGACAAGCCGAGCAATGCCGAGCAGAGTGGCTCGCCAAGGGTCTGTGCTTCTACTGTGGAAGCGGTACACACCTGCTTCGTTCCTGCTCCGAGAAGCCGGGAAACTCCAAAGCCTAGGGTTGGTAGGAGAGGCCACCCTAGGTACCAGAACCCTCTCAGACCCGGTTATACTGACCATCCAAATGATGACGGAGGAGACCCGGTTCATGGCAGAGGCGTAACTTGATTCGGGGGCAGCGGGGAATTTCCTCCAAAAGGCTACGGTGGACAAATACCGGATACCTGTCATCCCGCTTTCAAAACCCCTTGAGATCACTTCCGTGGATGAGAAACCCCTATCCGAATCCATGTTGTTTATCACCAAACCCGTGGAACTCCGTGCTCTACATACCGAAAGGATTGCTCTATATGTTCTCCCGAAACTGGCTCACTCACTCCTGCTGGCCATACCCTGGTTACAACTACATGAACCTGTCGTCAGTTGGCGCTCTGGAGAGATTACTCGTTGGTTCCAGTCTTGTCACGAGAACTGTCTGCAGTCTGTACGGCCTGTCCATCAGTCTCCAGCACCAGAGTCCCTCCGGGACTGCCTTCCGCATATTGGTCTTTTGTGGATGTTTTTGACAAGAAGGAGGCAGAGGTGTTACCGCCACATCGACCCTACGACTGTGCCATCGACTTGCTGCCGGGCACGACTCCTCCCCATGGACGGATCTATCCCTTATCCCCTGCCAAGACTCAGGCCATGTCGGACTACATTGCAGATAACCTGGCAAGGGGGTTCATCAGGAGAGCCTTGTCTCCCGCAGGAGCCGGGTTTTTCTCCGTCAAGAAGAAAGAAGGTGACGTACGCCCCTGCATCGACTACCGGGGCTTGAACCAGATCACAGTAAAAAATAAATATCCCCTTCCTCTCATCCCAGAGCTATTCGGGGGGGCCCGTATCTTCTCCAAACTTGACCTTCGCAGAGCTTACAACGTGGTCCATATTCGCCCGGGAGACGAATGGAAGACGGTATTCAACACCCGTGACGGGCACTACGAATACTGTGTGATACCCTTCGGTCTCTGTAACACCCCGGTTGTCTTCCAGGAACTGGTGAATGATGTTTTTAGGGATCTTCTCTACGTCTGTGTGGTCATGTATCTGGACGATATTCTGGTCCATTCACAGGACTTGCCGACCCACAGGAAAAACGTGCGACTTGTTCTGCAAAGGCTTAGGGAGAACCGTCTGTACTCCAAGTACGAAAAATGTGTGTTTGAACGGTCGTCCCTTCCCTTTCTTGGCTACATGATTACCGACACGGGCCTGCAGATGGATCCCGAGAAGGTGTCTTCTATCCTCAAGTGGCCTCCCCCCTCCGGACTGAAAGCCATCCAATGCTTCCTAGGCTTTGCCAATTATTATCTCCAGTTCATCCCCCACTTCTCTGCTCTGACGGCGCCTCTCTCTGCCTTGACCAAGAAGGGAGCCAACCCGAAAGACTGGTCCCCTGAGGCCGACGCCGCTCTCTGTTCCTTGAAACGGGCGTTTGCCTCCTCTCCTGTTCTCCACAGACCGGAGTTGAACCGACAATTCACCTTGGAGGTGGACGCCTCCTCCTCAGAAGTCGGGGCCGTACTCATGCAGAAGTCGTCCACCGGGAAGTTGGTCACCTGCGGCTTCTTCTCCAAAAGCTTCTTGGCACCGGAACGCAACTATACCATTGGTGATCGGGAGCTCCTGGCTGTCAAGCTGGCTCTGGAGGAATGGCGTTACCTGTTGGAGGGTGCGGTATACCCGGTTATCATCTACACCGACCATAAAAACCTGGAGTATCTGCGATCCGCTCGAAGACTGAACCCGCGACAAGCCCGTTGGTCCCTGTTCTTTGCCTGGTTTGACTTCCAAACTACATTTCCGGCCCGCAGATAAGAACATGTGGGCTGATGCCTTGTCCCGGTCCTTCATTCTGGTAGAGCAAGAGGAAGAGACGAACCAGTCCATCATCTGTCCCAGTAAGGTCATCCCGGTGGCTCCCGTTACCCTGGCACAGATCCCCCCTGGGAAGACCTTCGTCACGGAGACCAACAGATTAAAGGTCCTTCAATGGGGGCATTCTTCGAAAGTGGCCGAACATGCCAGTCAGAAGAAAACGTGGAACGCTATTGTCCGTCACTATTGGTGGCCGTCTCTCTGTAAGGATGTCGTCTCCTTTGTCTCCACTTGTCCATCCTGTGCCCGGAACAAGATGCCCAAACACCTGCCCTATGGCTGTCTCCTGCCTCTGCCGATTCCCTCCGTTCCATGGCAACACATTGCCATGGATTTTATCACGGACTTGCCTTTGGCTTCTGGATGTATGGTCATTTGGGTCATGGTGGACCGATTCTCGAAGATGGCTCATTTCGTCCCCATGGTCGGCCTACCCTCTGCCCAGGAACTCGCCGATGCTTTCATTTAGCATATCTTTCGCCTGCACGGCTTTCCCTTGCATATTGTGTCCAACAAGGGAACTCAGTTCACCTCCCGCTTCTGGAGGGCGCTCTGTAAACATCTGGGCGTGTCCCTGGACTTTTCCTCGGCCTACCATCCCCAGTCTAATGGCCAAGTCGAACGTGTCAACCAGGTCCTGACCTCCTTCCTTCGACACTTCGTCAACGTCCATCATGATGACTGGTCCACGCTACTCCCTTGGGCTGAGATCTCCCATAATCATCACGTCAGTAAGTCCTCCTCCAGCTCTCCCTTCCATATTGTCTACGGTCTTCAGCCTTCCGTCCTATTACCGGTATCCTCTACTTCTGATGTTCCTGCTGCAGATGCCCTGTCCAGAGACTTCTCTAATATATGGAGTACTGTTAAAACCTCCCTTGAACGTGCTTCCGCCAAGATGAAGAAACATGCGGACAAGAGACGCCTTGATCCTCCTCGCTTCTCTCCTGGGGATTTGGTGTGGCTTTTCTCCAAATACGTCCGGTTGAAGATGCCATCTTACAAGTTGGGTCCGTGGTACATCGGTCCTTTCAAGGTCATCAACCGGATCAACGAGGTCTCCAACAAACTGCGGCTCCCAGCCACAATGCGGATCCCTAACTCCTTCCACGTGTTCTTGCTCAAGCCAGTCATCCTTGGTCCCTATTCCTCTGATACCGGTACTCCTCCTCTTATCGCTGACGACAATGTGTATGCGGTAAGAGACATAGTGGCCATGAAGAGAATGCGGGGTAAGCAGTTCTTTCTTGTTGATTGGGATGAATACGGTCACGAAGACCAGTCCTGGAAACCCCGGGAGAACATTGCTGCTCCTCTGCTAGACGACTTCTTGTCCCGGTTGCGGGGAGGGGGCGTAAAGGAGGGGTACTGTCACGCTCCCTGGATCCCGGTGCTGCCTGTCACTCACCGTTCTGGTCCCCGGTCCTCCTGCCCGTGGCTGCCCCTCTCACTTCCCCTCCTGTGCGTCCTCTGTGCCTCCTGTCCTCTGCTCTCGGCGTCCCGCTGTGATCCAGGACTCTGTGCCTGGCTCCTGCATTGTGCATTGGGTAGGCTAGGCAATTGTCTATGGGTTCTGGGTATTACCATAGGATTGGCAGATACTTCACTCACAGATTCTGTAGAGTCTGGAACATTCTCTTCCACATCTTCTTGTGCTTCTGCATGCTGTGGAAATGTAAGCACTTATACCACTATTGCTCCGTGATACTGAGGCCAATCTGCTAGAAGGTCACCTAATACCGTTTGGATCATTTTCTTCTCTTCAACTGGTACAGATGGACATGGAGTCTTCGCTGTAAATGTCCACTGTTCTGGACACCTCTTAAGATGGTCTCTGGAAACTGTTGTAGTTTTTCCTTCGTCCTTACTAATGACGCAAGTGTTTCTGTTGTCAAAGTTTGGCGGTTGTACTGTGTAAGGTTCTGCTTCCTATTGGTCATCTAGCTTATGGGTTATCCTTTTTCTCTTCAAAACAACTTGTCCAGGAGTTAAAGACATTGTAGGAGCATTTTTATTGTAGTCCTCTTCTTGCTTTGCTCTGTTCTGGTTCAAACTTTTTTCCACACACTCTTGGACGCGTCTGTATTGTTCTCGATGTGCAGAATCTCAAATAGCATTTGGTACATTAGTACTTGAAGGTTCAATTCTCATTTCCAGATCAATTGGCAATTTTCCTGGTTTTGCCCTCATGAGATAGGCTGGTGAGCAATTGGTAGAGCTCACAGGGACGTTAATGTAGATATCCACGAGATCAGGCAGTTTTTCAGACCACAAAGCCTTCTCTTCTACTGGTACAGTCTTCAGCAATTCAATGACAACCTGATTCGTTCTCTCGCACATACCATTTGTCTAAGGATGATACGGGGTAGTTCGTATCTTTTTACAACCATATAGGTGACAGAATTCTTGGAAGATTTCTGCTTCAAAAGCCATTCCTTGATTCGTCAGTACCTGTTCAGGGTAGCCATGAGGTCTGCAAAAGTAGGTTTGGAATGTTTTTGCAGCTGTTTGTGTAGTCAGGTCTTTCACTGGTACCACAACAAGGAACCTGGAGTAATGGTCTACCATGGTTAGAGCATAAGTGTAACCACTTCGGCTTGGCGTCAATTTGATATGATCCAAGGCCACCAGTTCCAAGGGCTGTTTAGTAATAATGGGCTGTAATGGTGCTTTCTGGCTACCATGGTCTCTTCTCCTCAAGCTGCAGGGTCCACAATTTTTACACCAATCTTTGATGGTTCTCCTCATTCCAACCCAAAGAAACCTGTCACGCAGGAGTACTTCAAGTTTCTTCCACCCGAAGTGTCCGGTTCGGTTATGGTATGCTTCCAACACCATTGGGACATCTCTCTTCGGCACTACTATATGATACATCAATTACTGGGTTTTTGGGTTGATAAAACGCTTGCACAGCTTTTCCTGATGAAGAAACAGCTAACCTCTCACTTTCCACAGTTGTTGTGCTTCTTGAGGTGCATCTGCCTCCATATGAGCATTTGGTTGGGTTATCAGTTCCTTGACCATGAAAACAGCTGGATCACTGTCATGAGTCTACTACCATTGATTTACCATTGGTAAGGGATTCAAGACTCCTTCTGCATCTCTGCGGTGAGTTTGCTGACACTGTCATGGTTTCAGGTGATGAAAGGCGGGCAACTCAATTTCTTCCAGCTCCTCTTCATCTCTCCCATCATCTAGCAAGTTTGGCATTCTGGACAAGGCATCTGCATTGCCAATCTTGCGCCCAGCTCGGTACTTGATTGTAAAGTCATAGTTCACTAGTCTAGCTACCCAGCATTGTTCCAAGGCACCCAGCTTTGCAGTGTCGAGGTGTGTCAGGGGATTGTTATCCATGAACACTGTGCATTTGGCAGCTGCTAGGTAGTGTTTGAATCTTTCTGTTACTGCCCACTGCCCAGACAAAGGCCAGAAATTCCAACTTGAACGAGCTATAATTAGCTGGATTTCTTTCTGTATGACGAAGCTTAATGCTGGTGTAACGCCCCTGTAAATGGGTCGTTACAGGGTATTAAATGTTACCCCATTTTTCCCGGGCAGGAGGAAGAAGAGTCCCCACAACACACACTCACATCACACTGGCAGGAAGGAGTTAATAGCTTTTGCAGCATGAAGTTTTGAGTCCACGACTCATCCTGTCTTGTTAATGAGCAGGTGGCTGGACACAGGCAGGTCCCCATGACAACCAAGAGGAGGGGGGCCTGAATAGGAGTGAGTTTATTGCAGAACACACAGAAAGTTTGTCAGAATGTCAGAGGCTGCAGAGGAGTGCAGACGTCCAGAGAACAGCTCCTGTTGAGGAGATGCCACGAGACCAGGGCTGATAACACCTAGAGGACGGGAATGGAGCTGAGGACTGGGGTTCCCTAGAGAAAGTTGTACTCGGTGGCGGTTGTTTTAGGTCTGCTACCGGGGATGAGAGAGACAGAGAGGCGGCGAGTTCCCAAGATGCTCTATGCCACGGGGACGGCACTAACGCACCAAAAGGGAGAGACCCCCAGAACACCTCACCGGACATCCCTTCCTCCTACCTGCCCAGGACCGACCAAAGGCTACAGGCGGCGAGGACCAGCACCCGGGTGCGATGTGAAACGGACTTTAAATAAAGAGCAACTGGAACCGCACACCTTGACTGCTGTGAGTAATGCCGCCGCACTGTGCCCCCGGTGTCCCTGAGGACTGTTGCCCTGGGTCTCATTAACCTCCCGGGGCTCCCCCGCTCCACCCGTGGGGAACGATTCCATCCGGCTGCCCGTAACACCTGCCCCGGGGAGAGACCGCGCAGCGGCGGCTGAACACCTGGCCGCAAACCACGGGTGGCGCTGCAAGCATCCCCCGTCCCCGTCCCGTACCGTTTCCTGGGGCAGAGTGATGGCAAGGCCCCCCCCCAGGGACCCCGTTACCCTCTTTCCGTCCCCCTTGTAACACCGGACTGACGGTCAGACTTTCCTTTTATTGAAACCCGCCGGGGGTCACGGAAGCCAGATCGGGCCACTCACAGCCTGACCCTGAATACCACCGGCCCGGTGACCGTGCAAGCCCTGCAAGCCCCAGCGTGGGTGTCTCAATGTGGCACTGCGAGCAGGGTCTGAACAAGACCCAGTAACGCCGGGTGACGCGTGCCTTGTGTTTACCATCTGCAAAATTGGATTGTCTAACATTTATTTTGGTGCCCGCGGCTGCGGGTATGCGACAATAGGACTTGGACTGTACAATGGCGTCCATTGAGAATGGGATGGGTGCCTTGCGTACCAACAAGGACTAGACTGGCCCGCCCTTCGTGGGTGGGGCTACAGCGGGGTGTGAAAATCCGTGCCCGCCCCTTTGTTGGACACTTGCTAGGAGCCAGGAACCCTGCCTCCCCAGGCCCAGGAGAAGATGGGGAGATGATATGGACTGCCCAGGTGCGAGCTTTGGCGAGTGGTGGCCAGAGGGGTGAACCTGGCACCACAGCCCGTACCGGGATTTGGACTACTGAGCTTTTTCCCTAACCCTGGGTACCTGGAGGGCCCTGGAGCGTCGTAAGGAGGCCTGCTCCCGAAAGTTTAAATGTTTTTTTTATCTATATGCAAATGTTTCTTTTTCCATGCTTTTCTTCTCTTCCTTCTTCTTTTTCCTCCTGCCTCTTCCTATCCTTTATTGGGTCCCGGTAAAAGGGATGTGTTAATGTGTTTACCTATGAAAAGGTTTTTTTGCGGTGTTGTTTGTTGTCGCAACTTCGGAGTGTTGCGTTTTTGGTCTGGAGGAGTGTAACACCCCTGTAAACGGGTCGTTACAGGGTATTAAATGTTACCCCATTTTTCCCGGGCAGGAGGAAGAAGAGTCCCCACAACACACACTCACATCACACTGGCAGGAAGGAGTTAATAGCTTTTGCAGCATGAAGTTTTGAGTCCACGACTCATCCTGTCTTGTTAATGAGCATGTGGCTGGACACAGGCAGGTCCCCATGACAAACAAGCGGAGGGGGGCCTGAATAGGAGTGAGTTTATTGCAGAACACACAGAAAGTTTGTCAGAATGTCAGAGGCTGCAGAGGAGTGCAGACGTCCAGAGAACAGCTCCTGTTGAGGAGATGCCATGAGACCAGGGCTGATAACACCTAGAGGAGGGGAATGGAGCTGAGGACTGGGGTTCCCTGGAGAAAGTTGTACTCGGTGGTGATTGTGTTAGGTCTGCTACCGGGGATGAGAGAGACAGAGAGGCGGCGAGTTCCCAAGATGCTCTATGCCACGGGGACGGCACTAACGCACCGAAAGGGAGAGACCCCCAGAACACCTCACCAGACACCCCTTCCTCCTACCTGTCCGGGACCGACCAAAGGCTACAGGCGGCGAGGACCAGCACCCGGTTGCGATGTGAAACGGACTGTAAATAAAGAACAACTGGAACCGCACACCGTGACTGCTATGAGTAATGGCGCCGCACTGTGCCCCCGATGTCCCCGAGGACTGTTGCCCTGGGTCTCATTAAACTCCCGGGGCTCCCCCGCTCCACCCGTGGGGATCGATTCCATCCGGCTGCCCGTAACACCTGCCCCGGAGAGAGACCGCGCAGCAGCGGCTGAACATCTGGCCGCAAACCACGGGTGGCGCTGCAAGCATCCCCCATCCCCATCCCGTACTGTTTCCTGGGGGAGAGCAATGGCAAGCCCCCCCCAGGGACCCCATTACCCTCCTTCCGTCCCCCTTGTAACAGCGGACTGACGGTCGGACTTTCCTTTTATTGAAACCCGCCGGGGGTCACGGAAGCCGGATCGGGCCACTCACAGCCTGACCCCGAATACCACCGGCCCAGTGACCGTGCGAGCCCTGCAAGCCCCGGCGTGGGCGTCTCACTGGCGTATGCAATTACACGTTCCTTGCCCCTCTGTACTTGCGACAACACGGCTCCCAGTCCCACATTGCTAGCATCGGTATACAGCACGAATGGCAGATTGCAATCAGGGTAGGCCAGGATTTCTTCACCCGTTAGTGCCTTTTCATGAGGTTGAAAGATTCTTCTTCCTTGTCTCATCATTGGAATGGATGGTTGGAGGCCTTGCCTTTTGTTTTCTGGCATATCAGGAGATCCTGCATAAGTGCCGCCATCTTGGTGTAGCCTGGAATAAACCTCCTGTAGTATCCCACCAGACCCAAGAACTGACGTACTTCTTTGACAGTGGTGGGCCTAGGCCAATTCTTGATAGCAGTGACCTTATCCATATCTGGTGCTATGCCTTCTGCACTGACTACATGTCCAAGGTACTGAGCCTTGGGTTTCAGTAGGTGACATTTGGAAGGTTTTAGCTTCATTCCGTACCTTGACAATACTTCAAATACCTCAGCCAGGTGTTTCAGGTCCTCCTCATAGATCTTGGAGTACACGATGAAATCATCCAGATAAAGTAGCACTGTCTTGAAGTTGCCGTGTCCCAGGTAGCATTCCATCAGCCTTTGGAAGGTCCCAGGAGCGTTGCAAAGTCCAAATGGCATTCTGTTGAACTCACATAGTCCCATGAGCGTTGCAAATGCAGTCTTTTCCCGATCTTCCTCTGCTACGGAGACCTGCTAATACCCACTGGCAAGATCCAAAGTAGAAAAGCAGTTAAAAGCTTTTAATGCAGCTAAGGATTCCTCTATGCGTGGTAAAGGGTAAGCATCTTTATGTGTTATGTGGTTTATTTCCCTGTAATCTACACACATTCTCCTTGTACCATCTTTTTTCTTTACCAAGACCAGTGGAGCTGCCCAGGGGCTACAACTGTCTCTAATAAACCCAGCCTCCTGCATGTTTCTCAATATCTCTTTTGCACGCTGGTAGTGTGCTGGTGGGATAGGCCGATACCGCTCTATAATGGGGGGGACTCCTTCCTCTGTCACTTCCTTTCTCCGACTGACTAGCCACACTTCCCAGGGCACTATCTCCTCCCCCAGGTCTGGTCTCCTCCTCCCCAGTTGGCTGCCTGTTATCTAACAGTGCCCAGCCCTGTCATCTGGCTGAGTTTCCCAGCCGGGTACAGAGAGTGTAAATGTCCTGGTGTGCTACTGTGTTTGTAGTGAATGGCACAGTCATGTAGGACCTTAGCTGTTACCTTATTTTTACCTTATTTTTGTGACACCTGGTTACCGCAGGGGCGTCACACACCTGGTGCAACAGTATCTCTTCTGTGTGATCGGAGCAGAAAGGATAGCCTTTACTCACCACATCCGTTATTGAACATTGGGCATTCATAACTAAGTCCCCTATTCATCAATTGTTTTTCTTGTTTTTTATATCTAAAGGAAAAATTTGGTATTCTAGAATACAAATGCTCTGCATATTCTGATATTTGGATGTCACTTTCTTGAAGACATATTAGCGGGTCATTTAACTTCTACTTCATATATTATGTAGCCTGTTTGTTGATAGGAATAAGTTTAATAATATAAATTAGACACATGACATTTATTCTCTGTTACTATGACAACACTTATAACTGTGTGTTTATACCAAAAAGAAATAGAGATCCATACATTAATTTTCAAACAAGCTAAAGCACCTTAATTAGAAAACAAATGTATAGACTACCCACAGTGGTTTAGGAATGAAAAGATAAAGAATATCTAGTTAAAAAAAAAGTTGTAACTCAATGTGTTTCCTCTGCCCTTGGGCAAGCTGAACCATGCTGCTGTTTGTTCTTGCTTTGAAGGGTTTTTTTTAAGCTTTATGGCACATTTTAATTGATATCCCAGCTAATTACTTACTTTGTATGCCTATGCTATGTACAACTGAGCATTTTTTCCAAACCAGCAAAACCACATGCTGAATACACCCACAAGCCATAACATTAAAACTTTCTGCCTATTAATGGCATCTAATGTTGCACAAAATTTTGAAGGTGTCCTCTGCTATTTATCACCAATACAATAGTACCGTGTTTTTCCAAAAATCAGACACTGTCTTATATTTTTTTTGCCCCCCCAAAAGAGCACTAGGGCTTATTTTTGGAGGAGGACTTGTTCTTGGAGAAACATGGTTGGGGGTAAATTTACCCCCCAAAAAAGTAGACCCCCCCCACTTCCCAGGAGATACTTACAAGACCCAGACATCTGCGTGGCTTCCAGGTACTCCTGTGATCTCTCTCCAGACCATCAGTCAAAAGGTGGTCCCATACAAGTTAGACCTTCATTTGAACCCATAGATATTGGCATGTTTGGCTATCAGAAGTCTAATGTGTATGGGGGCCTTTACTTTCTTCCATTATACTTTTGTAAGCAATTTAAGGGTAAATAGGGCACGGCATTGGCACTATGAGTAGTGATGCATAATTCTTAGAATTTCAATTGGCATTGTTCTACACTATAAGCATTCTCTGGTGAATGACCGCAATAGAAAAATCCGAAAAATCGCTTTTTAGCAAATTTGCCAAGTCAAAACAGGTGTCATATGCTCCGATTTGTTTTCGTTGACTAAATGAAAAAATAATAAAACACAAATACACAATTCTTACTAAAATAGTAAGATAGAAACAAATAATACTTAGAGAGATCTCAATAATCAACTTTACTGTCTGCACAATTTGTAAGACTGTATATTATTAAAGCATTGCCATTTAAACATGTTATTTGAGGCAAGTAGTGTGCGCCTCCATGTGCACATCACCCTGATCTCTCCCCAGTCAGGTACTGGAATAAGATTTGTGGTGTAGTGAACATCACTACTCATCATGAATTTTAGGAGCAGGTGTTACCACGCCCCATCATGCCTCCATCCCGCCCCAACTCCACCCACTTTCACAGAGCTGTGCAAAACAGTGTGAAAGCGCAAAAAGTCGGAAAAAAGTTTCACGTTGCGCCAAAATTTTGTGAATTTTCAAAGATTTTTACTCCAGAATTTTGCCAAAAGCTTTGATGAATCAGGGTTACAAAATCTAATTGATCAAGTCATGATTATTTACTGCCAGATCCCATATGAAGGCTCTTCACGTCTCCCTGTAAAATCAGAATATATACAGTAGGTACATTATAGATTATATGCCTCTCCATATAAGCAATATTCCAGGTTCTCATAAAATATAGGCTTAGAATAATGTTATATAATGTAGGCAAATTTAAAAAAAAAGATGAATCGAACTGTAAATTTAGGCATGAAAACTAATATAATAATAATGGGATAATGGTCAGACGTAACATTTTTGTGTGTACTTCTTCCCAAAATAGCACTTGTTTCTTGAACAATAATGTCCATTCTACTAAAAATAGTTTTGACTGATGATCTGAATGTTGTTCTCAAACCAAAAAAGGTTAGGCACTTTTATAATCTATGGAATCTTGTAAGTCTTTACTCAGCTTTCATGAATAGCCTTGGCAGAAGTAATTGCCACCTAGCATGTTCCAGACAACACTTAAGGTACCGTCACACTAAGCAACTTACCAGCGATCCCAACAACGATAGGGATCGCTGGTAAGTTGCTAGGAGGTTGCTGGTGAGCTGTCACACTGCCACGCTCCAGCGATCCCACCAGCAACCTGACCTGGCAGGGATCGCTGGAGCGTGGCTACACGAGTTGCTGGTGAGCTCACCAGCAACCAGTGACCAGCCCCCAGCGCCGCGTGGAAGATGCTGCGCTTGGTAACTAAGGTAAATATCGGTAACCAACCCGATATTTACCTTGGTTACCAGCGCACGCAGCTACACGTGCAGAGAGCAGGGAGCAGCGTACACTGAGCGCTGGCTCCCTGCTCTCCTAGTGCAGCACACATCGGGTTAATTACCCGATGTATGCTGCAGCTAAATGTGCACAGAGCAGGGAGCAGCGCACAATGCTTAGCGCTGGCTCCCTGCTTTCCTAGCTACAGCACACATCGGGTTAATTAACCCGATGTGTCCTGCAGCTACATGTGCACAGAGCAGGGAGCAGCGCACACCGCTTAGCGCTGGCTCCCTGCTCTCCTAGTTACAGCACACATCGGGTTAATTAACCCGATGTGTCCTGCAGCTACATGTGCACAGAGCAGGGAGCAGCGCACAATGCTTAGCGCTGGCTCCTTGCTCTCCTACTTACAGCACACATCAGGTTAATTACCCGATGTGTGCTGCAGCTAAATGTGCACAGAGCAGGGAGCAGCGCACACTGAGCGCTGGCTCCCTGCTCTCCTACTTACAGCACACATCGGGTTAATTACCTGATGTGTGCTGCAGCTACATGTGCACAGAGCAGGGAGCAGTGCACAATGCTTAGCGCTGGCTCCTTGCTCTCCTAGCTGCAGGACACATCAGGTTAATTAACCCGATGTGTCCTGCAGCTAGCTACATGTGCACAGAGCAGGAGCTGGCAGCACAGGCAGTGAGAGAGGCTGGTATCGAAGGTAAATATCGGGTAACCAAGGACAGGGCTTCTTGGTTACCCGATGTTTACATTGGTTACCAGCCTCTGCAGAAGCCGGCTCCTGCTGCCTGCACATTTAGTTGTTGCTGTCTCGCTGTCACACACAGCGATCTGTGCTTCACAGTAGGACAGCAACAACTAAAAAATGGCCCAGGACATTCAGCAACAACCAACGACCTCACAGCAGGGGCCAGGTTGTTGCTGGATGTCACACACAGCAACATCGCTAGCAACGTCACAAAAGTTGTTCGTTAGCAGCGATGTTGCTAGCGATGTTGCTTAGTGTGACGGGGCCTTTAGTTCTTCACTATTTCTCTCCTATATAGGTAATTGTTTTGTGTTGCTGGGACCCCTGGGTTGCATCTGCTGGTAGATGGCACGAGTTGACAGTGGGATGTCAACAAGTTGGGTGAATGCCAGAGAAGTGGAATCCATGGCAGAATTAGTAGGCAGTGGTGTGGAAGATAGCTGGGATCAAGTCCAAATAACCAGAGGAAATTGGCAGGTAAGAAAAAGCTTAAAACAGTCCAAAATCAAGTCCAACAAAGCCTAATAAGCATCCAAGGAGTGTAAACATAAGAGAAGTTGTCAAATGAGCCAGATCAGAATATCAAATGAGCAGTAATACAAAGTCATTACTGACACTAGTATAATGACATATAGGGATCTATTTTGGCCACTGAACAAAGTCTTGCTAGTGGTCCTGCTGATTGATCCTGCCATTGGCTAGAAGCTAAAAATAATCAGAATGTATTAACAAAATGGTTTGGCCTAGCAGGAAGTATCAGAAGTGGGCTTAGCTAAGTAGACTGAAGACTGCCCAGATCAATAGAAATGGAAGGGGTAGTGGAAGAGAGGCAAAGGAGAAATCACAATCTTAGCTATCTGATAAGTTTACGATTATGGTACCATCTCCTCTGCCATCAGCGCTGCTCATGGCTATACCTGTCAACAAAGGCAGTTGGTGCTCAATGGTGCACAAGTATGTGACAGGCAGCTAAGAAATACATTACATGGCACATAAAGTTATCCACAATATATTCAACAGAATTTTCATTTTATTTATGTCCTACATTTTATTTCATATATAAAATCTGATTATATAACATTTTCCATGTTTATAATTTAGAGCAAAATATTGGCCTCATCTGACTTCTCTAGCTTTACACAAATGATCTTATATATAACACAAAAATCAAACATTGAAGTAGATAAAATAATGGACATATTTAAATAAAGTTTATTTAGTCTAATACAGTAATAATTCTGGATAGTTTCCTATGAGATAATAGTTTACACATGACTTTTCTGACATTTTCAGCATTTTTGTAATCTTAATAACTACCACAGTTTGCCTCCTTGAATTCTAAATACATATCAGAAATATTGAAATTATGTAAATATCTCTGCTTCAAGTGCTATGTCTCCTGCTATTCAGATAAGTAATCCTCCCACAGGAATCTAACACATGGAATTGCCAGCATCAATTTTATAAAGTGCTATTAATACAGTTTTAAATGAGAAATTCTTACTATACAGATATAATAAACAAAGTTCTAATCTATAACACTGGTCTACAAAAAAAAAAAGATTTCTGGCATGGACTTTAAGAACAGTTTTAGACTAATTTGAGGGTGCTGAATTCAAATCTGATCTCATAATTTCTCTATCACATCACGTTTTTGCACTATAGGTATATATCCCATTTTCATGAATTCCATGAATAATATAAGTAGTGTATCAAAAGTGCTGGTTTATACGGTTCACTAAGGTAAATTTAGTTTTCATTTAGTCTCCCAATAAATGTGAGAATATCTTTGTTTTCTTTGAACATGCATAATTTGTTATGATAAGAAAGTAAACAAACAGTTTTCAACGTATACAACAGTCGTGTGCAGGTACTGTTTTATTTATTGAAATTTTCAATTAATTTTGATATTTATAGGTTTTATCCTGCTGTTTTTCTGTTTTTTGTTTGTGAATCAATACCTAAGGTGTGGGGGGGCAGAAATTCAATGAACAACTCAGGTAGCTAACAACTGTTATCTTGTATTTCTCTGCAGGATGTTTTGCTGATCTAACAATGGCCTCTACATCTCGCAGAAGACAGTGCTCAAATGATCCAAATATTTTTTGTTACATCTGTGGAAACATTACTGTGAAGACTCAGAGTCGCAACATTACTGACTTTGTTAAGAGGGTGTATTTTGCGTACTTCAAAGTAAAACTTTGAGACCAAGACAAGCATTGGGCTCCTCACAAAGTGTGCAAAACCTGTATTCAGAGCTTGAGATCATGGTCTCAAGGAAAGAATGCTAAACTTCAGTTTGGAGTTCCTATGGTTTGGAGAGAACCAAGCAATTATTTAGAAGACTGCTATTTCTGCCTTGTCGATGTAAAAGGTTTCAATAAGCAAAACAAGCAATATTTGCAATACCCAAGTATCCCTTCAGCTATTCGACCAGTTGCCTATAGTGAAGACATACCTGTTCCAGAATATACTTTGCTTCCAGAAAATGACACAGATCTCTCCTCACATTGTTATACTGATGAAGAAGACAGTCCAGATATTTTTAAGCCATGTGATGAAGATTGTGACAAACCAATTCTGTTTACTCAGTCTGCTTTAAATGATCTGGTTAGAGATCTTTACCTACCAAAAAAGTCTGCTGAACTATTGACTTCAAAACTACAAGAGAATCGAATGTTGAAACCCGAAACAAGTGTCTCATTTTATTGTAACAGGGAAGCAGAACTGCGTAAGAACTTCCATTCAGCTGGCCAGCTTGTCTATTGTACTGATATTGAAGGGCTACTTCTATTTATGGGACTTCCAGCATATGATTCAAGGGATTAGAGGCTTTTTATTGATAGTTCCAAAAGACATTTAAAATGTGTTTTGTTACACAATGGAAATAAGTATGGCTCTGTACCAATAGGTCATTCTGTAAAACTTAAAGAAGAATGTAAAAAAATCAAGATTGTTCTAGAGAGGTTACAATGTAATGTTCATGGGTGGTTAATTTGTGTTGATTTGAAAATGGTTAACTTTCTTTTGGGTCTGCAAGGAGGGTACACAAAACACCCTTGTTTTCTATGCTACTGGGACAGTAGAGCTACAGCAGAGCATTGGGTGAAAACTGAATGGCCTCAGTGACAGAGTTTGGTATCTGGCAATAAGATTGTCATCCAAGATCCTCTAGTGGATAGGAAGAACATTGTCTTTCCTCCCTTGCACATAAAACTTGGATTGATGAAGCAGTTTGTCAAAGCTCTCAATCACAGTGGAGAATGCTTTAACTATATATGTTCAACTTGTCCTGGTCTTAGTGAAGAGAAGAAAAAGGCTGGAATAGTTTATGGACTTCAAATAAGAACACTTATGAGAGACCCAAATTTTATCACATCAATGAATGAGACAGAAGAAAGAGCTTGGAATGCATTTTGTAATGTGGTGTAGAATTTTCTAGGGAATAAGAAAGTAGACAACTATGAAGAGATTGTGGAAGAGCTACTAATGAGTCTGCGAAATCTTGGATGTAGAATGAGTATCAAGATTCACTATTTACACACCCATTTGGACTTTTTTTCCAGAGAACCTTGGGGATGTGAGCGAGGAACAAGGGGAGCATTTTCATCAGGACATTAAAACAATGGAAAAACAGTATCAAGGCTGGTGGGACTCACACATGATGGCTGACTATTGCTGGAGCTTGATGAGAGACAACCGAGAAGCTGTACATCACAGATCAGCCAAGAAAAGAAAGTTCAAATAACTGCCATTTGTCATTCATCTGTGTGCCATATATATGTGTTTTTATATTTTGTAGTTTAATTGTGTAAGCATATTTGATTTGCTGTACAGAGACTTTGTAATGTTTGTTATTCCTTGACTAAAAATATACAAAATGTAGTACCTAAAATCATGTGTTTTTATCATAAAACATTCAATGAGTAATTTTCATCAAAAATTGAAAATATCTCGAAATCCTGATGTGATAGCCAAACACGGATATCATATTCGTAATCAGCAGGCAAATTGACTTAAAATATGTTTTAAACCCTTTTGTCACAAAAATTGGGTTGACCAGTGTAATGCTAGTCTACAACAAATATACAAATCTGTACGTGTGAGTACTTAGAAACTGGCCATAAATTATATTGGACATGTTCACACTCACTATTTATGACAGTTGAGCATTTTTTTCCAGATATTTTACTGATTTTAAGAAACCTTCAATCTATCATAATTGTTATAGAGGTTCACCACAACTAGGATATTGATGAGCTATCATTAGCTCCTATTAAAATAAATATAAGCTCATCTTTGACAAACATTATTACGGTACTTTGTGGAACCAGCATAGGCGACACAATTACTTCACAATTGAGGATATTTATAATATTCCCCTTGTAGCCCATATATTAATACCACAGGTCTGCAAGGGTAAAATTGTTTGAAAAGTGACAGGGGAATTTTTTATACTTTCAATCGCTGAACTAAGTAAAAGTATCTAAAAAATTCTATGATATACAGTTTTTTCACAAACCATGACTCCATAGGCTGCCAAAAATATAGAATTCCATAGCATTCCAAAAAGCATTCCTTCCACACTTTTCTCAATGGGAGCAAGTAAAGACTATTGATTCATTCAATAAAAGTTTGAAAGCTGTGCTACTGCACAATGGCAGCAAGTATGATTCAGTGTCGGTAGAGCATTCTGTGCACGTGAAGGAAAGTTCTGAAATGTTATACAGTCCCTGACAGACGTTCTGTCACTTATCCATGTTATGTAAATAAAAGCTTATAACTTGACTTTAAATTCATCCATTGGTTTCATAAATTACTCTTTTGAAAGCTGAAACCCTCCCAAATTTGGTTTAGGTTATGAAAATAAAGTTGCTGCAAAGGTGAAATATTGATCATTTAATGAAGACAGAAAGGTCAGATTTTGGCATGACAAAAGTTTTGTCGCCCACAGAAAGTAATGTGAAATTCAAACAAATAATTAACTTCTAGTACAAAGATATGTTGCATAACATTGGTGAATGATGTTGTGGTGCTATTAGAGCCATATTTAATATTTTGTGTGACTTTCATGAGCTTGAAGGACTGCATCCATGCAGTATTACTGTATGGGGGCAAAAATGGTGTACGTTATTATGGTATCGTTGCCACTGAGGTACATCACTCATCTCACTCACGGCAAGGTGATGTTACCTCTAATAGCGACATTGTCAGTTTCAGTCAGTTCTATGGCTTTCTCTCCCCATCAATATTGCTGAGCTCTGAGCTATGAGGTCTTCTCATTATTCAGCGTCAATCCAAAATGGCTGATGCATTCCCTGACTAGGCTTTTATACAACCTATAAAAAAAAATTCTGATTGGCTAAACCATGTGATGTAATTATGCAGAAACCTTTCCGGACCCACTTTAGGTTAGGTGAGCCTTTTCTGCATTCTGTAAAATAATAGCGGTGGTTCAAGTCTACCGAACTTCAATACAATACGGTCCCTGTAGTGGGCCGCTCAATCTATCTACAGTCACCACCACTCTTCTCAGCAGCATGCACACCAGGCAGCAAGGTTTTGCCTTGCAGATATGACCACACACTTGAAAGCTGAAACCAGTGGGCCCAGGAGGCAGCACATTGTGCTATTCTCTACCACCCCGGTCTGTTGTACAGTGTAATCGTGTGCACAAGGGAAACTAATGCTGCCTGGCGTGCATTCTGCTCAGGAGAATGGTGGTGATCGCAGCTCACTCCTTCCTAATCAAATGAATTTGTGTCTCTCTCAGTGTAGCACTGGGACTGGGGCCCCAACGTGCAGCAGTGCGATAAGGTCAGCACCTCGCTGATGTCATCACACTGCTGCTGCAGAGACACATCGGACAACGGTAACTGCTCCATGGAGGAGCCGAAAATGAAATGTTTAATCGATGTGGATAGTGGGGAAGGGGGTTAGGGCACATAATGGGGGAACATTTGTGAAAGGGACACAGCTTTGCAAGATACAGTGGAGGAAGCACTTTTTATTCAGAGGGGCAGTGTGTGTATGGGGGGATTTTTTACAAAAGGGCAGTGTGGGAGGAATATTTGGGAGAGGGGAAATATAGGGGAAATATTGTGCAGAGGGGCAGTGTGGGGGTATGTTATGAAGAGAGGCAGTGTGGGGGGTATATTATAAAGAAGGGCAGTGGGGAGGACATTTTGGAGAAAAGCTGTGTGTGGGGACATTATAGAGAGGCATAGTGTTGGGCATATTATGGTGAGGTGCAGCATGGGGGTATATTAAGGAGAGTGGCAGGATGGTGGATATACCAGTGTGGAAATAATATATTAAGAAGAGTGGCAGCATGTGAGTATATTATGGAGATTGACAGCCTGGTAGTATATTATGGAAAGAGACAGCCTGGTGGTATATTATGGAGAGGGGCAGCATGGGGGTATATTCTGGAGCATGGTAGCATAGGGGTATATTATGGAGAGAGGCAGCCTGGTAGTATATTATGGAAAGGGGAAGCATGGGGGTATAATATGGAGGGAGGCAGGATGGGGTAATATTGTGGACAGAGGAATCCTGGTGGCATATTATGGAAAGGGGCAGCATGGGGGTATATTGTGGAAAGGGGCAGAATGGGGGTATATTGTGGAGAGGGGTAATGTGCGGGTTTATTATGGAGAGATTTAACCTGGTGGTATATTATGAAGAGGGGCGGCGTAGGGGTATATTATGGAGAGTTGCAGCATGGGTGTATATTATGGAGAGAGGCAGCCTGGTGGTCTACTATAGGGAGGGACAGCATGAGGGTTATATTATGAAAAGGGGCAGCATGAGGGTATATAATGGGGAAGGGCAGCATGGGGGTGAATTATGGAGAGAGGCAACCTGGCGGTGTATTACAGAAAGAGGCAACCTCGGGGTATATTATGGAGAGTGACAGCATAGGGTATATTATGGAGAGAGGAAGCCTGGTGATATATTATGGAGAGGGGCAGCATAAGGATTTATTATGGAGAGTGGCAGCATGGGGTATATTATGGAGAGGGCCTCTTGCTCACAGAAGCCTGGCAGTACACCATCGCCTAGTCTACATAGTCTGAGACTGGGGTGGAAAAGTCACTGGACATCCCCAACTTGTTCATCTTTATGAACTTTAGGCGGTCTACACTTTGAGGGGACAGTCGGATACGTTTAGCTGTCAATACACTGGCAGCAGCACTAAAGACACGTTCTGAGAGAATGTTGGCTGCTGGGCAGGCCAAAAATTCCAAGGTGTGACTGGTGAGCTCAGGCCACTCTTTCATTTTTTAAGACAAAAATTCATTCAAAAGGGTCCAATCCCCCCATATGGCATTGAAGTTGAGCTCTAGATATTCCAGCACCATCCTCTCCAGTCGTTCACTATATGTCAAACTTTTAGTCTGTTCTGCTGGTGAATGCAATGTTGTACAAAATGTGTGCCACAAACCACAGAAATTTGTTCTGGCACTTGAACTGCTGCTGCTAATGTTTCTTTGTTGAGGATGGGACATTCTCGTGGTGCCAAATAGGAGCTGAAAGAGAAATCACGCAAAATAGGGTCTTATCTAATTAAAATTAAAGAAGAACAACTTAGAAAGGCTCACCTTGTTTCGTTGTGCAAGTCACAACCACCAAAAACGCCTGAGGCAGGTGCAGAACCCATTTGGAGATACAATCAATGGAAGGAAGAAAAGCGTTAATCTCCTGCGCTGCCAAACCAGTCCAAGTGATGCAGATAAAATATGATTTATTGGTCAACACAATTCAAAGCCCTCAGAGGCTTCTTGCAGAGTAATGCGGGCGTCACACGATACGATCTATCATGCGATCGCACGAGCGATCGTACCCACCCCCGTCGTTTGTGTGTCACGGGCAATTAGTTGCCCATGACAAACAAAGTTGTTAAACCGCCGTCACACGCACTTACCTGCTGAGCGACGTCGCTGTGGGTGGTGAACATCCACTTCCTGAAGGGGGAGGGACGTTCAGCGTCACAGTGACGTCACACAGCGGCCGGCCAATAGAAGCGGAGGGGCGGAGATGAGTGGGACGTAAACATCCCGCCCACCTTCTTCCTTCAGCATTGGTGGTGGCCGCTGGTAAGCTGCAGTTCATCGTTCCCGGGGTGTCACACGGAGCGATGTGTGCTACCCCGGGTACGATCAACAACCGACGCAAAGAAGAATAAACAATTTTTTAAAAATAAACGACGTGTAAACTATACATGATTTGTAACCGATTTGCGATCGTTCTGAGACGCTCGTAGGTGTCACACGCAACGACGTTGCAAACAATGCCGGATGGGCGTCACAAAAAACGTGACCCCGACAACATATCGCACGATAGATCGTCTCGTGTGACGCCCGCATAAGTGTACATGGAAGAAAAGAAGAGAAAAAAAAAGGGTCAGGAGGGTGATAACGAAAACGAAACAACGGAAGGAATTAAACCACACAAGTCCCCCATGTGACGCCCCTGGACTAGTCAGGTCATCACAGGTTTCTGCACGCTCTTTCTCTCTAGTGCAGGACTCAACCCCTCTTGGTTCTGGGTTCCCAACTTGCAGCACTGCCTTCATCATCATCCAAAATCCCAATCACACCTCGCACCACACCCTGTCAGGCACACCAGTGGGCTGCTAAGCTGGAATAGGGTCGCCCACCTAAGGGTCAGGCAGGGAGGTGGGAGGTGACAAGTCAGTTGAGTGGTAGGTCTTGAGCAGTGAGGAGCTTGGGAAGCTGGGAGTTTGAGCTCTCAGGGGTGAAGTAGATTGGGTTGGACGGTGGTCTGGACCCGGAGGAGTCAGAGACCCGGTCGCGGGATATTGGACTGGGTGCCTGGCTTAGTCTAGGAGAGCAGTCGGCAGCTGCAGTCCAATAGCCGGTCTGGGGCCGAATGCACGTCGGGATACTGGACCCTAGGTCGTGGAGAGGCTTCAAGCAACCCGGCAATTAACCTGCGGAGCATAGGGCCTTTTTGGACTGTCCCCACGAAGCTCAGAGATCGGGGGCACTAGCGCAACGAGGGGGATAAGGCTTTCCAAACAAAGCAGCCCACTGAAATCCCAAGCGTGAGCTCCTGAGAGCAAGCTCCTCTACTACCCATAGCTTCAAGCTTACGGGCCACTTGGACACTTCTAAAATTTGGTATATGGAGAGAAGACATGCACACCAGTGACTATGCAAGGGGAATGCATGTAATAGCGGAAACTGCTGTGTGAATAGTGGCCTGAAAAATACAATCGCTACATTAAAATAATGAAAAAATGAGAGAGGAATCTGCATTACTGCCATGAAATATGAATAAAGAGAAATTTAGCTATTGAATTGATCAATGCAATAGAGCCCCAAAACCTCTCCACGGTATTCTCTTATTTTTGGGGTCCCTAGCTAATGTGTGTCCTCTTATGCAGTTAAAAAACTTACCATGTACTGTATGGGCAGCTGAGACCCAGGCTATATATGTATAATGTGGATCGGCAAGGTATGGGTGGGGTCGGGTTCACAAACGAAAGACTACTAACAAATAAAGATATAACGTTTGGAACACCATTCTAAGTCTGAACTGGGTGCAAAAACCTAAAAAAACCATCACCCTGGACCATGGACCCTAGGTCGGGGAGAGGCTTCAAGCAACCCGGAAATTAACCTACGGAGGATAGGGCCTTTATGGACTGTCCCAACGAAGCTCAGAGATCGGGGGCACTCGCGCAACGAGGGGGATAGGACTTTACAAACAAAGCAGCCCACTGAAATCCCAAGTGTGAGCTCCTTAGAGCAAGCTCCTCTTCTACCCATAGTAGGGAGCTATATGGGCCACTTGGACACTTCTAAAATTCTGTGCACAGAGGCAGGCTCCAGACCATCAGGCAGTACTGCAGGGGATGGAACACGGACGAGCTCTCCCAAGAGGGCAGCAACACCCAGAGACTTGGTTTACCATGTTGTCAGCGTCTGCTTTCCTTCTGAGTGAGTACCTGATCAGCCCTTGCTACCAGCAAGCCTGCACTCCCCCTGCAATCCATTCCACCATCCAGAGTCCCGGGACCTTCCCCTATCCGTGGAGGGTAACGTCATCTGGCTGCCACACTCCATCACCCCAGGTACTCCCAACAGCAACGGCGGTACTCCCTATTACCGTACACCACGGGTGGTGTCACGAACTATCTAATTTCCCTATAAATAACCCCTATCATGTTTTAAAGTGACCCTGAACCCCTGGGTCTGGAGACCCTTGAGCCATGAGTAGAGACACCTGGATCTGAGCGGTTTGACCGTTGCTGGGGTGGTACACCCATTTAGATAGAAAGAAAAACCAGCTCCAACATAGTAATGATACTATGATCAGTGATCATAGTATGATCACTGATCATCCTGCGTAACTACATATGGTATTAATGGTCAATATATACACAGGGTCTACACAGGTTCTATGTATCTCTTACTATTGTTTGGTCCCCTCCTCTGGAACCTTTACCTGCCATGATAACTTGGCTTTATTACTATGTTGGAGCTGTTTTTTCTTTCTATCTGAATGGGGGACTTCCGTAGTTTAACTCCCTCCATTGTTTTGTTTTCTTTATCACTCTTCTGACCTTTTTTTTCACTAATTAAGGCTCCATGGTTTCTGTAACATGATCTATTCTGTGATCCTAGCAAATTGTACTATGATCACAGCCAGGGCTGCCATCAGGGCATTACACCCATGACTCCTGTATGGGGCCCAGTGAGCAGAAGCCAACATGGGGGCCCGGCCGCTGACAGCCCGGGTCCCTCCCCTTTCATTCCTCTGCTCACCGAGCCCTAGAGGGCGTGGCCACCGTCAGGGCAGTGAGGGGCGGGGGTCCAGGCTGCTCATAGAGAGCTGCGCTCTGACTTCCTACTCTGCACTTATCTATCTGATCAGTGCAGAACAGGACAGGAAACTTATCAGACCAGAATGGAGGCTGCAGGAGCTGAGCCGTGTATGTCTATGGGCATTTAGCAGAGCCATCTATGTCTATAGGCATTTCGCAGAGCCATGTATGTCTAAGGGCATTTAGCAGACCTATGTATGTCTATAGGCATATAGCAGAGCTGTGTGTATAATAACTACACTGCAGAAAGACACTAACAATAGATTTATTTCTCCCAATTCTACCCTGGTACATTTAAAATTAGTAATAATCCTCTATATTTTGTATCATCCTCATTCAAAGAGTTTTCTTTATTTTCATGACTCTAAAGCAGGTTTTACACGCTGCAACAGCACTAGCCGATGCTAGCGATGCCGAGCGCGATAGCACCTGCCCCCGTCGTACGGCCGATATGTGTTGATCGCTGCCGTAGCGAACATTATCACTACGGCAGCGTCACACAGACTTACCTGCTCTGCGACGTCGCTGCTAAGGGGGCGGTTCGTTTAGCGTCACAGCGACGTCTCAGCAGCGTCACTGAACCGCCACCCAATAGAAAAGGAGGGGAGGAGATGAGCGGCCGGAACCTCCCACCCACCTCCTTCCTTCCTCCTTTTCCGGTGGAGGCAGGTAAGGAGATGTTTGTCGTTCCAGCGGCGTCACACACAGCGACAAACAACATTGTACCATCGCTACAGCGATATTATGTAAATGAGCGACGTGACAACGAGCTACGATATCGCACGTATTTGCGCTCGTTGATCGTCGCTCATTTGCCCAGGGATAAGGGTACTCAGATCCAGGCCAAGGGGTCACTTTTGTAGGTGTACGGGGGCGTGACCTGGTCTGTGATCCCAGGCTCCAAAGCAAAAAGGGGATTATGTACAGGGGAATTGTCCGTGACGCCACCCGTGGGTTGCGTTGATGAGATGGTGGCACCGCCGCTGCCTCTCGGGACCGTGCCTGGGACTGGTGGTGTGGGGCAGGAAGGTGGAATCCCCTCCATGGGTAGGGGAGGTGTAGTCCCTGGGCCCAATTGGGAGTTGTGGTGGTGGCAGGGATTGCAGGGAATAGTACACTCACAGTTTGGTTATCGTGGTGCTGGATGAAGCTGGATTGATGTGGAGGGTCAGGAACGCAGATGGAAGAAATACTCAGAGTCTTTTGTAAACAAAATGGCTGGTAACTGGTGCCCACGGCTGCTGTGAGGACGGGTCCCACACCCGTGTGTGTAATTCAGGTGTTGTTCTCCTGCCTGAGGTATGTGTCTGTGTCTGCTCCGTGCACAGGTCCAGACAGGGTCCCGACAGCTGGCACCGGGGCGGCCACTACCCTCTCCCGGTCCACTTCAGGTCCCCACAAGCGGCTGGCCTATTCCTGAGGCCCTTACTGCCACTCTCCCTAGCTCCCCACTGGAGCTACGTCCAGACTTCTCTCCTCCTGCAGACTGACAGAAACTAAACTGCTCTCTCCAAGCTCCTCTCTCCCCCTCCCATTTTCCTGAGGCGGGGGCGAGTGGGGCCTGATTGGTTGGTGTGTATTGGTGTGGGAAACTCCCCAAGGGAGAGTGAGCTCTGCACCATAAAGATATATGCAGACCTCTGTGACACCCTGGTTTTGCCAGGGTGGCTCAGTCGCTACCGGCGCCGGATGTGCATCACTACCGACGTGACCCCGACGATATATCGGTAGCAATGTCGCAGCGTGTAAAGCCCGCTTAAAACTTGTAGATTCACATTGAAGGTATCAAAACTATGGATTAAAACATGTGGAATGAAATACTTAAGAAAAAAGTGTGAAACAACTGAAAATATGTATTATATTCTAGATTCTTCAAAGTAGCCACCTTTTGCTTTCATTACTACTTTGTACACTCTTGGCATTCTCTTGATGAGCTTCAAGATGTAGTCACCGGAAATGGTTTTCCAACAGTCTTGAAGGAGTTCCCAGAAATGCTTAGCACTTGTTGGCCCTTTTACCTTCACTCTGCGTTTCAGCTCACCCCAAACCATCTCAGTTGGGTTCAGGTCTGGTGACTGTGGAGGCCAGGTCATCTGGCATAGCACCCCATCACTGTCCTTCTTAGTAAAATAGCCCTTACACAGCCTGGAGGTGTATTTGGGGTCAATGTCCTGTTGAAAAATAAATTATGGTCCAACTAAACGCAAACCGGATGAAATAGCACACCGCTGCAAGATGCTGTGGTAGGCATGCTGGTTCTGTATGCCTTCAATTTTGAATAAATCCCCAACAGTGTCAGCAGCAAAGCACCCTCACACCATCACACCTCCTCCTCCATGCTTCTCGGTGGGAACCAGGCATGTAGAGTCCATCCGTTCACCTTTTCTACAAAGACACAGTGGTTGGATCCAAAGATCTCAAATTTGGACTCATCAGACCAAAGCACAGATTTCCACTGTTCTAATGTCCATTCCTCGTGTTCTTTAGCCCAAACAAGTCTCTTCTGCCTGTTGTCTGTCCTTAGCAGTGGTTTCCTAGCAGCTATTTTACCATGAAGGCCTGCTGCACAAAGTCTCCTCTTAATACAATAGTTGTTCTAGAGATGAGAAGGTGTGTTCAAACGTTTGGTCTCTACTGTATATATAAATTTAGCAATACAGTACAGAAAAAAGTTTGGACACCACTTCTTATTTAAAGAATTTTCTTTATTTTCATGACTCTGAAAATTGTAGATTCACATTGAAGGCATCAAAACCTTGAATTAACACATGTGGAATGAAATACTTAACAAAAAAGTGTGAAACAACTGAAAATATGTCTTATATTCTAGGTTCTTCAAAGTAGCCACCTTTTGCTTTGCACACTCTTGACATTCTCTCGGTGTGGTGACCTGGTGGCTGTCTTCCCCTGCACCTGTGTCTGGTTGGTGGGTCCCCTTGGCTTGGAGTGTCTGGGGGTCCCCTCCTGGTTGTCTTTTCAGTCTTAAGGTGGCTTTACACACTGCAACATCGCAAACGACATTGCTGTAACGTCACCGGTTTTGTGACGTAATAGCGACCTCCCCAGCGACATTGCAGTGTGTGAAACACATCAGCGACCTGGCCCCTGCTGTGAAGTTGCTGATCGCTACAAATCGTTCAGGACCATTCTTTGGTCCTTTGTTTCCCGCTGTGCAGCATGATTGCTAGAAAGTCTCAGTGTGTAAAGGGGACTTAAATGTGCAGGCAGCAGGAACCGGCTTCTGCGGACACTGGTAACCACGGTAAACATCGGGTAACCAAGAAGCCCTGTCCTTGGTTACCCGATATTTACCTTCGTTACCAGCCTCCGCAGCTCTCACTGTCAGTGCCGGCTCCTGCTCCTTGCACGTGTAGCAGAGTACACATCGGGTAATTAACCCCATGTGTGCTGTAACTAGGAGAGCAGGGAACCAGCGCTAAGCAGTGTGCGCTGCTCCCTGCTCTCTGCACGTGTAGCTACAGCACACATTGGGTAATTAAACCGATGTGTGCTGTAACTAGGAGAGCAAGGAGCCAGCGCTAAGCAGTGTGCGCTGCTCCCTGCTCTCTGCACGTGTAGCTACAGCACACATCGGGTAATTAACCCCATGTGTACTGTAGCTAGGAGAGCAGGGAGCAGCGCTAAGCAGTGTGTGCGGCTCCTGCTCTGTGCACATGTAGCTGCAGCACACATCAGGTAATTAACCCGATGTGTACTGTAGCTAGGAGAGCAGGGAGCCAGCGCTAAGCAGTGTGTGCTGCTCCCTGCTCTCTGCACGTGTAGCTGCGTGCGCTGGTAACCAAGATAAATATCGGGTTGGTTACCCGATATTTACCTTATTTACCAAGCGCAGAATCGCTTAAGTGCATCGCTGCTGGCTGGGGGCTGGTCACTGGTGACAGCTCACCAGCAACCCGTGTAGCGATGCTCCAGCGATCCCTGCCAGGTCAGGTTGCTGGTGGGATCGCTGGAGCGTCTGACTGTGTGACCTCTCACCAGCAACCTCCTAGCAACTTACCAGCGATCCTTATCAGGTTGGGATCGCTGGTGGGATCGCTGAAAGTCTCAGTGTGTAAAGGGGCCTTTAGTCCGTATAACAGGTATCTTGAACCCTGTGGAGTTGGTTCCTCTGGTCCTGTTCCCAGTTTCTCCCATTGCTACTTGTTGTGTCCCATGAATGGGAACAACCTGTTGTGTATATAATTCTTGCATTGCATATTTTTCCTCCTATCAGGAAATTCCTTATTGTTACTAAGCAGATTAGACTGTATGAAGTTTGTCCCTATGTACCTCCCTTAGTCGACTTCTGTATAGAAAGCTCCTCCCTTCTCCTTCAGTTTAGTCTAGAGGAACCATTACTGAAGAGACATGTCTGCAACCCTGTACAGATTATTCCTTTTCACCTGCCTTTACTTTGTACTTAATACAAGATTCTAGAAGAAAACTACAGCGTTTCTCCTTGTCTTCCTACAAGTCATTGTTGGGCTGAGTTAACACTATCTGTGGAAGCCGGTAGAGTGAGTAAAACCATACAGTTATCTAAGGGACTGATAATTAGAGCGGTTGGATTCATTGCTACCAGGAAGAGACAGAATACTACTGTGTCCTGAACTTAACGGTCAATAGCAATTTGGATTATGACATTGATCCTCTCTGGTGGCTCCTATGGTTGATGGATAAATACACATGTCTTTTTTTCCCTTTTTATTTTGGTGTTCTGATCCTCATTGATTTGTATTTTTTATTATTTTATTTAATTTACATGATGTTTATCATATTGTATTTCTTTACAGTATTTTTTTTGTGAATTATTAACAACAAATTTGTGTTATTTTTCTGCAACATGTCATGATCCATTGTTTTTTCTGATCATGGTGGACACCCGCCCCCTTGTTTATTAGACCACATATATATGTGCCTTTTACCAGTATATAATTGTCCAAATGAAGAAGCCTCTGAGGCTCGGATAGTGGTCCACAACTCTACAGCTGTGTGACTGCATTCTTCGATGCAGAATTATTTCAGCACTGCCTGATTGTGTTGAATTGTATGGAGGTGGGGGGATTCTCGCTGCACTCTTGGAATGTATGTTACATTAAGTCAGAAGTTGAGGGTGCAGGTGGAGGCCTTAGAGGAGGTGGAGGAAGCAGAAAAGGAAGCTTTAGATCCAGAATTTGTTGTCCCAGAAGCCTTGGGGATTTCAAGACTTGGGAATCAGCCCCTTCCTCACTTGCCCCATAGCCACCAGAGTAACCCAGTGCCCAGTCAGCGAGATGTTACGCACCTGGCCATTCTTGCTCGTCCAGGTGTCAGTGGTGAAATGCAACCTGGGAGACACAGAGTTTTTCAAGGAAAAGATAATCTTGGCTGCAACATGGTGTAGGACAGGAACAGCTTTATTAGATAAGTAATGTCAACAATAGGCAACTGATACTGGGGGGCTGCAACAGCCATCAGGTTTTGGAAACCGTTTGTATCCACCAGGCAGAAAGGCAGCATTTCCATGGCCAACAAGTTCAACATGGTAAAGTTCAAGCACTTAGTTTTGCCATGTGTGGGAGGAAATGGTCTTTTAACTGCTGGACCAATGGCTGGCTGCTGTTCTGAGAGAGACTGGAGTAAGGTGTGCATGACCGAGTGGTGGACTGGGAGGAAGGTGTAGTGGGAGATGGAATGCTGGATTGAGAAATGTGTAGTGTGCTCGGTGGTTCACATGGATCAAAAACACCTGGCATGGTCACTCCCGTAACACCTGACGGGCCCTCACTCACCCCACTGTAGCAGGTAAACAAGAGGAGGTTCTGCAGTTAGTGACCTGTGATAGAATAATTTTGATGGTGATGCAGGAGGAGGAAGAAGCAGCAGAGGATGTTGATTTGGCAGCCTGTGGTTGGGTAGGCCTGTTAGTCCTCAGTTCAGCGCAGTGATATTCCCACAGTAGTGCATGCTGGTTGCGCCTTTGCCTGTTCATTCATGTAGTAGTCAAATTATTTGAATTTTTGCCTCTACTCAGTCATTGTTTACAATGTTGGCAGATAACGAAAGCTGGGTCATCTTTTGCAGTCTCAAAAATGGCCCAGGCTAGGCAACCCGTCCTGTGAAGGGTAGACCCGCAACCACTGCTGGCTACAGCCAGAGATGTGGCTGAAGATGGAGTTCTTCTCATAGTTACATCACTACGTGCTTGTGCGGGAATTGCCACTTTAACATCCTCACCTTACTCCTCCTCCTCCTCATCATCTGCTGAGCTTCTCAGCTGCATGCCTCTGGGTTCACACCAAGTGGGATCTCCAACTTCACCATCATGCTTTATATTGACAACCTACAGTCCGGCTTCCGTCCTCATCATTCTACCGAAACTGCCCTGACTAAAATCACAAATGACTTACTTACTGCCAAAGCTAACAACCACTTCTCTATACTCCTACTTCTAGACTTATCCTCAGCCTTTGACTCTGTCGACCACTCCCTGCTACTACAGATTCTCTCTTCCCTTGGTGTCAGAGACCTCGCCCTCTCTTGGATCTCTTCATACCTCTCCAACCGCACTTTTAGTGTCTCCCACTCCCACACAACTTCTTCATCCCGCCATCTCTCTGTTGGCGTCCCTCAAGGCTCTGTCCTGGGACCCTTACTGTTTTCCATCTATACATTTGGCCTGGGACAGCTCATAAAGTCCCATGGCTTCCAGTACCACCTATATGCCGATGACACTCAGATCTACCTCTCTGGCCCAGATGTCAATTCTCTGCTGTCCAGAATCCCAGAGTGCTTATCGGCTATATCTTCCTTCTTTTCCTCTCGCTTCCTAAAGCTCAATGTGGCCAAAACTGAACTGATCATTTTTCCTCCATCTCACCTACACTCTCCACCTGATCTATCTATTACAATAAATAACACCATGCTCTCGCAAGTACCCAAAGTTCGCTGCCTCGGAGTGACCTTTGACTCTGCCTTGTCCTTCATACCACACATCCAATCCCTCACCACCTCCTGCCGTCTTCAACTCAAAAATATTTCCAGAATCCGCAATTTCCTCAATTCCCAATCGACAAAAATGCTAGTGCATGCTCTCATAATCTCCCGCCTCGACTACTGCAACATCCTCCTCTGTGGTCTCCCTGCTTTCACGATCGCTCCTCTCCAGTCCATCCTTAACTCTGCTGCCCGAATGATCCACCTCTCTCCTCAATACCACCTCACTTCTCCTCTCTGCAAATCCCTCCATTGGCTCCCAATCTTCTATCGTGTCCAATTCAAACTACTAACACTGACCTACAAAGCCATCCATAATCTATCTCCTCCGTATATCTCTGAACTAATCACTCGCTACACTCCAAAATGTAATCTCCGGTCCTCCCAAGATCTCCTTCTCTCCTCCTCTCTCATTTGCTCCTCACGCAACCAACTCCAAGACTTCTCCCGAGCATCCCCAGTCTCCTGGAACTCGCTGCCTCAACACGTCAGACAATCTACCACACTTGCAAACCTCAAACGGGACTTGAAAACTCATCTGTTCAGAACTGCCTATAATCTTCAATGACCCCACCACCTTGTGGAGCTACCGCCCCACCACCGTGCGGAGCTGCGGCCCCACCACCTTGCGGAGCTGCCGCCCCACCACCCTGCGGAGCTGCCGCTCCACCACCCTGCGGAGCTGCCGCCCCACCACCTTGAGGAGCTGCCGCCCCACCACCTTGCGGAGCTGCCGCCCCACCACCTTGCGGAGCTGCCGCCCCCCCACCTTGCGGAGCTGCCGCCCCACCAAACTGCGGAGCTGCCTCCCCACCACCCTGCAGAGCTGCCTCCCCACCACAATGCAGAGCCGCCGCCCCACCACCGTGCGGAGCTGCCGGCCTACCTACACCCCACCTACTGTCTCCTCCCCAAAACCCTTTAGAATGTAAGCCCGCAAGGGTAGGGCCATCTTCCCTCTGTACTTGTCTGTCTATTGTAACTTGTAGATGTACTCTGTATGTAACCCCCTCTCATGTACAGCACCATGGAATCAATGGTGCTCTAAAAACAAATAATAATAATAATAATAATAATATTGTCCTCCTTTTCCTTTTCCTGACCTGACATCACTGCACAGTACGCGTGTGCCTCAGGTATCTGAGTCTCATCATTACCTCCACCCTTGGGTGTTATCAGTTGACGAGGGTTAGGATCCTGCTTGCCTCCTACTAAGTCTGGGTCGGATCCAGCTCACAAAGATTTTGGGCATCGGTGCAGATGCTTTGCTCGTCTTCAGTCAGGGAATCTTTGGAGCAGACCTCTGATGCTCACGAGATAGAATGTGTGAACAGTTCTGCCTACTCACCCATGTGTGGTTTGCCACTTGGAGATTTGTGACGCGGGCACAAACAAGTGTAATTGGTGTGGCACCTCTGGGGATTAAACTGTGTGTGATGTTGAGCTGCAGGAAGAGGCGCGGCCACTTGATCTGCAATTGCCATCCACTCTAGTATCTGCTGTTTGTCAATCTCATTTACAAGTTGAAGCGATGTGCAGCTGCCAAAGAAATTTTGTGTAGTAGGCTATCCAGTAACGAAACAAACTTGTTCTCATTTCTCTTGGGATAGGATGAGCCAGCATTTGCTCACTAGACCTTTGACTAAAAGAACTTCCCATATGTACACCTCCAACACCCCACCTATTTCCCCTTCCATGACAACTTCATCATGATTTACCACTCAAGGTTGATGTACCTTTCGCCTTTCAAACAGATGTTTCGTAACCCTATGCCTACACCTGTCTGCACCTGACACAAAAGATAAATTATTTATTTCCTGCCTGATTTGACAATATTGTGAAGGCACTAAAAAGTACCACTACCGACAAATCTGGTTTACTGCGCAATTTGGAGGAGACACATAAAAGTGCCAAGGAGACCTTTTCAGCTTGTTCAAAAGCAAATTTTCAGCAAGCACCACTAACAATACCTATAAATATATTTCACTGCGGAATTTTGACCAGCCAATAAATGCTGCCAAGAACCACTTTTTAGATACATCCCTAGCAACTTTTTTAGGCCAGGCATTAATACGTAACAATACCTATGGCCTAAAACACAATTCCGCATAAGAAACGTAAGTGTCTCGCGTTCCGTTTTTCGGGTCCGTGTTCCATTTTTTATTGGCGTTTCTCCGGTACGTGTGACATCCGTGTGATGACGTATGCTTACCGCGTGTGCGTGTGGAATGTCTGTGTACTGTCCGTGTGGTGTCCATATCTGTTGATCTGTGTGTGTTGTAAAATGTCGTTGCTACATACCCGCTGACAGCCGACACAGACATAGATGAGCAATGAGAATGAACTCGGGTGAACCTCACCCGACTTCATTGTCATACCACGGCTCTGTCTGTGTGTGGCGTCCTGATTAGTGGACATCCATGATGGAATCACCGGTGTCTGCTAATCCTCTGAGTAACTGAAGTTAGCAGCGACATTAGCGCTGCCGTCACTTAGGTTACCCACGGCTAGCTGGAGTCACCAACCCGACACCACAACTCACCTGTGACTTCTTCGCTGATCGCGCAGCACACTTCAGTCACTTGAGCGACTCGCTGTCACAGGTGGAAGATTCAGTGGTGGCCGCGAGTAACCTGAATGACGTCATAGGTGATCGCGTGGCTCACTTCAGTTGCTGCTTGGAAGTGATAGAGAGCGGTCATTGTGTGTGGCCGCTCCTGTCACCTTCATCTAGCAGAGCTGAGAGCGTCGTGGGACATCCATGGATTATGGCGGACCTGGATGGGTTTTTTGGTTTTATTAAATTGGTGAACGAGGGTGTTTGTTTTAATTATTATAAATAAAGGATTTTTTGAATGTGTGTGTTTATTTAATTTTAATAACAGGTTGAACATGGAAGTTATCTTGGGGAGACGGCCGCCATGTTTAACCTAGGACTTAGTGGCAGCTATGGGTTGCTGCCATTAACTCCTTATTACCCCGATTGCCCCCGCACCAGGGCAATTCGGGAAGAGTCGGGTAGAGTCCCGGAAATGTCACATCTAATGGATGCGGCTTTTCCGGGTGGCTGCTGGCTGATATTGTTAGGGTGGTGGGCTCCCCATAATGTGGGAATCACCATCCTGAGCATACCAGCATTCAGCCGTGTGACTTTACCATGGCTGGTATCAAAATTGGGGGGGACCGCACACCTTTTTTTTTAATTATTTATTTATTTATTTTACAGCACAATGTAGACACGCCCACCGGCTGCTGTGATTGGTTGCAGTGAGACAGCTGTCACTCAGTGTGGGGGCGTGTCTGACTGCAACCAATCATAGACGCCGGTGGGCGGGGGAAGCAGGGAATAGTAGATTGAATAATGAGCGGCCGGCATTTTCAAAATAGTTAAAGCCGCCGTATCTTTTCCACAGCTGTTCTTCGCCACGCTGGTGATCGGGGATCGGTAAGTATGAGACAGGGGAGATACAGACCGACTGACAAAGGGATATTGACTGACAACCACGGAAGAAAAAGGATATTGACTGACAACCACATAAAAAATAGATTGACTGACATCGCTCACTAAAAAACGCACACGGACGGTACGTGTAGCACGGACCCATTGACTTTAGCGGGTACATGCCTGCGTGATGCCGTCGAAATATGGACATGTCGAGCGTGTTGGAAAACACACACACGTACAAACGACATGGACACACGTTCCGTGTGTTTTTACATGTGTGTGCCTGCTACTATAGGGTAGCATTAGTCTACGTGTCTCTGTGCCGCCGGTATGTGCAAAAACGTACGAAACACGTACCGGCGGCACGGATGTGTGTCGGAGGTCTATAACTGTGTTTGCAGAATTTTGAGCAGGCAATAAAAATTGCCAAGAACCACTTGTACATACTCCCCTAGCAACTTTTTTAATCTGGGCACTAATAAGTAACAATTCCTAAAAATAAGTTTGAATAACTTTGAGCAGGTAATTAAAATTGAGAAGAAACACTTTTTACCTTGTTGCATACAAAATTTATAGCAGGCCAAGCACTACAACCTAACAATACCTATAAATGTGTTGGACTGCGTAATTTGGAGCAGGTGGCAATATGTAGCAATACCTATTTAGATGCTTCACTGGCAATCCTTTAGCAGGCACTACAATTACTAATCCCTATATAATGAAATGTGCCAAATTGTGGCACACACACCTTTCACTATGCAGCACGTCCTTATTCTAAACTATTGCTCTCCTATTTATCTCAACTACCTTGCATTAAACCCGTAGCTAAGCTCACCGTCTAGCAGCAACGGTGGTAGCACTGGCAGCAGCACCTTCCCTAAGGACTCAAGGAGTAACATTCACAAAATGGTGCCAATGCAAAATGTCTGCAATTTATTGCACACGGACATGTGACTAAAGGCCCTGTCACACACAGAGATAAATCTTTTGCAGATCTGTGGTTACAGTGAAATCATGGACATATTGTTCCATTTGTACACGGCCACAAACCTGGCACTGATTGTCCACAATTTCACTGCAACCACAGATCTGCCGCAGATGTGACAGGGCCTTTAGACAGCCAATCACAGAAGCAATTCTGTCTGAACCTTGTGGATGTTTACTAAACTGTGATTGGATGCAGCAACATCCAGAAATAAAGTAAAGAAAAAAAATGGTGCTGCTCAACAAGAGGCTTCTCCTGGTCCAGAGTCACTGCCCCCTCCACTGATATTACACATCCCCACAACAGACAGCATCACAATCCTATACAAAAGCAGAAAATGCTACTACCAAAGCATTTTATGGAAATGCGGCCAGTGTTCAAAGGCAGAAACCGAACAAAAGAGAAGCTCGACGACTTTTGAGGAAAGTGCTAGGGGTTATCGAGCCCGAATGAACATGCTAAGGCTCGTACTGAATTGGAAATTGGCGAACCTTTACCGAACAGGTTCGCCTATTTCTACTTTTAATTTTATTTTATTAAACTTAACCACTAAAATATTTTTTTTTCTTTAATGGTAGGAAAACTCATTTTTCTGCACCTATAATAACCTTTAAAATAAGGAAAGAAGAATTCCTCTAGTGAAACTAGCGCATCTATGAATGGAGGTACGCCAGTCCACTGTCACTTCTTACCTTGTCAAGTTTTTTTTTCCACTCTTCAACCAAAATGTTATTACTGACCTTGTTCCTACAACCACAACGACATATTTATTCATGTAATTATGTATATATGTATATGATTTGTAAATATGCTTTTTCTTATATTATATGTAAATAGTGATTACTTTCTCTCTCTATCCTCTTCCAGTGTGACTTGGTATGAAGAAGGCCCAGGTTGGGCCGAAACGTCCTTTAGTCCCTCCCACTTATTTTGTTATAAATAAATACACTTATTTTTGCACGAAAAAAACGAATCTGTTGATTTACTTTTACTTCTACCTCATGCCAATGAGAGTGCAGTGTTTTGAAGTATAATTCTATAGTCTGGACCTAGGTCCCCTCACAAGCACCTCATAAAACTACCTATTTAGTGACAGTGTTCACACCATATATATCTTCTATTACAGCTTGTCTTGGTGATTGAACCTGCCCATTTATGTCATCCGATACTTTTGCCTATGATGACGCAACCAGTAATAACATTTTGGCACAAGTTACCAATCCCACTGATTTCCTTAAAACCCCTATTAGAGAAGTAAGGACGAGGGACTGGGAGAAGGAGAACCGGACATTTATTTCTCTGGATCTCCATTGTACTACCCTAGCTGAATACTATCGGCAGAGCCGCATTCCTAGGGGCCTCAGATGCAATTTAAGACCTACTCTTTTTTCTAACAACGAGGAATATTGTAAAAGATTTCAACAGATTCTGAATAAGTGTTCCTTAGATTTAATCGTGCTGACAGTTGAACACCTACAAACAGCCATAAAAGAGTCTAAAGAAAGAATTCTAACTATAGAAACACAACTAACAGACGCATTGACCCCTGCGGACTTAGCTGCCTACAAGAAAAAGGCAGAGGACACACTGAAAGAATTTAAAAGAAATTTGGAGGAGAAAAAAAGACAAAAGTTTCAGAGGGATACAGACGATTACCTATTAAACCGAGTGTACAGATGGAACGATTGGCAAACCAACAATACAAGACAATGGAGAAGACCACCCACCTACAATCAATCCGCTTCCTCAGGAAGCGAGTCCAGTGGCAGCCACTCGAATTCAAACTCTTTTTTAGGACCTATAAAAAGAAGAACAAACCAGCGAGGAGGTCGAGGAGGAGGAGGAGACTGGGGGATGACGTTGCGCTCACAGGTAAGGGTCCCAATTTAGTCGTCAACATTTCTGACTATACCTTGGCACCTAATGAACTGTCTCTACTAAACAAATGCCTCACTTTTTGCCCTACTCCCAAATGGGACTCATTTATCCTTGAAAGTGACCTACAGCGGTTCTATAGGGCAGTCAGGCTCAAAACTCATTTTGGTTCCACCATGCTCCATAACACAGACCAAATACCACCCCTTAAAGAAACCAATATCAAAACATTGGGTCTCAACAATCCTAGCCATTATATGCCACCTAAGACACATCATGCTGTGGAAACCTTTATAGCCTTAGTAGACCGAGACATTAAGGACAACATACACGAACACGAATTGGGTTTTTACCCTACTCGGAGTAATACTAATACCTTAGAGAAATCGGCCATAACCTCCTTAAGGAACAATAAGGCTATAACTATAAAACCTGCGGACAAGGGAGGAGCCATAGTAGTTCAGAATACACAGGATTATATTGATGAGATCAAACGCCAACTTAATGATACTGCCACATATCAAAAAATACCTTCAGATCCAGTATTTAAAATTCAACAGAGAATTCAGAACTTTTTGTCCATCCACCTTGACAAGGGCACTATTGATCAGACAACTCGTACATTTCTCACCAAACTACATCCCATAACACCGGTATTTTATACATTACCCAAAATCCATAAATCCCTTATCAATCCCCCTGGCCGACCCATTGTGGCGTCCACAGAATCGGTTCTCTCACCCTTATCTATCTATTTAGAGAAAATCCTCACCCCCCTGACCAAAAACACAAGGTCTTTTATCCTAGATACCAACAATTTTCTACAGAAAATCAGGGACCTGAAACAAGTCCCCTCTAGTAGCTTCCTCTGTACCTGGGACGTTAGCAGTCTATACACTTCAATCCCACATCATAAAGGCATCAGGGCAACCAAAATTGCACTCCATAGGACTAGCCTTAGCCAGGATTCAATAGACTTCATTCTAGGCCTCCTCGAAGTGGTCCTTAATGAAAATTATTTTCTTTTTAAAGACGATTTTTACATTCAGAGACACGGGACCGCGATGGGCTCAAACGTAGCCCCGGCGTATGCAAATCTCTTTATGGACTACTTCGAGGGACGCTTTGTTTACTCCTATCCTTCTTTTGATGAACTAACGTATATATGGGCTCGCTTCATAGACGATATATTTTGTATCTGGCAGGGAGACTTGGAAAGCCTATTACTATTTGACAGTCATATCAACAATGTGTGGCCTGAGCTTAAATTTACGCTCAATTACAACCAGGGAGAAATTAATTTTCTGGACACATATATTAAGAAAGATACAGCAGGCAACCTTTTTTCAGATTTGTACCGCAAGCCGACGGATCGTAATTGCATGCTTCTGTACAATAGCTGTCATCCTAGGTCGACTAAGAATAGTCTACCTAGATCTCAGTTTGCAAGAATCAAAAGGATAGTATCAGACGAAAATACAAGAGAACAGAGACTAGATGAAATGTCTAACCGGTTCCTAGAACGTAATTATCCAAAAACACTACTCGAGACAGAAAGAGAAAGGAAAGGATATCCACTATGACGCCTCCAGAGAAAGACACAACAACAATAGAGAGGGTACCATTTGTACACACCTATCACCCCTACATGCCTAAAATATATAACATCATCAATCGCCACTGGCCACTACTAAAAAAAGCGTATCCGGAGATAGGACCATTTATACTTCCCCCCATCATGTGTAAGAAGAGACCTCAAAATATAAGGGATTCCCTAGTCAAAGCGGATATTGGCAGTGACAAGAAAAGTACACAAACATTCTTAGCACCAAAACGTACTGGGACTTTCCCTTGCTTAAACTGTCCATCATGCTCTAATGTGATAAAAGGAGATCACTTCACACACCCCAGGTCCGGCAAAAGCTTCCGCATAAAAGAATACTTTACGTGCGAGAGTAATTTTGTAGTTTACATAATTAAGTGCCCTTGTGGACTATTGTATGTTGGGGAAACAATCCAACATGTGGGTGACCGCATTGCGAGCCATAAATCGACCATTAGGTGCGGGAAATTATGGTTACCCATCCCACATCATTTTCACGAAGCTAAGCATAACGTGGCACAATTACGCTATCAAGTTATTGATGAAGTGTATAGACCCAGACGCGGAGGAAACCATATAGAGCTCCTCAGAAAAAGAGAGAGCTTTTGGATCCACAAACTGCAAACCTTGGAACCTAGAGGACTAAATAGAGAAATAGATTGGCTAGTATAATACCAATAACTTCACGGATTTGCCTTTTACCATACTAACCTTGTTATGATATATTTTTTGCAGAAAACTTGAAAAACACCATCTGCACCTTTCCTTCTTCAATTGTACACTCACTCGTAGATGGTAACGTATAAATCAGCACCTTCTATTTAGTCAATATTATATGGTAACATTAATTCACTCTTATAGTATATTGGGACCCTTCCTTTTTATGTGCATTAATCTTTTTCCTTCTAGGTCATGCTCTCCTCCCACACCTCAGAATGTTTATTTACACACTGAACACTAGTGTGTTCTGATGGAAATATGAAACCATTATATATGTATTTGACCTCTTTGTTTATATTGCATGTCGCTTATATGTCCTAATTTTTCGTATACGTCCCGGTACTTTCATGTACTCCACATCATATTGCCATATATATCCAATTGATGGATAATACTATCCCTCTGGTGCCAACTACCATATACTATCTATTGACTGACACGCACAGTGTCCTCTTCTCCCACTTCCTTATCCCCAGATGAATTGACAACAGTATGATAAGACCTCTCCCCACATCTAAGTATAGATTTCGCCACACTGCGCATGCGCGGGCGCTTCTATTCAGGGCTTGGCGGTACCGTTGATACACTAATAGAAAAGCCGATCGCCAATGCGCATGCGCCGGCGTCTTCACGTACTTCCGGTTTGTGGAGCTAAATAGCCCACACTCCGTACAACACACTGCTCCGTGCCACAGTCTGGGAAGACGGCCGTAAAGGTACTGAACGATCCCAACCGTCCCTGATTTCCTTTCCTTCCTATTGTATAACTTCACCTCCCCCTTCTACTTTTCAGGGGATTCCACCACCCACCGCTATACTTATGCCTCAAAACTTACAGGTAATATGTATGACTTCCTGAACCTTAATGCTATTTTCAATGTACCCTCCTCCTGCATGTGACAGTGTTACTAAAGCTTTCCTTGTAATATTTCAGATAATAAGCCCTCCATATCCCTAAACCAATGCTCTACGCATGTGACCTTAGTTTCCTATTGCAAATTTAAGGTAATGACTAATAGGGGCTTCGCTGTGTGGATATACTAAACACCAATTTTTGTTACAATGATCACTAATCCTCTCATGTCCCTAGGGACCACAAGTCATTAAAATCGCTCAATTCCATAGAGCAAACTGCATGAATAATCTACTTGCTAAAGCAAGCAAGGTAACTTGCTCCCCTCCCCCGCAGTGCTAACCTTATATAGAAACGCTATTCCCCTATAACCATACCCTTTATCTACAGGGCTTATATGCTGTGATTATTACAATCATTTGTTCCTGGGTGGAATTTTCCACTTGCTCTGCACCTATAATAACCTTTAAAATAAGGAAAGAAGAATTCCTCTAGTGAAACTAGCGCATCTATGAATGGAGGTACGCCAGTCCACTGTCACTTCTTACCTTGTCAAGTTTTTTTTCCACTCTTCAACCAAAATGTTATTACTGACCTTGTTCCTACAACCACAACGACATATTTATTCATGTAATTATGTATATATGTATATGATTTGTAAATATGCTTTTTCTTATATTATATGTAAATAGTGATTACTTTCTCTCTCTATCCTCTTCCAGTGTGACTTGGTATGAAGAAGGCCCAGGTTGGGCCGAAACGTCCTTTAGTCCCTCCGACTTATTTTGTTATAAATAAATACACTTATTTTTGCACGAAAAAAACGAATCTGTTGATTTACTTTTACTTCTACCTCATGCCAATGAGAGTGCAGTGTTTTGAAGTATAAATGGAAAACTCATTTAAGCAGCAATTGTTGAATGAGGAAAATGAAATAGCTTTTGAGTCAAACTTGTCTGGCACCAACAATCATTTTAAGGTCAAAATAAGTTGTCCTCTTATTATTTCTCTAAACAATTGGTGATTCTGTTGGCTGTGGTAATTTGCTTTTATACAATGAGCTGTTGTTATATGAGTGTTCACAGATGTATCATCTAGTATGATCACTGAGTGTATATACATTTGTGAAATGATACATCAGCCAATAGTTGTTTTGAAAAATAACGTGTCAGCGGCCAAAACACTGAAAGAAAAAAAAAAAAAATAAATCTACAGTTGTGTTCAGGGAGACATGTAAGAAGCAAAAGATATTGACACGATAGCCCAGTTCAAAGCAAATAGATCCAATACAGTAGGGCCTGCAGCTGTGCTATAAGTGTCCTCAGTTAGTAGTACTGTATATGGCAAATAGAGCTGCATGTAAATTAAGAGTAGCTAATTAGAGTTGGGCAAACCTGTAGATGTTCGGGTTCAGCGGGTCCAGCCAGACTTACAAAAAAATCCGGTTAAGGACTTCTCTTGAATCTGAACATCTGCCTGGATGCCGAACCCCTTATAAGTCTAAGTGAGCCTGAACACTGTGCTGTAAAATGCCAGTAGAAAGGGCTAGGGGGATTAGAACTGGAGTGTTATACTTACCAAGTCTCCCACACAGCTGTCAGACTATTTATAGGTCCTCCTATTAACCCTCATACATATGCACTGCATCCCCTGCCCACAGGCAGTCCCAGTGCCTCTGATGATTTCCAGTCAAACCGCCACCCCACCCTGTGTGACAGCATCTGCGATTAGTTGGAATCACACATGCTGTCTGCTGTAGGATCTCCTGATATTGTGATACCAAGAGCAGATAAAGCATATGTCTAAAAGTTGCAGCCCCCAGCCATGTGCTTATCTTAATAATAGTTTTTAAAAAATGGAGTGCAGTCCCCCCAATTTTGACACCCAGCCAAGATAAAGCTGACAGGTGGGGGCTGATATTCTCAGGCTGTAGAGGCCCATGTTTATTGGTTCCCTTAGTATAAAAATAGTAGCCTACAGCCACCCTGAATTGTTACATGAATTAGATGCGACAATGCCAGCACTTTACCCGACTCATCATGATTGCCCTGGTGCAGTGGCAATTGGGGTAATATAATGGGTTAATGACAGCGCTCACCTGCCACTAAGCCCTAAGTTTGTAATGTTAGATGTTTATGAGACCCCCCAGACTACTGTAAATTCTGTAAGTGAAAAGAAATAAACACAAACCAGAAAAAATCCTTTATTTGAACTAAAATACAAAAAAACACACACTCTTTCACCTCTTTATTAAACCCCAAAACACCAGATACGATGTAACCCACACAAGGCCCCATGACAATCCCAGCCCTGCTGCATCCTGAAGTTGCAGAGTGTGGACACAAAACATGACTGCCCGCTGCAGCTGCAGGCAGACACTGACTGAGCCATATGTTGTGAATGTTAGTTATGTTTTGGCTGCTGGGAGGCTCCCTCTGGTGGCCAGGAATGGTTTGGACTTGGACCAGGTGTGTTGTGCAGTGGGTGTTTCCTTTGCTAACTCTTTGCTTATTTAAATCTTGTACAAGAAAGAGAGAAAGAACGACCAAAGTCCTATTTATTGCAAACACAATTTTATTCATTGACAAGGGACAGGAGATAGACACCACAGTGTTTGATTAAAAACAATGAAAAAGAGGATTGTGATTGACCATACATATAATAACCATATAGACAAATTTCCGTCATTGGCAGGTAGTAATTATAGCCTCATTATACATCACTGGTTCATATTAGGACTGTATGAATAACACTACCATAGCCAGTCATTTGCATATACAATGATTTTAGAAGCGTGGTCCAACCAAAATCTTTAACAAAAGGATTTCTTTATTAATACAACCACCTAACATGATTTATTATAGATATAGTCATAAGCTACACTGGGTATAAGCCAATATAGTTATGTTGGACCTACCCGCAATAAATGCAGAGTTTATAGTGCAATCACCTGGCAGGGCTTATATGTAGATAAATAGTCATAGATTACACTGGATTACAGCCTTTGTAATAGTATTAGAACTGTACATAACATATTCATTAATAATCGTCCAGCAGTAAAAATATGCCAATATATTACTTATATATTAAATTACATAGATGACAGCATATATATTCCTACCAAGATTTATATAATAAGACTAGACACCAGGTGTCTGCACCAGAACTTCATCTAGCATTCCCAAATTGGGCTACACAATATAACATCCACTAATAGAATCATACTGCAATCACCTGGCAAAATTGATATGTAAATAATCGCAAGCTACAGATAGTTATAGCTAGTATAACTGCAAGGGGATTGCATATAATAATGTATTGCTGGGAGGGACAAATATCCAACCATTATTTTATGTAGTATAGAATATATTACAATTGCCCAGCAAAACACATATACTAATGTATAATCCAAAACCAGCATAGACATCAGCCATTATGTCCCAGTAGTAGTGGTATGTCTGACAGATTGAGCCACCAGGTGTCAGTATAACACACCATCCCAACTTCCCAAGGATTGTAACTATATAATGTTGTAAATACACTTTACCTGCGCCAGGTAATGATCAACCACATCCAAGGACGCCCTACGCGCGTTTCGGCTATGCCTTCGTCCAGGGGTGTGTTGTGCAGTGGGTGTTTCCTTTGCTAACTCTTTGCTTATTTAAATCTTGGTCTGATTGCAGGCTGTTGCCGGATGTCAGTTGTACTTTGTATCTCCAGCCTGCTTAATCCTGCTCTACACCACATCTTCTCCAGATAAGTGCTTGCTCTTTATTTATTGTCTGATTCTTTTGTTTATCTGGGTTTGTCATTTGCTGTGGTTGGTTTCAGTTTATTTGCTTGCAGGGATTTTCCCCCTTAGTGGATTGTTGAGGAACTCCCTGCAGTTCTGTGTGGAGTATAGCTCCTTTGGGTCCATGTGTTTGTGGCTTGTTGACTTTGTTATGATTCTTGTTTTCTGTTCATTAGTATGACAAGAGCACCTGGTATAGGACGGAGTTCAGATCGTGCGATCTGAGGGCCTTTTTGTACTATCAGGAAGTTTGTATTTTGCAGGGTTTTTCTCTGGCCACCATCAGTCTCTTTCCTGTCCTTTCCTATTTTAGTCAGCGGGGGCCTCACCTTTTGCTAATCCTGTCATCTACCTGTGTATTGTGTTTTTCCTATATCACTGCAGTCTTTGAATGTGGGGGGCTAGCTATTCTTGTCTATTTTCTGAGGCAGAGAGTTATTCATCTTTCCTACCTTTAGGAGAGTTAGTTCTCCGGCTGGGTTCGCGGTGCACAGGATGTTAGTTCACCCCTCGGCTACTTCTAGTTGTGATGGTTAGTAAGGGGATGGTGGCCAGATTAGTTGCCAATGCTCTTGTCACCTTTTGCCAATGATTTGTGGTGGTCTTCCATGGTTCCGGATCATAACAGTACATCCGGCCAACAAATTTAAAGGGTACTCTTAAGAAGGAAAAAAAAAAAAAGCTGCTGAGAAAACATTTTTTTTTTTTTGGTATTTTTCCTCATCTTCTTTGGGTTCTGTGGAAGATTTCTTTTTCTAGCATGGATGAATTGGGTGAGCGTGTTGCTCATCTTCATGCTAAGGTTCGTCGTATAGAGTCTTATCTTGCACAGACTCCCCTTGCAGAGCCTAAGATTCCTGTTCCTGAATTTTTTTCGGGAGATAGGTCAAGATTTTTGAGCTTCAAAAATAATTGTAAATTATTTTTTGACCTGCACCCTAAGTCCTCAGGGAATCCTGTACAGCAGGTTAAGATTGTCATCTCCTTGCTGCGTGGTGACCCTCAGGACTGGGCCTTCTCTTTAGCGTCTGATGATCCGATTCTCAGTGATGTGGACTCCTTTTTTCAGGCCTTGGGTTTATTATATTACAAACCCAATATTGTGGACCAAGGAGAAAAGGTCTTGTTGTCTTTAACTCAGGGTTTGGATTCTGCAGAAACGTTTTGTCAGAAATTTCGAAAGTGGGCGGTCTTTACCAAATGGAATGATGATGCGCTTGCGGCTCTTTTTCGGAAGGGTATTGCTGATGCTGTGAAGGACGTAAAGGTAGGATTTCCCGTCCCTTCTGGTCTTGATGCCTCTATGACCTTGGCCATTCAGATTGATAGGCGTTTACGTGAGCGCAGGAAGATACCTGCTGGTTTTGTGCCTGTGGAACAGCCTTTGGAGCCTATGGAGTGTGATAGGGTCCTTTCCAATGCTAGTCGGCAGGGGTTCAGACGGAAGAATAGACTGTGCTTCTATTGTGGAGATGCTTCTCATAACATCTCTGTCTGCCCTAAACGTGAAAGGTGATTGTCTACTTCTGTTACTGTGGGTTCTTTGCAACCAAAGTTTCTTTTGTCTGTCACATTGATTTGCTCATTGTCTTCCTTTTCTGCATTTGCCTTTGTGGACTCAGGGGCAGCGCTCAATTTGATGGATTTTGAGTTTGCTAGGGATTGTGGTTTTCCCATGGTTCCTTTGCAAACTCCTATTCCTTTAAGGGGCATTGATGCTACCCCTTTGGCAGAACATAAACCCCAATTTTGGACCCAGGTGCCTATGAGAGTTGCACCAGCGCATCGGGAAACTCGTACATTTTTAGTATTGCATAATCTACAAGATACCTTGGTACTGGGATTTCCGTGGTTGCAGACCCATAATCCGGTTCTTGACTGGAGATCCTTGTCGGTAGCTAGTTGTGGTTGTCAAGGTGTGCATCAGGACCTTTCCGTGTCCTCCACGTCTGCTCAGGCAGTTGATGTTCCGGCCTTCTTGTCTGATTTCCGTGATGTATTTAATGACCAGGAATCTGATTCTCTGCCCCCACACCGGGACTGTGACTGTGTCATTGAGTTGGTGCCCGGTTGTAAATTTCCCAAGGGGCGGATTTTCAACTTGTCTGTGCCCGAACATGATGCCATGCGGTCATACATCAGGGAATCATTGGAGAAGGGGCACATTCAGCCCTCATCTTCTCCTTTGGGTGCCGGCTTCTTTTTTGTTGCTAAGAAAGATGGTTGAGGCCTTGTATTGATTATCATCTTCTTAATAAAATTACGGTCAAATATCAGTACCCTTTACCTCTGATGTCTGATCTGTTCTCTACAGTGAAGAGTGCCAAATGGTTTACGAAACTGGATCTCAAGGGTGCGTATAATCTCATCCGTATTAAGGAGGGTGATGAATGGAAGACGGCTTTTAATACTCCTGAGGGGCATTTTGAGTACCTAGTGATGCCTTTTGGGCTCACTAATGCACCCTCCGACTTCCAGGCCTTCATGAATGAAATTTTTCGGGACCTTATTGGTAAATTTTTGATTGTGTATTTGGATGACATCTTGATTTTTTCTGATGATTGGGACTCTCATGTTGGCCAAGTACGGGATGTTTTTCAGATACTTAAGGATAATGCACTGTACGTTAAGGGGTCAAAGTGCGTCATTGGGGTGCAAAGGATTTCCTTTTTGGGCTTTATCCTGCCTCCTTCCGCTATCGAAGTGGACCCGGTTAAGGTTCAGGCTATTTACGATTGGGTGCAACCGACTTCTCTAAAATCCCTGCAGCGGTTTTTGGGGTTTGCTAATTTTTACCATAAATTTATAGCCAATTTTTCTGCCATTGTCAAACCTCTGACAGATTTGACAAAGAAGGGAGCTGATGCTGAGCATTGGACTCCTGAGGCTATTGTGGCCTTCCAGGAGCTTAAAAAGTGATTCACTTCTGCCCCAGTTCTGCAGCAGCCTGATGTGTCTCGCCCATTTCAAGTTGAGATTGATGCCTCGGAGATCGAAGCAGGTGCTGTTCTGTCTCAACGAGAGGCTACTTCAGGTAAACTTAAGCCCTGTGCCTTTTTCTCTCGGAAGTTTGCTCCTTCTGAACGGAATTATGATGTGGGGAACCGGGAATTATTGGCTATGAAGTGGGCATTTGAAGAGTGGAGGCATTGATTGGAGGGGGCTAGGCATCAAGTTGTGGTGCTTACGGACCACAAGAATCTCATCTATCTGGAATCGGCCAAGAGGTTGAATCCTCGGCAGGCCAGGTGGGCTTTGTTTTTTACCCGGTTTAATTTTGTGGTCTCTTTTTTGCCGGGCACCAAGAATGTTAAGGCCGATGCCCTTTCCAGGAGTTTCTGCACTGACTGTTTGGAGGTTGTCGAACCGTCTACTATCCTGAATGATGGTGTAGTTTTCTCGGCTATTTCACCTGATCTGCGGTTGGCACTGGCGGAATTTCAGGGGGATAAACCTGAGAGATGTCCTACAGGGAAACTGTTTGTCCCAGACCAATGGAGAGACCGAGTTGTCTCTGAGGTTCATTGCTCTGTTTTGGCGGGTCATCCTGGCATTTTTGGTACTCGAGATCTTGTGAAACGCTTTTTTTGGTGGCCTTCCCTGTCCCGAGATGTCCGTCGTTTTGTGCAGTCGTGTGGAGTTTGTTCTAGGTCCAAGCCCTGTTGTTCACGTTCTAGTGGGCTATTATTGCCTTTGCCTGTACCTAAGAAACCTTGGACGCACATCGCTATGGATTTTATTTCAGAGCTTCCTGTCTCTCAGAAAATGACTGTGATTTGGGTGATCTGTGACAGATTCTCCAAGATGGTCCACTTGGTTCCCCTATCTAAGTTGCCGTCTTCATCAGAGTTGGTGCCTTTGTTTTTCCAACATGTTGTTCGTTTGCATGGTATTCCCGAAAACATTGTTTCTGACAGAGGGGTGCAGTTTGTATCCAGGTTTTGGAGGATTTTTTGCTCCAAATTGGGTGTTCAGCTGTCTTTCTCCTCGGCATTTCATCCTCAGACCAACGGTCAGACTGAAAGGGCTAACCAGACCCTGGAGACCTATTTACGGTGTTTTGTTTCTGCGGATCACGATGACTGGGTTTCGTTTTTGCCTTTGGCTGAATTTGCCATTAACAATAGAGCTAGCTCTACCACGTTGGTGTCCCCCTTTTTCTGCAATTTTGGGTATCACCCTAGGTTCCTCTCAGGGCAGCTTGAGGCGTCTGACTGTCCGGGGGTGGATTCTGTGGTCAACAGAATGCAGCAGATTTGGGGGCAGGTAGTGGATAAATTGTTTCAGTCCCAAGAAACTGCCCAAAAGTTTGCCAACCGGCGTGGTACTGTTGGTCCCCGGTTTAAAGTAGGGGACATGGTGTGGTTGTCCTCTAAACATATTCCTATGAGAGTTCTGTCTCCTAAATTTAAGCCCAGATTTATTGGACCTTATAAGATTTCGGAGATTATTAACCCTGTATCTTTCCGTTTGACTCTGCCTGCGTCATTTAAGATTCACAATGTCTTCCATAAGTCCTTGTTGAAGAAACATGTGGAGCCAGCAGTTCCTGCAGCAGCGCCTCCTGACCCTGTTTTGGTACAAGGGGATCTGGAGTATGAGGTTGAAAAAATTCTGGATTCCCGTCACAGTAGGCGTCAGCTTCAGTATCTTGTGAAATGGAAGGTTTATGGGCAGGAGGATAACTCTTGGGTTGTGGCTTCTCACATTCATGCGGACAGGTTGGTTCACGCCTTCCATCATGCTCATCCCCAGCGACCCGGTGGCGTGGGTGAGGGTTCGGTGACCCCTCCTCAAGGGGGGGTACTGTTGTGAATGTTAGTTATGTTTTGGCTGCTGGGAGGCTCCCTCTGGTGGCCAGGATTGGTTTGGACTTGGACCAGGTGTGTTGTGCAGTGGGTGTTTCCTTTGCTAACACTCTGCTTATTTTAATCCTGGTCTGATTGCAGGCTGTTGCCGGATGTCAGTTGTTGTTTGTAACTCCAGCCTGCTTAATCCTACTCTACACCACATCTTCCCCAGATAAGTGCTTGCTCTTTATTTATTGTCTGGTTCTTTTGTTTATCTGGGTTTGTCATTTGCTGTGGTTGGTTTCAGTTTACTTGCTTGCAGGGATTTTCCCCCTTAGTGGATTGTTGAGGAACTCCCTGCAGTTCTGTGTGGAGTATAGCTCCTTTGGGTCCATGTGTTTGTGGCTTGTTGACTTTGTTATGATTCTTGTTTTCTGTTCATTGGTATGACAAGGGCACCTGGTATAGGATGGAGTTCAGATCGTGTGATCTGAGGGCCTTTTTGTACTATCAGGAAGTTGGTATTTTGCAGGGTTTTTCTCTGGCCACCATCAGTCTCTTTCCTGTCCTTTCCTATTTTAGTCAGCGGGGGCCTCACCTTTTGCTAATCCTGTCATGTACCTGTGTATTGTGTTTTTCCTATATCACCGCAGTCTTTGAATGTGGGGGGCTAGCTATTCTTGTCTATTTTCTGAGGCAGAGAGTTATTCATCTTTCCTACCTTTAGGATAGTTAGTTCTCCGGCTAGGTTCGCGGTGCACAGGATGTTAGTTCACCCCTCGGCTACTTCTAGTTGTGATGGTTAGTAAGGGGATGGCGGCCAGATTAGTTGCCAATGCTCTTGTCACCTTTTGCCAATGATTTGTGGTGGTCTTCCATGGTTCCGGTTCATAACAGCCACAGCTGTGAGCGGTGATGTCACTGACTTTAGGTGCGGTCACAGCTGGAGGTTCCCACGGTACTCCACCTATGACAGCAGGTAAACTTACCTCAGGTGAACTGATTAAAGTCAGTGACCTCACCTCAGGTCAACAGAGTTTAATCAGAACTACATCTCCTGACAAAAAATGCATTATTTGGCCAAGAGATGTAGATTTGACACTGAAATGTATACACCAAATTTCTGCACCAAATCTGCATCTTCTGGCAAAAAACCCCGCATGTAAATGCAATGTGGTTTTGATGTGGTATTTTTTTTTTTTGCCAGGAGATGCAGATGTGGTGCAAAAATATGGTGTATAATAGAGTTGAGTGCGGTTCGCGGTTCGAGGTTCACCAGTTCGCGGCTCGAGTGATTTTGGGGGCTGTTCTAGATCGAACTAGAACTCGAGCTTTTTGCTAAAGCTCGATAGTTCTAGATACATTCGAGAACAGTTCTAGCAGCAAAAAGCAGGGCTTTTTACAGCTACAGTGTGCAGGAGCCATCGCTGGCAGCCTGCCAGAAGCTGGTAACCAAGATAAACATCGGGTATCCAAGCAAAGCGCTTTGGTTAGTAACCCGATGTTTATCCTATTTACGTGCAGGAAGCCCACACTTCCCCGCTCAGCTCACTCCGCCTACTCCTGCACGCGGCATGTACACACACACTCACACACACACACACGTCCCCAGCCATGCAGTCCACGACACTGACATCCTCCTGGCACTCTGCACACATGGTCCCACTCGGCTTACCTGCGGTGATGAAGTCCCGACCTCAGCGCTGTCACTGTTCTCCATGGCCGCCGCTTGTCACATCACCTTCTCTCGCTTCCGACCCGAGACTGACTAGCGGTGACGTCACGGCCCTCTCGCGATACTTGACTGTGAAAGCGGCGGTCATTGAACTCAGTGACAGGTGCTGTCAGCAGTGCAGGAGATCAACGCAGGTAATGTACCTCGCTGACAGCAGCACTTGTCATCCCCCTGCAGTGACCTGGGCTGACCCATTGATGTTTGCTCAGGTAACTGTACTGCTCTCCCAGCCAATGGGGAACATCCTGCTCTTCATTGACTGGGACAGTGTGGATCGTCATGGCAACCCCTTGGATTACACCAGACCTGGATTTGTTTTTCTTTCTAATAAATTGGTTAAAAAGGGAATGTATTGGGGAGTGTTTTTTCAAATAAAAATGTGTTTGTCGTCTATTTTTTTTTATTACTGACTGGGTTGGTGATGTCGGGTATCTGATAGACGCCTGACCTCACCAACCCCAGGGCTTGATGCCAGGTGACATTAGACATCTGGTATTAACCCCATATATTACCCCGTTTACCACCGCACCAGGGCACGGGATGAGCAGGGGCGAAGCACCATGATTGGCACATCTAATGGATGCGCCACTTCTGGGGCGGCTGCGGCCTGCTATTTTTAGGCTGGGGAGAGTCCAATAACCATGGACCTCCCTAGTCTGAGAATATCAGACCCCAGCTGTCTGCTTTACCTTGGCTGGTGATCCAATTTTGGGGGGACCCCTACGTGGTTTTTTTTTTAATTTTTTATTTAATTTAAAATAACAGCGTGGGGTGCCCTCAGTTTTGGATTACCAGCCAAGGTGAGGCTGCCAGCTGTGGTCTGCAGGCTGCAGCCGTCTGCTTTACACTAGCTGGCTACAAAAATAGGGGGAACCCTACGTCATTTTTTTTTTTCATTTTTTTGGCTAAATACAAAGCTAAGCACCTCTTAGTGCCACATGAAAGGCACCAAAGGGTGCAAAATTACAAAATGCAGGAGAGTGGGACATTATGTGTCTTTCTGCCATTATAATGACAGAAAAGACTGATATGAAGTGTACAAGCACAAGAAAATCACCAGAGCGCTCTACGCTGTGAAAAGCAGTAGAAAATGGCACTGGAGTGAACATGTGACCGCCTCATGTAGTTTGAAGCTAAGGATCTTGGGTAAATTTATGTATTTTCCCTCCTTCAGTTTTTTTGCAGTACACAAAAAAAACGGAAGGCACACGGATGACAAACAGATGACATACGGACCGTCTACGGAACGGAAACGGATGCCACACGACTGCTCCCGTGAAAAAAAATGGACTGTTTTTTGCAGACCACAAAAATTTATCGGTCGTGTGAATGTAGCCTTATTCTGATCTGCCGTTTATAAACAGCAGGCAGAAATAAGTGAATAACGCCCCATAGCGTCAGAAAATCTCCGGGGTTTCAGGACTAGCTGAGACCCTGGAGATCATGATTCAATACGGTTTTTCCGGTCCCCGCTCACGTGATCACAGGTATACACCGTATACCGATGATCACGTTACAGTAAATGACAGCGCCGGTAAAAAATTATTTATCTCCCATCTGGCATGAACAAACATGATAAGTCTCCTCCCCGGTCCCCTCCGGTCCCCCGGTGTCGCCAAAGTGCCCCCCCTGATGCCCTCCCAGAAATCCAAGATGGCCGCGCGCACAGCAGCGCGCCGGCCGCATTCACCCTACTCCTCTGATTTCTGTCGCATGTGCCATGACACATGCGACAGAAAACTCCTCCCCAGGCCCTGCCAGGTCACCCCCTATAACCCCACCGGTGTTACCCGGTGTCCCACGGTACCTGTGCAGCGTTGATCCGCCCACGGCCCTCTCCTTCACAATAGACGCTGCCGCATGCACAGAGCGGCTGTCAGCTCAGCTTCCTGTGTTCAGACACAGTGAGTGGTGGTTATGCATCTGTAAGCTAAATGGGTGGCACGGTGGCTCAGTGGTTAGCATTGCAGTCTTGCAGCGCTGAGGTCCTGGGTTCAATTCTCACCAAGGGCACCATCTGCAAGGAGTTTGTATGTTCTCCCCGTGTTTGCGTGGGTTTCCTCCGGGTACTCTGGTTTCCTCCCACACTCCAAAGACATACAGCGCTATGGAATTAATAACGCTATATAAATGAATAAATTATTATTATTACTGCAATGTCCTGCTCATGAGGTAAGGAACATAATTGATAAGGAGAGCTATATACTACATTTCCAAATGGAGGGATTTGCTTTTATAGTTTCCCTGCTGAACGACTACCAAACATGAGAGTCCATTATACGCCACAAGAAAACACATCTAAATAGCGAGCTCTGTTGTTAAGTATTCATTCAGCTGGATAACTGGACTTAAAGGGGTATTCCATCTCCAAGATCCTATCCCCAATATATAGTAGGGGGGAAAACAATAATATCAGCAAATAATATTTGGAAATGTAGAATAGTTCTCCTGATTAGGCATGCCCTTAACTCATGAGCAGGGCATTGCAGCTTTGTTAGCAACCATTACGACATGGACTCTGCTGCTGTGGACCCGGGGAGAGTGAGTGCAGATTCATTGCACCCACACTCCTCACATGAAGGGTCTGCACTCCTAGAAAATGGGGGATACGTTCCCTGAGTGTCTCCCCCTCATATTCTAGATGGTCCAGAGTTGTCGTGGGACCCCTTTATTTTTTTTCTTACAATAAATTGGTGAAAGAGGAAATGTTTTGGGGACTGTTTTTTCAAATAAATTTCTTTTGTCGATTTTTTTTTTGTTAGTACTGACAGTTTATGATGTTGGGTATCTAATAGACGCCATGACATCACAAACTGCTGGGCTTGATCTCAGGTGACTTTACAGCTAGTATCAACCCGATTTATTACCCTGTTTGCCACTGCACCAGGGCACGGGATGAGCTGGGGTGAAGCGCCAGGATTGGCACATCTAGTGGATGCGCCACGTCTGGGGTGCCTGCGGCCTGCTATTTTTAGGCTGTGAAGGCCAAATAACTATGGACCTTCCCACCCTGAGAATACCAGACCACAGCTGTCCGCTTTACCTTGGCTGGTGATCCAATTTGGGGGGGACCCTACTTTTTTTTTTGTGTAATTATTAATATTTATAAAATAATTATAAAAAAAGAGCCTGGGGGGACCTCCACATTGGATCCGCAACCACGGTAAAGCTGCCAGCTGTGGTTTTCAGGCTACAGCCATCTTCTTTACCCTATGGGGAGATAAGGTATGCACACCAGTGACTATGTAAGGGGAATACATGAAACAGCAGAAACTGCTGTGTGAATACTGACTTGAAAAATCCAATAGCTATATGTAAGAGTGAAAATGTGAAAAATGGAATCTGCATTACTGCCATGAACATATGAATAAAGAGAAATTTAACTGCATGAGAGGACACACACAAGCTAGGGACCCCAACGTAGAGAAATACTTTGGCGTAGTGTTGGGGCTCTATTGCATTGATCAATTCAGTAGCTAAATTTCTCTTTATTCATATGTTCATGGCAGTAATGCAGATTCCATTTTTCACATTTTCACTCTTACATATAGCTATTGGATTTTTCAAGTCAGTATTCACACAGCAGTTTCTGCTATTTCATGTATTCCCCTTACATAGTCACTGGTGTGCATACCTTATCTCCCCATAGTGATGTTTTTTTAGGTTTTTGCACCCAGTTCAGACTTAGAATGGTGTTCCAAACGTTATTCCTTATCTTCTTTACCCTAGCTGGCTATCAAAAATGGGGGGACCCAACGTCATTTTTTTTTAACTATTTTTTAAATAGAAAAAATTAATGGGCTTCCCTGTATTTTGATTGCCAACCAAGGTAACTGCAGGCAGATGGGGGTGGCAACCCATAGCTGTCTGCTTTATCTGCGCTGAGAATCAAAAATACCGCGGAGCGCTACGTCATTTTTTTTAAAGATTTATTTTTACAGCACTGTGATGTCCAGCAATCAAAATACAGGGAAGCCCATTTTGTTTTTAGTTATTTAAATAAATAATTAAAAAAATATATATATGGGCTCCCGCTGCATTTTTTGTATTGCTAGCTAAGGGTAATCCAAGCAGCTACTGGCTGCTAACCCCCACTGCTTGGTGTTACCTTCACTGGCAATGGAAAATCCAGGGAAGCATTTTTTATTTTTTTTGCCAAAAAACTACAAAAAAAGGACGTGAGCTTCGCCATATTTTTGTATGCTAGCCAGGTAAAGCAGGCAGGTGCTTGAAAAGTTGGATACAGCGCCAGAAGATGGCGCTTCTATGAAGATGCCATTTTCTGAGGCGGCTGCCGTCTGCAATTCGCAGCAGTGGGGCCCTGAAAGCTCAGGCCAACCTGTGCTGCGGATTCCAATCCCCAGCTGCCTAGTTGTACCTGGCTGGACACAAAAATGGGGCGAAGCCTACGTCATTTGTTTTCTAATTATTTCATGAAATTCATGAAATAATAAAAAAAGGCTTCCCTTTATTTTTGGTTCCCAGCCGGGTACAAATAGGCAACTGGGGGTTGGGGGCAGCCGTACCTGCCTGCTGTACCTGGCTAGCATACAAAAATATGGTGAAGCCCACATAATTTTTTCAGGGGGCAAAAAACTTCTGCCTACAGTCCTGGATGGAGTATGCTGAGCCTTGTAGGTCTGCAGCTGCTGTCTGTCTGTATGGAGAAGAGCAGACAGCAGCTGCAGAACTACATGGCTCAGCTTACTCCATCCAGGACTAGTAAAAGGAATGAAGGTTTTACCCAGCTCACCTGCTTGATAGGAGACCGAGACCTGTGGACCGTGCAAGGAAAAAAGTCGGCAATTCTTTGGTAATGATGAAGAAAGATATTCCAGCAACTTGAGTCCAAACAGGAAATTCTTTAAAACGTTGATTCTTTATTATTTACATATTAAAAAGTCCATGTTGGGGTGAAACAAACCCAAGACAGAGAGGACGCGTTTCAAACACTTGGTTCTTAATCAATCTCTGAGAATCAACGTTTTAAAGAATTTCCTGTTTGGACTCAAGTTGCTGGAATATCTTTCTTCATCTCCATCCAGGACTGTATGCAGAAGTTTTTTGCCCACCAAAAAAATGACGTGGGCTTCGCCATATTTTTGTATGCTAGCCAGGTACAGCAGGCAGCCACGAGCTGCCTCCAACCCCCAGTTGCCTATTTGTACCCGGCTGGGAACCAAAAATATAGGGAAGCCCGCTTTTTTTAATTATTTCACTTATTTCATGAAATAATTAAAAAACAAATGATGTGGGCTTCGCCCCATTTTTGTGTCCAGCCAGGTACAACTAGGCAGCTGGGGATTGGAATCCGCAGCACAGGTTAGCCCGAGGTTTCTGGGCGCCTCTGCTGAGAATTGCAGTCCGCAGCCGCCCCAGAAAATGGCGCTCTCATAGAAGCGCCATCATCTGGCGCTTTATCCAACTCCTACATTGTAGGTCCTACATGACGCGTCATAGTCATGTGACCAGTCTGTAGCCAATGAGATAATAGCCACGTGACTGGTCACATGGCTATTTTGACGTCACGATAGGTCCTGCATCACTGCTGGCAGTGCTGGTCACCGGGAGGATTCAGCGATCATCGGATGGAATAGCGGCAGGAGACAGAGTGCAGGAGGGATCGCGGGGACCGGTAAGTCTTATGGCAATGTTTATTAACTGTATGTGTACATTTATAATGCATTTTTATGTGTTTGTGATTGCCTCCCATTATATCCTATTGGTTCGAGTTCGGTTTGTCGAACGTTCGCCGAACTGAACTCGAACGAGACCTCCGTTCGACGAACCGAACTCGAGCCGAACCACGGCTGGTTCGCTCATCTCTAGTGTATAAATTTCAGCACCAAGCCTTCATCTCTTGGCAAAACACCACACAAAAACAGGTTTTGACGCTGTTTTCGTTCGATTTTCTGCAAGAAGATGCAAATTTGGTGCAGAAATCTGGTGCCAAGAGTTCCAAGAGGGATTTTTGCCTCGACCTCCTTGAGGAGGTTCTCACTAAAAATTTCTTTCTCTTTGGTGATCAATTTTTCCTTCAGCGTAGGGGAACCGTGATGGGATCGAATGTCGTGCCC